>NC_136010.1:16372729-16678979 GCF_048128805.1 Centroberyx gerrardi | reverse complement strand
TTCCTGTGGTTTGAGATATATGAATAGGCATCCAAGATTGGGCATTATGAGGGTTTGTGCGTGTGCCTGGATGGTTGAGTCTGAGTTGCCTGCGTGAGAGTTGAGTGTATACTGTATTTGAGTGTGTAAGTGAGGAACTACACTGCGCCAGCTCAGCACAGGCCAACCAAGCAGCCCAAAGCCCTGGAAGCTGTGGTTTGGTGAAGGGGAAATGCCTTAATTCACTGTGGCTGACGGCTAATGATGCGAGGGACCATTGGGACCATATTAAATAATTATTAAAACAGGAGTATGTGTGTGTGGGTGTGAGAGAGAGAGAGAGAGAGAGAGAGAGAGAGAGAAAGAAGAGCGAGAGAGAGAGAAGTGGTTTTAATGGTGAATTAGAAATCTCCATCAATCACGTAAACCGCTAACTGTGACACTAAAAATAATCTTTTACAGGTGTTGCTAAGTATTACTTTAAGTATAACTTTCTCTATCCTTTGCTGTTGACAGAGCAGAATGCCACCTTGAGACGGAGAGACTGAGAGCGTGTGTGTTGTGTTAACTTGTTGGCGTGTTATCGTTGCATGTCCGGCACACACCCAGTGCTGGGGTGACCCGTGTTGCGTGTAGCAGTGTACATTCTGAATGTATGCTGTAAGCCATTTACACAGCTGGGCTTTTAAAGTGAGGTGACTCAATGAGAGGACGTCCCTGGCCTGGGGTCTGTCCCGGAGCCCACACCCTCCCTGGCTGGCTACGCCGGACTCGGCAGCGCTCACGCATGCTGACAACAAAGTGTATCAGCTCCCCTGAGTGCCAATCAGGCACACGTTTAAAAAACGTACAAAAGTGTCAGAGCTAGTTAAAACTGTTTCCTAAAAAAAGCGATAAAGTGGCTCAGCACACTGAAATAGAGTCATTTTCACGGTACAGAGAAAGCACATGCCTGTCTAGTCAGTTATGGGTAGTTTAGAGCCAAAACTTCAGAAATGTGATTACTGAGAAAGATGAAGGTGAACCCAAACTGAACAGTAGAGTAAATATTGGAGCGAGGACAAAGCTATGAAAAGCATTCACCAGCTTTCCTCCTATACAGGTCTGTCATGAATAAAGGTCATTTGAAGCTGTATGCCCTCAGCCTTTTACTCTTCCTCTCCTCTCTCTCTATCTCTCTATTTTCTATCTCTCACACACACTTTGAAAGACCTATGGTGAAATCAGATACTCTCTAGTCATAATATTTAGCCTTAAATCTAAAATCCAAACCAGCCCATGAAAACAGGCCTCTCAGGAGGCAGTCCCCATCTTACTAAGTCTGACTGATGTACCTTGGCATGGTAGTTGACAAACTAACTTTTAAGGGTAATTTAAAAAAAAAAGGTCTCAGAGAACTTAAATTAGAAAAGAAATCCACAATGAACGAATGGGATTTGAAAGGCAATAGTCAATAGTAGTTGATAGCTATCACTTACTTCTCTCTCTCTCTCTCTCTCTCTCTCTCTCTCATGTGAAGGGCAATGAATCAACATATTATCTACTGTATTGAATCAAGCCTGGGCCCGGCTCATATTTGATGCTATCACATGAGACCGAGGGAGAACCTTAACAATGAACCCTATTGACAGACGCAACACGTGGCAGATGGCACTGACAATGCAAAGACAAACGCCCACTTTATGTCCAGATGAGTGACACAGATAATTTGATATATGGTAACACGGTCACAATGTGCCATGAGGGAAAGTCGACCTGGGGAGAGGGAAAATGGCCTCAGTATAATTACATTAGCCATCAGACGTCAGCTCAGAGAAGGTTGAGTGAAAGTGATTCTTGACAGCAATGGCAGTATGACTTTCGCTGAAGCCTCATGCTGTATCACAGAGAAGTCTCAGATGACATAACACAGCTTTCTTTCCATGATCCTTTTATATGTCTAAATCGAAATGTTCTCCCTAGCTGACGTGACCCATGTTTGTTTTGATATGCTGTCTGCTGTAAGCATCATCCTTGCAAAAGAAACTGACCAAGTCCAGACTGTCTCTTGTCTTTCTTTCTCTCTCTCTCACTCTCTCACACACACGCTCCATTCTTCCCTGCCAGCTTACTGCAGCCTTGGTCGCAGTGAAGAGAGAGGCCCTTGACTTTGCGAGTCTCTGTGGTCAAATCCATCTGTGTCACAGCCTGTCAAAAATAGTCACAATGCAGCAGCTCCCACAGTAATTACACAGTGCAGTGGAGGAACCAGTGTCACCTCCCTCTCTCCTGCCAGGACACTCCAACAATGATCTTTCCAGGATTGAATCTAAACTTTCAGCTCCCTACAGACGGCTCCTCTTTCACTTGGACTCTGTCGGTTTGCAAACATTTAACTCTGACTACTCAGAGATTCATTCATTATGGCCCAAGCTGATAGCCTCCTACTGTCTTGTGCCAAATTATGGCAAAGGTTTATCAGCTCAAATAAAACACAACAACTCCACTGGGGCAACAGAACTGGGGCAATTGCTGTGACTGCATAATTTGCTGAGCAAATTGAATTATGACGGAGTGTTTATCTTTCCATAAATCTGACACCGCCTGCTAATGTTGTGATTATTTGCACTACAGCCCCGGATTGTTGCTGACAGCGATAGAATAGACTAAGACTGTATGATTTCAATAAGAAAAACTGATTAGATAAGAGAAGTGGTGTTGAAACAACCAGGGCACAACATTTCAACAGCCAACAACTGAAAACAGGTCTAATGAGAAGTATACCCTAAAAGAAAACGACACATTGTGCAGGCAATTAAAACTAAAGTCTGACCAAACTACATTTTGATCATTGATTGCCATTATTTTGTGGTCTGAGTGCCTATAGGTGGGGATGCTTCCAGATCAGAGTGAGAGGAGGACCCAGTGCACTTTGAACCTATTCTGTTGTTGACTTACTCATTCTTTAGATAACACATGGTTGACATATTAGCTGCCGCCTGGTCCATCATCCACAGCTTGAGCACCTGAACATTAGCTTGTTGCACAGCTGTTTAACAGAGAGGGACACTGGAATGTGACACTCCTGGGTATTAGCTGGATAACAGCACCCAGTTTATGTAAACATGGTTATTGTGCTCGTCTCCTGCGTGCATGCAATGTGGAGGTGCACCACTCAAGAAGACAAATGTGCTGCTGCTTTAGGTGAAGCAACATTCACAAGATAAAGTGACATCACACTAATTCTTTTATCACATTTGACAAATAGATGTCTTTTGACTGGAGTCCCCATGATGGGTCCTAGAGACCAGTGGTATGCAATATCTGATTAATTTCCCCCGCTAATGAATTGGATCACTTGAAAACAGCCACAGAAACTACAAACCACAAATGTGTGAAAACATGAAGTGCATCCTTAATGAAAGCCACTATAATATTCCTGTTCTCTATAGACTTCTGTTGTGTCTGTGGTTGCCAATAGTTATATTATTGTGACCTTATCATACGTTATGGTATCATTTATCTTATATGGTGTAATTACAATTTTCTCCTAATATTCCTATTGGGGCTCAGTGGTACACAATAGTGACTTTAGTGACCTTATCTCCTTTGGCATCACTATAATATCCCTGTAATATTCTTATAGGGACTTGTTTTGCTGTGATATTTGCATAGTATTCTTCTAAAATGTATTTTCGGATTACAATAGTTTCTTGTTCGTAAGGGGCGACAGAATAACAAAGCCTACCTAAATTGACAAAGCTCATGACCATATCTGCATCGTTCAAGAAGTTGTTGTCCTGAAGGCTGGCTATCGGGGGCCCCTGGGTGGTGAAGACGGGCTTGTAGGGGTAGGAGTATCTGTCCTCGTCCCCCTCTGTGGACATGGCATTGTACAGGTCCAACATGAACATCGGGGCAGCGTTGTGCTTTCCGTGGAGGTGGGGTCGCGGCCGGTGCGGCAGCCCGAGGATCGACAGGATCTCCCGCTGCATCTCCCTTCGCTCCTGGCTCTTCAGCCGACGGTGGATGAAACTGGAATGGACCTCGTTGTCCAAAGTAAAGTTCGTAAAGACGGTATCCGCCAGGACGCAGTAGCCCCATACCAGGAGCAACGCAGGAGCGCGTCTATCCAAAACTGGTGCCATGGTAAACGCCGTGCGTAATTGCGCCCAAATCTCTTCGCCGAAACTTTGGAAAATGGATATTGAACTTTTAGCAACTGGTGTGTTCAATATCCAAAATCAGTGACGGACCCTCATGTTGAGGGAAGTGCCCCCGAATGAAGCATCAATTTACCTCGAATGTCCTTTTATTGATATCTGAGTGGATTTCGGTCGCGGACCTCCGTCCACATCCACAAGCTCCAGCCAACAGCTACGAACAGTCGAGTGCAGCCCGCAACTGCTGTCGGGAGGCTGCGAGGAGACGCGTTTCACTGGGAGCGAAACTAACAAGTTACGAGGAGGCGCTGTGTGCTGGGAGGAGCAGGAGAGAGAGAGAGAGAGAGAGAGAGAGAGAGAGAGAGAGAGAGAGAGAGAGAGCGAGAGAGAAAGAGAAAAAGTGCTTGTTAAGGAGATTGTGTGTGTGTGTGTGTGTGTGTGTGTGTGTGTGTGTGTGTGTGTGTGCGCGCGCGCGCGCGCGCGTGTGCATGAGAGAGAGAAAGTGTGAGTTTGTCTCATGGAGATAGAGCTAAATTGGCCTTTGTTACCATTTGGAGAACAGCTTGAGGCTAGATGTGCAAATACAAACGGGATTATGACAGGATTTGTATCATGACACTTCCGTTTATGATAAAGCACACTTTGCTATTCATTTCCCACAATTCATATGTCCAGGTGCAGTGCCCTCTATATACCTGTATAGCTTGTGTGGATTCAATAATGACAGATGTGCCAACTGTGACAATAGTTCTTTCAGTGCTAGTGTGCTTATGGAAAATAACAGACTGTTCATATCAGAGGGTAATTATTTGCCTCTCAGGAGGTAAATCATAGGGCAATTATTTGCCTCTGTGTGGGTGAATACTTGAATACTGAGGGAGAGGTTGCAACATGCAGTAGCAATGTTGCCACTATAATAGTTTCCCAGTGATCTGCAGGTGCACTCAGAGTACCTTTGTCTTTGGCTGTCAAATGTAAAGTCAGTTGTCATTTGATGTCAAAGAGGCAGTATTGCAGCATCTATAAACAAATGCCCCTCCACTCTGCATTTGTCAAGATATCCATGTTCTGTGCGTGTGAGTTCTGAGAGCCTCCAGCTTCCTGTCCCGGGCGTTGGAGCAGGAAGTTTGTGACAAAGGCAGCGGTGCACAGACAGAGAGCAGGCTGGGAAGGAGGGGTGCAGATGTTTGGCAGCTGCTTCATCCCTCCATCTGCCCCCCTGGCCCCAGCACCTCTTAAACACCACACTTTAATGGAACGCTCCTGACCCTCTTGTGCGCTCTGCTCTCACTGACACAGGCGGAGGGATTTCAGATGGCCCTTCCACCGTTAATGACTGCTTTATGTAGAGAGAGAGAGCTCCTCCTCACTGAGGAACGGTAAGACTTTTTAGCTTCACAGAGAGACCAGGTTTAAAGGCTCTGTAGAAGAGATGTTTTAGGACTACAGCTTGCAAGGTGATTTTATGACAAAGTGAGACTTCAATGGCACAGCAAGAGAGGCTGCCAGGCGGCTCGAGATCCTGAGCCGTGATTGCAAGCAGAGGGAGGGAAGGCAGGAGGCAGAGCGTGTCTTGGGGTCTTCCAGGCTAAGCTCACCTCCCTGCCCATTTAATGTTACTGTTCTTGTCTTCAAAGGAGTTCCACTCCCCTTTTTCCAATGACAATTCGATGTGGTTTGCCTGAAAGCCTACGTAGCCTGCCACTACTCATTCTGTATATCTAACAGATACTCTATTGCTTTTAAATGGCCTTTCAGCAGTAGCCTGTAACATATAAACACTGCTATCCGGTGCCTCAGATAGAATCAGCTAATGGCCGCAGGTGTTTACATTACAGCAGTTTCCGACGGAGGACATGAAAGGGTCTTGGTTTCAGTTATAACCATACATCTCTCTCTCTCTCTCTCTCTCTCTCTCTCTCACTCTTGTTCTCTTGCTCCTCTTGCTGTAGGGCTTCAGAGGTCTAAGCCCCCGTTGCTCCTCCATCAACCCCCCAGCCCTGGGCTCAGTTGGTGCCCAGAGAGGGGCTGACAATCCGGGGCAGGACAATAGGAACAGACCCCCCTTTGTTTGGGCCTCCATGGCCCTGGTGACAGTCACAGTAAACACTGGGCACAGGCTGAGGCCAGGCTGGGTGAGCTTCACTGAGGGGCCTTTGACCAGGGGAACTAAAGCAGAACAAACAGTGTTTGAACCTTCCGTCTGCATCTACTACCTCTCTCTCTCTCTCTCTCTCTCTCTCTCGCTCTCTCTCTCTCCCTCCCTCTCTCTCTCTCTCTCTCGCTCTCTCTCTCTCCCTCCCTCTCTCTCTCTCGCTCTCTCTCTCTCTCTCTCTCTCTCACACACACACATATTTATAGAACATTAAACACATTTTCGGGCAATTATCTCACACAAAACCTAACATTTTGGCCAATGTACACACACAACCACTCCAACACACAAACACGCTCAGATAAACAGTAACACAGGCTCTACACCACCTGCACCATTACACAATGCACATTGGGCGGTAAGCTATTAAAATAAAATAAGGTAATAGTAATGCCTGCCTGGCCATTAACAGTATCAGGTGCATGAAATGTGCTGTGGGTGGGAGAGAGTGGACACACATCTGCCAGCAGGGCCGATCCTGACTGAGTAGAACAATCATGGGTGGAAGTTTGCTTCTTGCTATACTCTATTTCTCTGTTAAGGCGGGTTTTACTCTTAAATTTTGTTTAGCTCAAACTCGCCCTTTGCCCCCAAGCATTTGGAGTGCACACACACACACACACACATACACACACACACACCCCACTCTGATCTTAGTCTGCCTGCACAAATACACACCTCCCCACTCCTACAGGTCGGAGCATGACACCAGGCTCCAAAGAAGACCACACAGCAGCGCAGCGAAGCACCCCAGGAAACTCTCTCACACCCCCACCAACACAAGGAAAGATTCACACCCTCCATCCGCACGTAGGATTACATATCTCCCTTTCTCTTCCTCTTTTTTCTCCACGGTAAATGTTCATGCTCTTTCCATCCGCCTGGTTATCTCTATTTAAGAGCTCAAAGCAGAGGGTCAGAGGTCAGATTAATATTTATTTCATGTGTTGCCTCGGAGAGCAGCGGGCAGCACTCCTTTGAAGGCTTGCGGATGCAGGGGAAGGAGGGAGGGAGGGGGGCGATGTCTAGCCAAGCAGGGCCACAGAGGGTACAGTAAAACCTTTTTTCAGGGTAAACTGACCCTCAAATGAAGCAGTGCGGGGTCGGGGTGCAAGGACAGGAGAGGGTGGAGGCACATTTTTTTTTCTCTCCCCCCCGCCTGTCTGCCTGCCCCATCCGCCCGTGTCTACATTTTCGGCATAGCCCCACTGTGCGCGCTGCACAACCCAGCGGCCTGTTAAAACAGCCTGACCAGGTGGGGCTGAGCGATTGCAAATGTTCCCCTTCTGGTGTCTGACACTTCCAGGGGCCTCATGAACATATGAGACACAGCTGTGAGACAGGCAGAAGAAAGGAGAGGGGGTGGGTATAAAACAGCTTCGAAATTGTTCCCTTTGTATATCCCGTTCTCTGCAGAGTTTCCACACTCGGAGCTCGGCGTTACTATAACAAAACGAGAGCGTCGCGACAAGCTCACGTGTCCGAGTGACACGCGCCGATTTTTCTGCTGAGGAATACATGATCGCCTTGTTTGAAAGGCCGCACCTGCGTTTCTCCTTTCTGTCACTCAGTGCCTACTTTCGCCTGTATCCTGTATATCCTCTCACCCCCCGTGTCTGTCTGCAGCAGGATGTGGCGCTCAGGAACACCAGAGTAGCTCGGGTCTGATTCATAGCTCTCAGCGGCCCGGCCAGACCCTGATCAGTTATGTTCGGTGTCGCTGACAGCCAGAGATACCGCTTTACTTAAGCTTCCCATAATGCCCGGCTGAGTAAGGCTTATCCGCTGCAGGATGTTATCACTCACTTACTCTGCCGCTCGTGTCATCGGCACAGAGGACAGGCTTGACACTGAGCTGCTCCCTTCACCCAGCCACATACTTATCAGCATCCATTATTGAGGTGTGAGGGCCTGATAAAGGTCCAGCCAGCTCCACGCGGCTCTAGGCAGAGGCCCCATTTAGATCCTTGTCTCTGCAGTGAGAGGCCTTGCCCCTTTGACTCTTGCTCTCATCACTCCGTAAGGCTGTGCTCGTCTGTCAATCAGGGGGAACCCTGGGTGATCAGTCAGCTCCTCTTTAAGAGATGCTGGTCTGAGGAGCCATTAGAGAGGAGGCGGCACAGCCAGACTGGCCCGGGCCAAAAGCTGATGAGAAACAGAGGAGCAGGAGAGCCCGAGGTAGGAAGGTAGGAGGGGGGGGCAGAGGAGCGGGAGGTGGATGTGCTGAACTATGTGGATGGTGGATTGTGAAGGGAGGGCAGCTCTGTTTTCTATTTGTGAGGATTAGGTTGACAGATCTGTATTTAGTTTCTTTGGGCCTCAAGCTGCAGCTAATCCCCCTCACCTGCAGTGGGTGCCCCCCTTCTCTTTCCTCTGACCCTGCGGCCCCCCTCTACCCTCTCTACTTCCCCCATGTTTCCCCCCTCTTGCCCAGCACAAACACTCGTCCCGAGACAAGCACATGACTCGTTGCACTCTGTCTCCTCAGGTTAGGGCCTCACACTCGACACAAATCTCTCCCAGGCCAAGGAAACAGCAGGGGTCTCAGCCTTTCTGGGACAGAAGAAAAAGGACCCCCACATCTTGCGGTCTTCCACAGATTATGATTTTTTTCAGCTTGGGTGAGGGGTTGTCCCTCATCACTTAGAGATAGCAATTACTCAGCAATTAAGAGCCATTACTACGGAAGCAGCTTGTCAAAGCCACTCAGGGGAAAGGGGGACCTTTGGTAAAGCTGCACATTAGGAAATATTCAGGGTCAGGTCAGGGGCACAGACCTCTTCTCTTTAGATCCTGGCTCCCACACACTCTGAACAGGCCTTCAGCACACTGTGAAAGAAAGACCGCAGTGCCTCCACAAACACACACAGCATGCCTGCCAGCAATTCTTGAAGGTGGGGACTCTGCATGACCTAATAGCTATAGAATCTAAACTGGTTTCTCTGTCGGTAACAACAGAGTGACATGATAAAAGAGAAATACAGAAGAAAGGGGGAGGACAGAGAGATCAACCATTACATGGTGAGGGGGGTGATTAGGAATTAAAGAAGTAAGCTGGGTTTCCTCAAGGGGTCATACTTAGCTAATGACATCTTTTTATGTTTGGAGCAGGAGATTAGCTTTAATCACTCTAGCTGATTGAGTGAAGGGAACCACATATGACAGTGTATGTGAAAAAATGAATGAGCAACATTTATAGCATCTCACAGAGCTCTACAAACAGATGTGTATTTAGTTTCTTTGGGCCTCAAACTGCAGCTAATTCCGCCCCTCCAAACATACACACACCTTTGGACAAGTAGCAGCAAGCTCATGTAAGGGTCTCATTACAGAGTGCCACTGAGGGTGCTAATGGGGATTTTGTCTAAACACCACGGGACTAGGCCTACTACCTTACGCCAATGAGGTGCTAACTGGCCCACACACACGCCTGGATCTTATTAATGGACGTAGCTTGCAAATGTGCACTGACCTTTAGCTTGAGGAGGCAGGCTGGTAGCCTGTTGCAGTTGTTTCACATCTCCAGGCTGCTCCGTGCCTGTCGGGGCATCAATACTTGTTGTAGGTTGTTTGGTCTGGTATGTCTGGGTCCTCAGCTATGAATAGGCAATCTGATCCTGCAAATACAGAGAGGAGAACCAAAGAAACAGCTTTGACATGTAAAATTAAGCTTTAAGTCACAAGAGTTCCTACTTTGCAGTGATTTTAAAGAGCTAAGAGGCATTGGTAGGCACAATGCAAAGCAGATTTGAGTGGCTTAATGCTTTCAGTGGTAAAAATGTTCAATAATAATAATAATATGGTTCTTTAACAGTAGCTAAAAATCATGTTTGCTAAGCAACAAATATTTACCAGTGAGCGGTGATTTATGCATTAATAAATAAATTGTTATACAGTCACAGGTGTGTGTTTATGCACCTATGTATCTATCTGGGTGTATGAAATGAAATGTGCAAAAGATGCCCATTAATATGGACTGGGTTGACCAATTGAACAACCTATATATGTGAAATTGTAGAAATAACCATGTTCAATAGCAAACTCATTCACATTACATATATTATCCCAACCCTGATTACCCAGACTGCTGGGAATCCCCACATCACGCATTCACTGTGTGAATCAGTATTTCTGAATGGATGAGTAAAGGTGGATGGGTAGCCAGTATGACGCTATATAATACATCTGATATTTGTTAGTCCTGATATGACAATTCTGCGTAATAACTTGATTATTATTCATACCTTGTGCATGAGCTAACAACCTTTAACCTGTTCAGTCAAATGTAGAATTTCACTATGTGAATCAGCATTTGATGACAGATTTGATGATAAATAGTGATTGAATATGTCTTAATGTAAAGCATGCGGGCAACCATGTGCTGATTAGTTCCTCCTCTCTGGTTCAAGTTGTGCTAATCAGTGACATCACCTGTAGCCTTTGGTTGGTATGAAAACCTGCAGACACATCAATAAAAAACAAAATAAAACCACACCTCAATAACTTACTGATTATTACTGGCTTCTGTACAGTATATCAAGCCAAAAGGTTATTGGCTCGATGTGCAGAGAAGTTATTAATGTGTAATTGTCATATCTGGTCTATATAACACATATCAGATGCATTTGATCTGTCATATTGGATACACCCATCCACCTGAACTCATCCATTCAGAAATACTGATTCATGCACATGTTAATAATCAAAAGGTTCTTGATTTTTTATCTTATCAGGTCTATATAGCAAATCAGTGTATCAAAGCGACTTAGATTTTTGCATGCTTTCATTTGTCTAGGTAGATGGCTCATTGAATGGGCTGTTCCATGAACACACCCTCTGTGTTCCATGGAACACAGAGGGTGTGTTTGATTTTCAGCAGTTGGGTTGGTCAGTGGATGGGGATTCCCTGGCAATTTAGATTGGGATAATTTATGTGATGATGTGAATAAAGTTGACATTGAATAGGGCTACAACCTAAGCAATATAACGTTAGGTTGTTAAATTGGCCAACCCAGCCGATGTCAATAGGTATCTTTTGTACATTTTTTTTTTTAACATTTAATGAGATGCACACAGATAGATGGGGTGTTTTATCAGCTATTTTACAACGGATGCGAACATGACTGAGAACTGAGGAAGCGCTCTTTACAAAACGCACGTGCGACCAGTTTAGCGCAGAAAGGTCTGAACATCCCATTCGGGTCTGGATGCTTGTGTCTGAAGCTAGCTCCAAATGTAACGTTAGCTTAAACTCCGCTTGAAGTTATTAATATACAATGGAATCCAGTCTGTCAGATCAGTTTGCTGAAATTGATAAACTCCGGGCTCAACTGTTGGGAAAAGTAGAAATCATGGCTGACTGTCAGCATGTTGAAGAGGAAATCGGGAGGTGCGTCCACAATCATCTGCTCTCAGCTAGTTAACCGGCTAGGTAGTGGTTCCCAAAGTGGGGTCCGGGGACCATCAGGGTCCTTGAGAGAGTGGCATCAAAATGAGGGGTTGTTTAATTTCACCATTATTTCACTCGGTTTAAATTAGCACAACTAGAAAATGTATAAGAATGATTGTCTTAATCTTAGGGTTCACTCTCTCCACCGTTGTTATCTTCCCACCAAACGTTAGCTAGACAGTTAACATTGTAATACTGTAAATGATATCTAACAACAAAAATCTTCTCAGAAGGGGTTCCATCATAGGATTAAACCTAATCAAATATTGTCTGTGGTCTACTGTGTATCTGTTTTGGGACCCTTGAAAACGTTTGGGAACCGCTGTGCTAACTTGGGCTAAATTACACAATAAGCTAATTCCAAATTTTAGCTAGCAGCTAATTTGACCAATAACAGCCAAAAACGTGAAACTACTCTTTCACCATCAGCATACTAAACTATATTTACACTAGGCCTCTGTTTTCTCTTTTTCAACACTCACATTTTATATTCAGCGTTATTACACTCACTGTCTGTTACTTTTCAGGTAACTTGGGCTAACTGCTGTATTATTCATATATCAATAACAGGCCTGTCACCTCTACCCACCCTTAATATTCCCAGCCAGGAAGTTTTGACCCGAATTGAAAACGTAATCCTAGGAGTAGTAACCAGTCTGTCCAAAGATGAAGCCCCGGTCCTGGTGCTGCACAACAGATCCAGCTGGGCAAATATCAGGTAAGTAAACGCACCATAGCATGAAGGGCCTTCCTCCCTCCACTCCCCAATCATTTAGCCTCGTTTTACACACTGTGTGGGATTCATGTAAGCTGTTTGACCTTTAAAAGATAAACACAAGCAGTCATGTTGTGTAAAAAAAAAAAAAAAAAAATTAAACATTTGCCTACATAGAATTTTGTGGGAGGTCAGGCCACACAAGATGTTCAGATTGCTGTATAGTGTATTTAAGGAGGAAATGCTCACTTCTGTCTGAATTTACACGAGGTGCGTTTTAAGCAGAACTGAGAGGCAACCAAGTGATAGAAAAAAACAACAATTTAACCTTCAACTGTGATTCCTGGAGATTAAAGTTGAAATAACTTCCTGCCTCTTAAAAGATGACAGTCTGATAAGGAATTGAAAAGCACTGGTCTACACACATACACACACACACACACTCACACACACAAATCTGGTGGTTTGCAGAGGTCTTTAATGTGCCTAGGCTGCGGAGACCTCATGCTCAGAACAAAGCAGACTGTCTGGTCTAGTTTAGATCAAACCTCGCTACAGCTTAAAGCACATTCTGCCTCGGCTCTTTCAAATGTGAGAATCCCACAGATTGCGAGCCAAAGGTTTCGCAGGGGAAACGACATGGTGAGGTACGGGGGAGGCCCTCTCACAGGTAGCCCTTGGGGTGTGGGGGGTTTTATTAGAAGGCTTACAGGTGTGTGTGTGTGTGTGTGGGGGGGGGGTTGATTTTCAAAGCTACATAAGTGAATGTTGTACATATGATCTGTGGAATTCTTTCATGATTCCTCTTCTTTTATTCTTTCCCACTTGAGTTTCCATAAGTTTTTCTTTCTTTCATTACCTCCCACTTGAGTTTTGACAGTGCCATCGGGCTTCAATTGAGCTCGGAAAGCGCCGTCACCACAGTCCGCAGCGACTGTCCCTCGTCTGTCACTAAATTTGGTGAGAAGAAAGACACACACACACACCACTGTTAATATATTTCCCCGTTTTGCTTCCTATGCAACTCTCCTGTTCTTGACAACCTACGTTCCTGTTCCTTTCATTCACAAACCTTTACAGTTGTGCTGCGCTTCATGTGGCTTTCATTCTCATCCATTGTGAACATATGCATAAACTGCACAAACAGCAGTAAAGTCAGTGTTGAGTTTTAGGTGACGAATTGGCAGAGACAGAACATGTTAAGAGAGGCTTTTACGGATCAGTTTACTTCACCACATGGATTTCCTAATTAGGAACAGAAAATGCATGGTTCCTCCTTTAAAATTTCCAAATCTTATGATAGTGATATAGTATTTAATATCCAGGAGAAAATGTTTTAAACTGATTTCGTTGTTTTTCCGGTTTATAGCGCACATTCTCAAGATTCTCTCTGTCATCTACAAACTGGTGCAGAGCAACTCATACGCTACAAAAAGGTTATTTCTCATCAGTTCACATTTCACATGTTCAACAAAGCCAGATAGCCCTTACCTTCTAGATTGGTTTTGACTTTAAATAAGTTTTGCTTAGAAGTGGAGCAGTTTGGTTTTGCTTATATGGTGTTGAATTTGTTGAATGTTCTCCCAAGAGGAAGGTTTTTGTGTTGTTTCCACAGGGACATATATTACAACGACACACAGCTGTTTGGTTCACAGAGAAATGTTGATTGTATAGTGGATGATATATCCTGCATGCTAAAAGTTCCTCGCAGGACACTACATGTGGTAGGTGTGTGTGTGTGTGCGTGTGTATGTGTGTGTGTGCGTTTGTATGGACGTGTACATGTGTGTTTGTGTGCAAAAAGATGCAAACCTCAGATATTAAAACCTTGTAGCAAAATTCCTTTTGATATACTTTGTTATGATTAGTTCAGGTCCCCCAGATGAAATCTGTTAGCGAGTTTAGTACTTTAAGCGTGTTTTTTTCTGCCTCATATCTGAGGAAACACCTGCAGAAAAAAAAATGGTTCTGGTTCTCGTGATCAAACGCCAATTGAATTAAAGCTGAATTCAAAGAGGCAGTGTCAAAAGTTTGTGTACATAACTTATGTGTGTGTGCGTGTGAATGCCTGAACATGTGTGTGTGTAACTGTGTAACCAGTTGGCCACCTGCAAGGGATTGATCTCAGGTGATCTGTGTTACTTGGAAGAAGACGGCACGAGGGTCGACTGCCACTCCAGCTCGATTGTAAGTTCCAACAGCCTTAACCAACTCTTTTTTATATGTAAGAAAGTCTTTATGTTACTACATTAAGAAACATCTGATCCATCTAAAGTCCAGTCCTACCAAAGCAGCAGTAGCACTACTAGGCCTAGAACAGAAAGGAGTGATGGAGAGAGCCTCGGTCAAACTTATTGTATCATCATTATTCCCTCTATACAATCTTCAAGCTTAACACATTTTTCCTCCTTTGATTTGAGAATTGATAGGGAAACAGTTGAACCAAATGTTGCCATGTTTTGTTTTTTAGGCTGTTCCGGTTTCATCAAATGTCGTTGGAATCAAAAGTATCCTTTGTGACTCCTGTCAGAAGTTTGCTTCTTCTACATGGTTACATGTTCCCTGTGTGTGCTTTTTCTTTCTCTCTCTGTCGCTCTCACATGCTCATGCTCTGACTGATAATGTCATATATATATATATATATATATATTTTTTTTTTTCTTTGTGAGGAGGGAGCTACAGGGTCACAGGGTTTGTGTTCACCTTGACCATGTACAGATATTGTATCATCTGCAAAATTTGTACTCATAGTGGAGAAGGACGCAACATTCCAGAGACTGCTGGACGATGACTTCTGCACAAAACTCTCTCCTTGCATCATGATCACAGTATGTCTACTTCTTTTTTTTCCTCTACTACTTCTTTTGGATTGGTTTTGAACTGTGATTTGGATCATAGCAGTATCAATCATTTGTATATGTATTATGTGTGTGTGTGTGTGTGTGTGTGTGTGTGTGTGTGTGGATCAGGGTAAAGGCGTCCCAGATGTGAACAGCAGGTTGATGGTGAGGAAGCTTTGGGACACGCTGCACATCCCCGTCTTCGCTCTGGTGGATGCTGACCCTCATGGTACGCCGTCTCTCCGGTTTTATGTCCCACACATACTTCACATATTTCCACACATTTACGCGGCTCTCCCGCCCTTTCATCTCGGCATACACAGTAGGGTTGCATGTCCCCCTAAGCCGACAGACGCGGCACCTGACCGATGCGTCATGGCGGTTAGTCTGGCGATCGTTTCCGCTGGCGTGATCGCGTCCAGGCGGGATTGCTCCATCCCTCTCCATACCTCTCCCGTTTCCCATCGCATGGCGAGACGCATATGTAATGCTTTACTTTGTTCTCTGCTCCGTTACACGTCTCGGAGGATAATTGCTCTGGTATGGTGGTGATTGCAGCGTGTCTCTGTCTCTCCCTCTGATTTTCCCAGGCATTGAGATCATGTGTATCTACAAGTACGGATCAGTGGTGAGTCCTGCCATGCCAGTTATTCCTGTACTGTATATTATCCAATGTGGCCTGTTCAATGTCTCTGCTAGCAATATGTAATTATGCCCCTCTTTAAGTGGAAAAAACGGACCAATCATCCCTCTCAGAATATTTGAACTGACATGGTATGGGGTGAAAATGTTGAGTGATTGTATGGGCATTTCTGTGTTGCTTTTTGAGCTGTATACATAATCATCCGCGTGTTTATTAACTATATTGTGAACATGTGCCAGTCATAACCGCTCCATGTAGGTACAGTGCTGATTATCTCTGTGTTTATTTGAGTTATACGTCTGTGCATGTTGTGTGTTTGTGTGTGTATGTGCCTGTCTGTGTGCGCATGGGTTTTTTCCACAGTCCATGTCGTTTGAGGCCCACAGTCTGACCGTCCCCAGCGTTATGTGGCTAGGCCTCCTCCCCTCCGACCTCCGGAGGTTTGGACTCGCCATCCGCTACTTCCTACTTCCTCCTCCTGCCTCTAATTGGGATTATATTCTGGGGACATTTAGATTGTTTGTTTTGGTTTCTGTTGCTGTCGCCCTCACTTTTTTTTTCTCCTCCAAGGAACTGCTTTTGAGAGTATATCGAATTTTAAGTATATGTCCGCTTGAACAATCTCAGGCCAAAAAGGGCTTTTTGACATAAGTAAAGTTTAATTCTAGTCTGTATGATTGCTCCTCCTATGCTTTCCCCTGAACATATACATGATCAAAGCTCCGCAAAATGAGTCTGGTGAGAATGGGAGGAAACATGTATGTTGTACAGGATGTCTCCTGTGTTGTAGGGATAATATGCATCAACAGAACTGCTTGCTGCTCCTGTCACATACACAAAATGTAACTGCCTGTGCCTGATAATAAGCTTAATTTTTCATTCTTCAGGTTGAGGGTTCCTGAGGATGCTCTGATCCCCCTCACCCAGAGAGATGAGAGCAAACTCAACAGCCTCCTCAGAAGACCCTACGTCACCAGCCAGCCAGACTGGCAGAGAGAGGTGAGAGACGAGGAGGGAAAAGAGGGAGAGACGAGGGCTTTAAGGTAGAGTGAAGGCTGGAATAAGCAGAGAAATCGATGTAAGTGCGTGATAAAGAAAAGTACTTCAATTGTGTGTCATTTTGAGTTAACCTACTGCACCGCAGCGCTTGTGGGCCTAATGGTGAAACTGTGTTTTTGTTTTTTTTTGTTTGTTTTTTTGTTTTTTGTTTTTTTTACCCCTCCACCACCCCCCCGCTTTGGAGGACATATAGCACTTTGTTTTTACATTATTTTGATTTTACAGCAATTCTTTTTACACTATTTTGAGATGAGGTACATTTTGGCATGATCTAGAGATGAAGTACATTTTGACATGATCTAGAGATGAGGTACATTTTAACATGATCTATAGATACCCATATACATCTGCACATGCACAATTACACATAATTCCATATACGTATACATATATATCTATATGCACATATACATACACATATTGCATGGCAATGCAAAAAAAATAAATAAATAAATAAAATAAAATAAAATAAATACATCACCACACATATCCAACTATCTACATACATAGCATAATGGTCCTCTTAATCACCAGCCCAACTCCCAGTCAAATGTATTTAGGAACATAGCTCACATCCACCCTTCCCCAATTCTCAAACTATCCCACCTTTCATGAATAATTAATCGTTCTAGACTTACTTGGGTCATACATTCTTCCATCCTGCTGTAATGTTTTACATAGTTTCTGAATCTCTCCAAACACATTTCTTCTACGCCTCTACATTTAATGATAAAGCTTTTAGCCAGGAGTATTATTATATTATTTATGGAATTATTCTGCACCTTTAAATCTCCCAGTAGCACGATTTGTAGTGAAAGATCAATAAATATATTATGATTTACTAACCATTTCTGTATCGGTGTGCAGAAAACTGCCACCAGTGTCACCAATGGTGAAACTGTTGGCACTTTTCCTCTTTTACAAGCAAAAGGTGTATTTCTTTTGAGTTTCTGGGCGATTTAGACATTTTGCTGGTGTGACACACCGCCGAGGAATGTGTGTGTGAGAGGGCTCTCAGCTCCCTGGTATTTAGGATACATACAGAGATATACCCACTCTGTTGTGAAATAGCTGTTAGAGATAAACACCTGGTGATTTATGCTTGTTTGCATGGCTTCCTGCTCTTAGGAATTGCATGTTTGCTCTTGTTGTAGATGGAACTGATGCAGCAGAGTAAGGTCAAGGCTGAGATTCAGTCGCTGACGGCCATAGCCCCGGATTTCCTCACCAGCATCTACCTGCCCAACAAGCTGCGCTATGGGGGCTGGGTATGAGTGCAATGCTGCCACCTAGTGGAATGAAATGTGAACTTGTAAAGCTGGTTACAAAACCTTTGGAAAGAAGTGCCTATGTAACTGTCCTGCCTGACAAAATTGAACATAAATGTGTTCTGTAAGTTTGTTTTTGTGTACATATTTGTCAATGATTTTGTGTGTATGTTTTCAAAAGTGTCTCTGATACACCTAAATACATAGAAGTGCCATGCCATTGTTCCAAAACATTAAAAGTTTTTCTGATCCTATTGACAAGTCAGCTCATGTCTTTGGTTTTCTTTACATTCCCAAGACTGTTCGGACCTGCTAATGCAAAGAATTAATGGGTTTTAATCTAATGTCAACAGTCCTTTGTCTAACTGTCAGTCATCAATCACATTGTGTGGATTATGTTCATGACTGGAGTTCATTCTTTCCCATTGTTTCAGCATGGTGCACAACCACTGAACAGAAATCCTGCATGTGGCAGGTGGGCAGATGATGATTTAGTCGATGGCATGACCTTAAGCTTGTCCATTCACGAGTTCATGATGATAATGATGAAATTGTGAGGTTGTCCATTACTGCACAACAAAAACACAACTTTGTATTGTTCAATGGACAGTTATGTTCATTGTAACATCCTTTGCCTGGCAGCAGGGGGAGACAGAGGTCCTGTAGACGGGAGGATTTGTCTGGGAGCGTCATGACGAAATTTGGGAGATTCCTGACAGGCGTGGCTCGAAGTAAGAGCTCTCACTTCGCTGTATTTCCGGGTGCCACACCATCGCGTGGCGCGGCGGACTACTTTTGCATTCATCTTCTGTGTAAACGTTAAATATTAATTTGGAGCAAACTGCACACAAGGCGAAACTATTGTCAACAACATTCAGTTAAAATTTGAATGAATTGTGGAAAACAAATGAGAAAATTAACTTTGGTTCACATGCGTGAGTGTTAACGGTTATCTTGTTAGACCGAGAAGATGACTATTTACTATTGAGTGTTTCATCTTCAGAATAGACAATCTTTGGCTTCATTACATGACTCCCGGTGGGCGTGGCTGAATGATTGTGCAACACACACTGCAGCTACGTCATCAGCGTGAGTGTAGTGGCAATCCAGCCAGCCAGAGTTTCCCATTTGAAAGAAGTCTACAGTGAAGAAGTAAAGGTGAAAGACCAAGAACTCCAGGGACTTTGCATAAATCAGGTGGGTTCAATTTTCTGAGTCTGCTTTGAGGGAATATATAGTATGGATAATTTAAATGTACCACAGTTCATTCTCCTGACCAGCTAGTTGAAGATGGTGGACTTACTAACTAACAATAGCCAACTAACAGTGAGACCCTGGATTGATGATGAGGTAGTTTACACCATTGATCATCGTTTTTGTTTCCAAATTAAATGATTTTTCCTCTGCTGGATCTGTGTATGTTGAAGATGATGGTGTACCCAGCTTCACTAAAAGCTAGTTTGAGACTTTATCAAGTTTATCTTCCCAGTTGGATGTTATGTAGGCCTACTCTTAACACACATTATAGTTGATTAATTGTTTATGCTTTGGCATTGTATGCATTTGTTCTACTTTCTACTCTGTAAATATCAGGTTTCAGGTTAAAGCCCTTTTAATTTGAGGATCAGGCTTGACTTGATCAGTTTGTGGCTGCTGTAAATGGCAGTTAAAGAAATGTGTCCTTTCCGCAGGTATATGAGAATTAAGTATAGAAATTGAAAGTTAGTTACAGAATGTGGAAGTGGCTCATTTATAGCCCGCAGCTGACTGCTGCTTGTTGCCTTTCTCACACTGACAGCTGTAAAAAGACTCCTGGAGTGGAAGGTCAGTTACTTTACAGCTGTTAATTTCTAGAAAGTCAGGTAGTATCCAGTAATGCATAGCACTGACCATGCAAACAAGTGAATGTTGATATCAGATTTGGCTTTGTGAATCTCTCATGAGCTGTAACAGAGGCCTGCCCCCCTAGTTTGTAATGTGGGAGGGTGGAGGCTTAGGTTATTATAGTCAATGTATCTGTTTCGCTTGAATAGCAGCCAGATGGCTCTGCTCCTTTTGTCTTGGGTAAGACCGTACAGTTGTAGTAGCAGGACAGGTCCTTAAGTGGCCTTCCTTTTTTCCACTTGTCAAGAACAGCTGACCACAGCCCAGAGTGAATGAAAGTAGCCCCTCAGGCTCTGAACAAACATCTTCTCTGGCCTCAGTCTACATCGCTTAGTGCTGATTCAGTCATGTTTCGCAAGGTATTTTTCCTCTGTTCCATCAAAGTGGAGTGGGATGTGTTCAGGTAAAAAATGTATTAATATTGTTTGGCAATGGGAGGCAATTGCGTTGTAATGAAAATCTGTTTTTGTATCACTGCATATTTTAACATGGGATCATTTTTGTTAAAATATGCTGGATTGTTATCTCTCTTGCACATTGTAGAGATGCTACTGATAGTGTCAATGTTTAACTGGATTACTGAACACCGATTAGATCTATTTAGATTTGTTAAATGAGGTTTTAGGAATATTGCTTAATTTAATTAAATTAGGCTTGCTATCTTAATTTAATGTGTTATGATGGTTGTCAAAAGTAGCCAGGAGCTAATGGTAGTCCTTTCAGACTCTGCCAGAAAATAAATAGATCTCCACTATTCGGGTTTCACTGCTAGACCCAATTCATGCCTGCTCTCCATTCCTTGAAACCTCAAAGGAAAGCTCAATCACAACACATTCTTAATGTCCCCCTTCTTCCCTTTCCCACCTAGATCAATAGCATCTCATATGGACACAGTTATTCGCCGGTGTCCGTTCCTGACGGTGGTGCCCAATGTGTTCCTGCAGCTGGCTGGGAAGTCGTCCCTGGTGGGTTATGCCCAGAAGTGTCCGGTGATGATGGACCTGGCCTGCAGACCTCTGTCCAGAGCCCTCGCCTCTTCAGCCTCCGCGTCTAAAGGCACTCCAACAAATGAGGGTCAGTTGTAGGGGAAAAATGACCTTTTGTTAAAGCTTCCTATCATTTACGACTTACACAGTTAGTGCAGTACATTGAATGGTGATTATAATGTAGGAAAGTGAAGTAATAACATATTAGAAACTGATTAAACTAATAGAGAAATTTGATCTGATGTTGTGCAGATCCAAGGCATTCTGTCAAGCGGCCCCCAGGTCACCCCTCGCCCCCTGCTGGCCAGGCGCTGGGCTCCAAGTGTCCTTTCCTGGCTGCGGAGATGGTGCAGAAAAACAACAGCGTGGTGCGGGAGGCCAGCCTGGAGCTGCAGGAGGATGTCCAGGAGATGAACTCTTTCCGCACAAGTAAGCAACTGCACAGCCACTCCTGCAGTTGGGTAACCATACACTAAGTCAGTTATGCAAGTTGCGAAAGGTCATTGTTTTGAGCATGCATACCCCAGCGACTTGCATAGCAAATCAATTCCATGCATTGGTAAACTTGCGCAAGGCTTTACAGTTGAGTGTAAATAGTAGAATGTAGGTGAGGCGGAGCTGGTGTTTCGTGAAATTAATTGTGCACATCATTGCTGAACAGAGAAAACGGATGTGGGTTCATCGGTGGTGGATCTTATTGAGGTGGACAAGGCCAACACAGGCGCTCTGAAAAACCTTTTAAAACCCCAACCTTCCAAAGTGTCTCACCTACTGCAGGACAATCTGCCTAAAGGTAAGAACTCCAACCATGGAGCAGTAGGTCATTGTTATTCTTAAGAAATAGTCATTCCCAAAAATCTGCCTTTATTTGTGAAAGGTTTCATGAAATATCCTCCTTCCTCCATCAGTTTTCACCTTCCAGTACGACAACTTTTTTGAGCAGAAGATTGACAGCAAGAAGAAGGATCACACATACAGGGTATTTAAGACGGTGAACAGGCGCGCCCCCACCTTCCCCATGGCAGACGACTACTCCGAGTCTCTGCGTGCGAAGAGAGACGTGTCTGTGTGGTGCAGCAATGACTACCTGGGCATGAGCCGCCACCCCAGAGTCACCCAGTCAATCATGTGAGTAGGCTTAGAAATCACTGCTAACCCTGACTGATGTCATCAGGTAGAATAGGGTGGTGATAACGATGATGAATCCAGTACTGATAAAAGTTGAGGTGGAGAGGAGGGTAAATGTTCCCACTTTGTTCCTCAAGGGAGACTTTACGAAAGCATGGTGCTGGTGCAGGAGGCACGCGGAACATTTCGGGCACAAGCAAATTCCACGTGGATCTGGAACATGAGCTGGCTGACCTGCACGAAAAGGACGCCGCTCTTCTCTTCACTTCCTGCTTTGTAGCCAATGACTCCACGTTGTTTACTCTGGCCAAAATGCTACCAGGTACAGTATATTAGACATGTCAGGTCCATGTGTGACAACGTGTGATATTAGATTTTATTATATTTGCTCACAGATTTGCTTCATTTAAACTTAAAGACCCCATGAAACGGCATCTTTAATGCAGTGAGGGATCATTCAAAAGTCTAAACCAGTATAATATGAGTCAGGCAGAGAAAGGCAATTTTACTTGGTGGGAGGGGTGCGGAGGGGCGGGATTGTTCAAAAATCTGATGGGTTTTAGTGGTTGCAAATTTATATTTATGCCTGCTGGTGCAGCATGAGGTCACCATGAAAGATACTCTGTTTTCCAAGAAGTATTTCTAATATAGAATTGAGGAGCAAGCATTTTCTATAATTTCTCTTAATTCCTAGGTTGTGAAATCTATTCTGATGCTGGCAACCACGCCTCAATGATTCAGGGAATAAGGAACAGTGGGGTGAAGAAGTTTATCTTCCGTCACAATGATGCCAACCACCTACAAGAGCTGCTTGAGAAGTCAGACCCCTCCACTCCAAAGATCGTGGCCTTTGAGACAGTGCACTCAATGGATGGTAAGTGCACAACTTCACCCAAAAGTGTTGTTCTTATTTAATATGTCTAGCTGAAAGTCTGTCTGTCACATATTATATCTCCCAGTCTGTCATTTTTTGTTGTTGGGTGATCTTAAATAATCTAACGGACGCTGTGTTCTCGCCCTATAGGAGCTGTGTGCCCTCTGGAGGAGATGTGTGATATTGCCCACAAGTTCGGTGCTATTACCTTTGTGGATGAAGTGCATGCTGTGGGCCTGTACGGGCCGAGGGGAGGAGGGATCGGGGACAGGGACAGAGTCATGCACAAGATGGACATCATCTCCGGTACCCTCGGTAAGTACAGCCCTCTGTGTTTACCGCTGAGGATCAAATTCTCTCAACTCCCTCATCAGTTCCATATGTCTCCCCCCTCTCTAACATGTTATACTATGGATTGTTTCCAGGCAAGGCATTTGGCTGTGTGGGCGGCTACATCGCCAGCACCAACGCCCTGGTGGACACAGTGCGCTCCTATGCGGCGGGCTTCATCTTCACCACTTCCCTGCCCCCCATGCTGCTGGCGGGGGCAAGGGAGTCCATCAAGGTCCTGAAAAGCAAGGAGGGCCGGATGCTCAGGAGGAAACACCAGAGGAACGTCAAGCTGCTCCGTCAGATGCTGATGGACTCGGGCCTCCCAGTGGTCCACTGCCCAAGCCACATTATTCCTGTCCGGGTAAGACAATTTATTATTTAGCCACTTAACTGACACTGTTGTCCAGATAAGCACAACATTGGCCATTGAAAAGCGTCATTTTCACTGCTAAAGCCTTACACATCACTGTTATGGAATGGATTCTTTTTTGTTTACTGTTGCAATGAAATTACAGACACTTCAAAATGTGAATCAGTTTTAAATATGAAACATCTCCCTGATTGTGCCCAATTTATCTCTCTGCTGGCAGGTGGCAGATGCAGAGAAGAACACAGAGGTTTGTGACATCATGATGTCCCGTTACAACATCTACGTCCAGGCAATCAACTATCCCACAGTGGCGAAGGGAGAGGAACTGCTGCGCATCGCCCCCACACCGCACCACACTCCCCAGATGATGAACTACTTCGTCGGTACGTCCACAAGAAATTAGGTCTCCGCTCTCAGGAAGCAAAGGGATCCAGAGATGGACTGTAATATTCTGTTTAGAGCTTGAAATTAACGCCTGCCAACTTGCCAAATGGCATTTTAGCAGTTGAGGATTTGTGAAGTTGTCAGTGACCCGCCACAAACATTTAATTAGAAATGACAAGCAGGTCATGACTGGCTGTTGTTTGACCAAGAAAACAACAATGTTTTGTCAGGACGGATTTACACTGTGGAGAAGTCTAAAACAAATTATTTTGTTGTTGGGACGAACAACGTTGGGTAATATAATATGCTTGGCCAGTATTACATTGGAAATTGAGTAATACATTGAGACAAAAATGCATTGTACTCTATAACAAACAAAGATGATGAAATGCAATCCTTTGAGCGTATTAAACTAAAGAAAAAATGTTTTGGCTGCCGAAAATTCCAAATGGCTGGTAACTGAATTCCACAAGCCACAAAACTTAATTTCAAGCCCTGATACTATTAGTTAAAACACTATTTAGTCTATTAGATACATTTAACATCCATCATATGTGGCACAGACCTTTGTGTCCTCACCTGTGGTCGTCATCCTCTGCCTCTTCTCTGCAGACCGGCTGGTGAAGACGTGGCAGGAGGTGGGTCTGGAGCTGAGGCCGCACTCCTCAGCAGAGTGTAACTTCTGCCAGCAGCCTCTCCACTTCGAGCTGATGAGCGAGAGGGAGAAGTCCTACTTCACAGGCCTTAGTCACATGATATCAGCAACAGCCTGATACCAGTTTATACAGTAAACCCCAGCAAGCCCCACTCCCCGATCAAATCTGTATTTAAGCTATTTATTGTATTTGCGTAAGATATATCAATACATACAAAATGTTCTGTATCAATAATACAAGTCTGGGGGAAAGTGTGTATTTATATGAGTTGTGTTGATTACAGTTTATTGAATATTACTTGATGTAAAATGTTATTTGTTCATGTAGAATTTATAAAATACAGTATATGAGATGGGATTTTAGTCATTGATTCATGTCATAGTCTTTTGATACAGTCATTTTCATCCATCTCAGACTTAATCAGTTGGAGATAAATCACTTCACCTTCAGTGCTTCAATGGATGTTTTCAGATTTCTGGTACTTCTGGCTAAAGCTCTTTTAACACCCTCACTTAGTACAACTGAACTAGAGGATAATGCTGGGAAGTTTGTCTTATCGTTCTGTATAAATAGGGGAAATTATGTGTTACGCAATATCAGATCAATTCTGAATAACTCGACAGCTCATGCTAGAATAATCCGTAAACAAGAAGTCATGACATCACGGGCCAGAATGAAAGGCCGCAGACTCACTCCAACCCAACTGTAGATGTAGTTAAAGTCTTCACATACAGTATAATGAAAAGTCATGATCTATTATCCATTATGGTAATACAATCGACTCACAGACACATTTTCATCCTTATACCTTAAACACCAGACCCAGGTCATTTTCTACACATACATAGGAGTAAACTAAATTACTAAATACAGTACCTCTGGTAGAAAAAGCACCTCAATATCGGTTTTAACATGTAGAATGTGACATTTCTTCCCTATAGATTGCCTCCTGTCCCTCACATCAAGCACAAGGTCATGGTGAAGCTTGTGGTATAAGTCTGAAGTGTTCTACTTGATTGTGTTGTCATTTAGTCTCAAAGGTATTAGGACTTAAGAAAAAAAAGTACTAAGTAGTAGTAGTGGTTGTAATAAATAGTTCCACCATAAATTATGTGGACGGCACAATATACAATGCCACAATAAAATGTGCTGCATTAATGCATGTCGAATACCATGCGGCATTATCAAAAAGACTGTGTCAAGTCGGGCTGTTCATACGTAAGCAGCTTAAAGACAGATATGTGATCATCTGGGCATTCATTCATCATGAAGCACATTTTGTGACATTCCTGCTTTGTCCACATGGAGGCACACTGGGTCCCCTGCTTGCAGCTGTGGGCTGTGACGTCAGGCACCTCCTCCCTTTTTCGATGACTCATAACTGGTGTAGCAGCTACCGCGGTGAACCACTAGATGGTATTGATACAGAGCAGGATATTGTGTTTTCTATCTCGATGAGATGGAGACCACATTGGTTGTTAACAAAATGCAGCAAATAACCTTCCATGTACTTTGTAGCATGCTTCGGTGTAGCTGACAAACAAATTCAGATTGAACATATAGAGCATTTTAACTGATAGTCTGCTTTAGCTGCCATTTATATAAAGCAATATGTGACCACTGCAGCCTGGATTATTGTGTCTATCTGTTTTATATAGGATAGTTAAGAAATGTGTATTTATTTTATCCATTTTCAACCCTATGGCCTATGATCAATATGTTTAGACCAAATTATTTCAATACAAAGCCCTTTGCTCCCACATGCTAAGAAACATCAATGGAGAGGAAGCCCTCCTCCCATCTCTATCATCTCTGAATGCTTCACACAGTACATCTGCACATGACAGGAGTGTGTGTGTGTGTGTGTATGTGTGTGTGCGCATGCTGGGTGCATGAAAGCCCCTCACTCGACATGCAATACCAGGGATTCTGTAAATCAAAGACATTTCCTCTCTTTCCTGGGAGAGCGTTACCATGAGCTCACGTTCTGAGCACATTATGTAATTGAAGTGTTGCTGGAAGTGGAGCAGTCAGGTGACCAACACCCCCATGCAAGTCCCGGCTGCGAGGATTATCACAGAGTCTTTCATGTTTCTGAGGGAGTATTTTCATGTATTTTTAATTTTGCCTGATTGTCTTTATTTTTTCCTTTATGCATTTGATGAGGGAGTATTATCATTGTTTTTTAGTGATGTAGTTGAATGACTTGGATTTCAAATTTTGAGACATATTCATTATAACACCAGTGTAGTTGTGTTAACCTATGATCATACACATGCCAGATCCATGTTATTATAATCAGACTATCATATCTTCCCCCCCAAACTCAGTTCTTGCTATGTATTCCCTCTTTGCATTATCTTCTATCTTCCATTAAGTCTCCAAGATGCCAGCAAAGTGCTGTTGGCAGAGCATACTGCACCATGTATTGCGTTTGACCTCATTTTTGCACATTATTTTCCTCATCCATCATTGTTTGTTGGAGATGCGGGTAGCGCAGTTCCTTATTGGGGCAAGTCTGGGGCAGGCCCAACACCTCCGGACTCCCAAGAGAAGAGTTCAACTGGAACGGTATGCATGAGGGTGTGAGGGGGCACAGGTGGTGTGTGTGTGTGTGTGTGTGTGTGTGTGTGTGTGTTGGTGGTTTTCAAGCTCTTGCATTATGTGGCTGTTGGAGGCAGGTGTTGAAATGGTGGTGTAGTGTAGCGTTGCGTTGTAGTGGTGAGCCTTCGCCTGTTTGTTGTGTATCTGTGATCTGTGTATGGTTGAGGGCATTTGTGTGTGTGTGTGTGTGTGTGTGTGTGTGTGTGTGTGTGTGTGTGTGTGTGTGTGTGTGCAGGTTTAGCTTGACTCCTCATTCTGTGTTAATCCTGCTGCACTGCACATCTGTGTCTCTCCCACTCACGTGCGCAGACAGATGAGCTGCATGGCTGGATTCCCACTGCACGCATCTCTCTCTCTCTCTCTCTGTCTCTCTCTCTCTCTCCTCTCTCTCTCTCTCTCTCTGTCTCTGTTTCTCTCTCTCTCTCTCTGTTTCTCTCTCTCTTTCTCTCTCTCTCTATGTCTGTTTCTCTCTCTCTCTCTCTGTCTCTGTTTCTCTCTCTCTCTCTCTGTCTCTCTCTCTCTGTCTCTCTGTTTCTCCTTCCTCCTCATTCACATGTATTACACATCAGTAGAGAACCTCGGGGAATCTTGTGACTGCAATCTAACAAAAGTACATGCTTAGGAATTTGTAGATAATTTCCTAATATGAGCACAGCGTAAAACAACATGGCAAGAGAAACACTTCCTCGATACACTTCACATCATAAATAGAATGAAAAATGAGGAAGAGGGCAGTTTCAGGGGTGTGTCAGATCTGTGATTGGGGTTGATAAGTATCATCACGGTGATGTAAAACAGCACACTTCATTCTGGACTAGAATTTTCAGCTGCTCTCCTGCAACAGCATGCATCACCAGTTCAAAGTACTGAGCGGAGTGTGTGAAGGCCATTAGATTTCTCCAAACATCTCTTCAGGGTGTAAACTAATGAGCTGGGCTCATTTGTTGATGTTGCCTACTAAATTGGGGGTATAATTGCACTGTAAAATACTGCACTGCACTAATAACACCCCATAATCCCATGAAATAACACAAGGAGCACACAGGGTTGTAATGAATCTAAAGAACATTAGAAAATTCCATGTAGATCAGAGGACTTAGGTTAAATAGAGCACACATTGTAAATGAAAGAAATACAATTCCACCTAATGTGTCATTGGTCGTGAGGCTAGTAAGAATCCCCCAACAAAAAAGAACTATACTAATTCTATAATAAATTTAAAGTATTTATACAAATATCACAGCAAAACTTTAAAATATCATGCAACTACAATAGGTCAAAAAAGTATACCATAAAGTATGATAAGGTCCTTATAAGATCACTATTGAGTACCACAGAACAATATAAAGTCCCTATAGGAATATTATAGGAACAATATTGGAATATTGATAGCATACCATAGAATATATAAAATACCAATACAAGGTCACTATAAACGTGCTATTTAGTACCATAAACACACTATTAGTCGCTATAGGAATATAATGATAATGTTATAGTGATTCATACACTGATTTCATATAGGGCCGATTGATACAAAACTTTGCAATATCTCCGCTATGGCTTTAAATCATAAGGAATAAACTCCTCCCTCTTGAGTTGCTCTACTGTCAACTAAAAAAAAACCTCCCATGCATCGGAATGGTAAAACGAGAATGTGCTTGGAGGACCCCGCTACAATGTGGAGTAGTTGAAGTTGAAGAAGACATTATTGGCTAACTAAGACATTTAAACTAATTCGTGTCTCGTGAATGGAAGTGTGAAGAACTGCTCGAGCAGCCCTATAGGGCAAGTCGGACACGCTGTCTAATGGAAATAGAGAAGAGGAAAGAGGGGAAATCTCCTCTTAGCTCAGGCAGAAGCGCAGTGCACTGGGGCAACATGTACGGTTCGGTGTGAAATGTAGTTTTAACCGTCGTGCGGTGGACCATGTAGTAGTGTTTGCGCGTGCATGTAGTATGATATTGAGTCCGATATGTCTTATGTGACGCCGAGCAAAAGCGTAGAATGGCTGCAACTCGAGTTAGAGTCCGGAGGCACTTCTCTGCTCCTGCTGGACTGCCGCTCACACGAGCTTTATGAATCATCCCACATAGAGACGGCCATAAACCTGGCCATACCGGGACTGATGCTCCGGAGGTTCAAGAAGGGAAACATACCCATCCGGACCATCATCTCCAACCACGAGGATAAGGAGAAGTTCATCAGACGGTGCAAGACTGACACGGTCGTGCTGTATGATGAGTGCACCGTGGACTGGCAAGAGACCGGGGCTCCCGCCTCGGTTCTGGGACTACTTCTTCAGAAACTATGGGAAGACGGGTGTAAGGCGTATTACCTGGAAGGTGAGTGGTGTGACAAGGTTTTCCTATCGAATTAACCCAAGAGAAAATCTCTATAGTATTCCTATAATGTTCCTAAAGGGAGTTACAGTGTGTCTGTGAATGAGTTTATAGACCTTATCGTACTTTGTGATTTTTTTTAAATCTCCTGTGGTATCGCTATAATACGCATAACATATTATATATAGTTTATAGTTTTGCCGTGATATTTGTATAGTATCCTTCTTAACTTTATTCTCGGATTACTATATGTCTTTTTCGAAGGGACATCTCCAAATATAGCTATGGAGCTGAAGGATAGCTTTTACGGGAAGAGGTTTTAAACTTTCAAATGTAAACTTTGGAAATTTGTGAATCAGGCTATAATGTTTTCCTCTATTATAGATTGTAGTGTTTGTCAACTTTTGTACTTACATTAATTCTGTGTTGTGGGTTTTAGGATTTGTACTCAAAAGTTTCGGAAGGTGTTTGTGTGTCACTGAGATTCTCAATTAAAATTCCAAAATGGCTGCGCCATGTTTTGCTCCAGCAGGAACAGGCATGCATTTCATGAATGGTCTGTTTGGGGGGAACTGGAGCTACTTCTTAAGGACCCTTTTTTTTTTTTTTTTTAGACCAAGTACTCTTTACAACAAGATCACTGTAGATTTACATACAGAATGCACATAAGGTGGCCCTTTTCATTTATAAATGACTTAAATGTAATTCTGTGACTTTGTAAGGCTCAACTTTGTTTTCTGCCTCTTGTCCAGGGGGATTTGTAAAGTTCCAGACAGAGTACCCAGAACACTGTGAGACTCTCCTGGACAGCTCCTGTCCCAGCTCCTCTCCCCCTCTGTCCGTCCTGGGCTTCGGAAACCTCCGGATCAGCTCAGATTGCTCTGACGGGGAATCGGACCGAGAGCCAAGCAGTGCCACAGAATCCGAGGAGAGCCCTATCCCCAGCAACCAGCCCGCCTTCCCCGTCCAGATCCTTCCCTACCTTTACCTGGGCTGCGCCAAAGACTCCACTAATCTAGACGTGCTAGGCCAATACAACATCAAGTACATCCTGAACGTCACACCCAACCTTCCCAACATGTTTGAACACGACGGCCACTTCAGGTACAAACAGATCCCCATTTCGGACCACTGGAGTCAGAACCTGTCCCAGTTCTTCCCAGAGGCCATATCATTTATTGGTGAGTAGGTCACTAATTGGCCATATTAAACAGACACACGAAAGCACACTCACATTAAAAGCTTACCAGGAAGAATGAGAGGATTGGTGATTTATATTGCAGACCAGGAGGAACGACCCCTCCCTAACCACATGTGTAATAACCATTGTTATATAACGATATATATCACCGAATTGTATCGAGACAGGGTAACAACACAATAATCTCATTAGACAGTGTATGTTTTTCTGTTGTGGTACAAACACAATATGTGTGAGTTTTACTTTTGATTCAGTCTCTGTCCTCATGACAGCACCTGAAACCACAGGTGTTTTGTCTCGTTTGTTTGGTGGTTGCAGGGCTCGGTGCCATGGACTAGTTTCCACAGGGTTTAGTGGTAGAATAAGGAAGGAAACATTGTTTCCACTCCCTGGGGTTGAGTGTTGTGTTGCCAGGTCATGAGTTAAGACTGCAACTTGGCCTGATTGTGGTGAAGCACGGTGTTAGCTAGTCGACAGTTGTTTGCTGATGTCTGTTACCAAGGTGAAAAGAGGATATTAGGCACACTGTTATACAGATGAAATGAGTTGTTAAAATTTGAATCGACCCTCTCAGTCAACAGTAGAAGTTAACAGCGCCATTATTGTAGCATCAGCAGGGTCATTTCTATCACAAAGACGAGTCAGTGTCACATTGTTGGGTTAAATGCAAAAGGCAACTGAAATATTCTTTTAAAATAACCTGAACACTGCATGGGCATATTTTCTCTCCTCGCCATAGATGTGATTTCCTTATGCTACCGACTGTATGCCGCTGACCACAGTTGTCCCTTCCTCTCACAGATGAGGCTCGGTCTAAGCAGTGCGGGATCCTGGTCCACTGCCTGGCCGGCATCAGTCGCTCGGTCACGGTCACCGTGGCCTACCTGATGCAGAGGCTCAACCTGTCCCTCAACGATGCTTATGACTTTGTCAAGAGGAAGAAGTCCAACATTTCCCCGAACTTCAACTTCATGGGCCAGCTCCTGGACTTTGAGAGGACGCTGGGGTTGCACAGTCCCTGCGACAACCGCTCCACCAGCGAGGAGCAGCTCTTTTTCACCACGCCGACCAATCACAACGTCTTCCAGTTGGACACGCTGGAGTCGACATGAGGATCAATTAGACAGCTATCTGTGTTTTCCCTTTGTGTCTCTGAGGCATCCCGAGCCTGTCAGATGCCTAGCTAGCTGACTCAGGCAGTGAGTCGGTTACAGTATTTCTGCACCAAAAGGCACTGTATTGATCTCTTCATGGAACGCAGCCCTTATGCATAGGACATGCTCCATTAGGTCCAATCTCCGATGCCTTAAAGTCTAACACAAGGATGACTTTTGTTATCCACCTTACATGGCATTAATGAATGGTCGTGTGCAGCCGTAATCGCAGGACATTTCATGACTTCTCTATTAACTCCAGGATTGTGGTTTGACTGTTATTTGTTATTCACCAGCTGTAAAGTGGATGTTTAAGTATTTCTTTGTATCGATTATGGTTATTGCCTTGATGGTCTGAAAGGAGGCTTTGGCCAATCAGAATGTTTTCTGGGGACCAATCTGAGATGTTGTGATGGTACTCTAGCTGAGGGGAATACGCTACTACAGTGAGCTGGCCTTGAATTATTGTCCAGTTTTCCTTTGACGACTGTTCTCAACTTCTTTGTTTGCAGCTCTCTTGCAGCAGAGACCACGGAAAACATTGTGTCCTCTGCTTTTACTCAGAATACCTTCACTAATGTCTTTTAATGGGAAACACCATGATGTCAGAGAATTGTTCTTTACGTTTTTTGATTGAATGGCCACCCTCTGCATAATATCAAAGGTAAAACTTATTGTTCAGCAAAGCTCTTGTACATTCTATTGATTATAACTGCAGTATTTGCATGTGATTATGTTCTATCAAGGACATTGTTTTGTAACCTTTAGCTCATATTGCCTGTTGTTCCTGCGGCCTTCACCATACCTTAACATGAAACTTAACTAGTTGTCACTTACCAGGTCTAGGGTATAGTGTATAGGATTGACTTTTGCCATGCTTGAACCGAATGAATTGTGTAAGTAATCATTGTATAAAGGAATGGACATTCACCTTATTTTCACTCTTACAGTCTTCAGTCTGCAGCTACTCCTACCGTGGCATAATGATGTTAAGGGAAACATGATGTGTAATTAGCTGTTCTCTATTGCCAGTCTCGTCTCAGAACAAATGGGCCTCTGAGTGAGTTTGATGTATGAGAGGGAATGAAAGGAAATGAGTTTGACTAATGTGTTCTTACCTCATAGAGAGACATTTTCAGGGATTTTTATACAAGGCATCTGTATCTCGTCATAAGCCTCTTAAGTGCATCCAAGGGCTGTTTTGTTTGGTATGTTTGTAAAGATGTACATAAAATTTGGTTGTTATGGGGGACATTTTCTCGAAATCATGAAGGATGTGAAAGTGACCCTATCACCTTATGTATAGTATATGTAAAACTAAATGTCCAAGACATTATGTACAAGTTTATACAACAAATATATTGTATATTTTTACTTGAATATGCGTCATTTGTCTTTGTTTACGTTTACGTTTACGTTTTGACTTTGGAGTATTCATGTCTACCTACGTTCACGCTTTTACTTTCTAACGCAATAGCGCATCTTTCATGAATCAAAATGAAAGTGTGGTTCTCTGGTTGAGTAAACACGAACATCGTCAGGCCAAAGAGTCCTGTGAGAAGTCAGTGAGTCCCAGTCAGCTGCAGGATATGAGTGGCAGTGCTGTGCTGTCCAGCCCCGAGGCTCTAGGTGTGGTGAGATATCCGTTTTCTGTCCACTCTGATGCTTGACTTCCTGCCTCTCACAGGCCGTCAGACACAGAGACAAGTGGCGGGGCCAGATCTCTCACTACCACAGTGCAGACACACCCACCACCAGTCAGTCAAACAGTGCCCGAAGGAAGAGGAAGATGACACAGCATGCACTCTACCACAGATACACTACTGTACGGGACTTCCGACAAGTCTGTGCACCACACCTCGTACAGTAATAACAGTTAAATCGCACTGCTCCACGATAGGCATTTGAGCTTCATCAGAGCTCCAGTTTGCATTTTTATTTTTTGTTCGTGGTGATTTCAACATTTATTGGCAAATATGCAATGTCCTGTTTTTTGGTTTTTATTTCCAAAAGCCACATCATGCATTTCCTTATTTGAAAAGAGGAAATGTGAGCTCCCTGATATCTTCCATGCTGCCATTTAGGGAGGGGGAAGTGGTCACACAGTGTTTATTGTGCTGTAGTCCACTGTACTTTCACCATTTTCATGATATGATATGTGTTTTGGGAAGGACTATTGACACTGAACTTCATGTTATTGAGAATTCTCATTACCCTTTTCCTTCTTAAAGACCTGCTCCAGTGACATCATCACTATAATCAATCACTCCCTTTCTGAAAACAATCTTTCTCAAAAATGTATATATCATTTTTCCATAATCCCAGCCAAAACAAGATTCAGGTGTGCAGTAGGAGAATCAGGGTGGGTATGCACAAGTGTGATGTGTTTCAATTGGCAGAAAACATTGGCTCCTATTTTGCCTAGTAAACCAATCATTAAAAGACAATTTTCAAAATGTTTGTGAGGTTACTGGAGTGGGCTTTAACCTGCTTTATGGTTCGTCCTGGCTCTCCCAATACCTGGATTGGTTTGATGTTGTTCCTACCTTGTCTCAGAGATTTATTCATGAGTTCCACTTTGCCAAATGACAGTAAGATGAGGCAGTGAAGTCCCTTCCCTGTAGAAATTATGTTATGAACTGAAGCCAAGCTTGCTAAATTAGGAAAAATATAGGCGGGGAAAATGTTCTGTAGTTGCTCTGTGCAGCAGTTCATGGTCCAATAGCTGTCCCTCTATAGGATTTAATGAATACTATACTGAAATGAAGATTCAGTTTTAGTTCCAACAATATTGCTGTAGTGGGTTAAATGTTGTCAGCCAATGGCAAGCAAAAATCTCTGTTCCACCGACTTTCACAGCAGCAATACAGTGCATGACGAGACTTGCTTAGCAACACCTTGCAGTTGTGATAATAAAAGGTGGTGAGTGATGGGTTAGCCGGCATGACTGAACCTGGCTAGCCACATACCTGCAGGGCAAACCTATGATTAGGTCTGAGAGACACCCACGATAGGGCAGAGGCAATGGGTACCTGCAGTTCCAGCCGGAGGGGCTTTGCAACACAGATAAAAGCACAGAAAACCTACGCCTGGGGATGATGGGAGTGAAAATGATTAATCAGTGTGATCTTATCTAACTGAGGCATATCCAGTTAGATATATTATTAATAAGAAGAACGTACTGAGTTCTGAGAAAAAAGGAAGGAAGGAAATCGTTTTATCTGCATGACTGTTGCATAGCTGAGTCTCCCTACCGCAGTGCTTATACAAGTAATTTGTACATATGAAATAGCAGCTCGTATCTGGGAATTCCCTTGCAGCTGCTCTTCAGTAGTTTTTGGCACCAACCATTCCATGCTCAGAAAGTCTCATCTGAGAGTTAAGCATAGCCTTTTGCATTCTTTAATTCCTATCATTTCACCGTGCTACTGCCTGCTTCAGAGGCAAAGCGTGGGGTCGTAATGGGAAACAGCTCCCTGTTCTTGGAAATATGTTGGGCCATCATTATGTGCTTAAGGAATCAGGAATCTCAGTCCTACTGATTTAAAATCATTCCTGCACATGTACATAAAAATCAGAAAGCTTATTGTGAACTATGGCACAAGGCTTAGAGTGCTTATAAAGTAAAATCTTTGATGAAAAAAACATGGGCAATATGTATATTAGTGTATAGAAGTATTAGTATATAGAAAATATTCTATTCAAGTGAAGCCCATATGTATGGTTCCCTGGTATTGTTTTGCTGCAACAGTATATTCTCTGTGACAGATAAGTGGAGTATTTTTGTCCTGTTATAATCAGCGGCGAAGGGAAGCAGAGGCTACGGCAGTGCTTACTCAGCAATGGTGGCTGGGGAAGCAGATGTGCATGAGACTGACGGGATTTTAGTTAGAAACGGGGCGGGGGGGGGGGGGGGGGGGGGGGGGGGCATGTGTCTGTTTGCATGTATGCAGTGTGTGTGTGTGTGTGTGTGTGTGTGTGTGTGTGATGAAGAAGTAGAGCCACAGAGCAGAAGCCAGGCAAAGCTGGCCCACACCTGCTGTGGTTAAGAACATACTTAGCATACTGCAGGACTGACAATAAGAGGCTCTCACAGCTGCCTCTGACTCTATTATTGCACAACCTTTTCTGGAATAATTCATTTAAATTCAATTATCCCTCAACTGAACCAGGATGATTTCAGTGTGGATTTTAGATGATTCACCTCATAGTCTCAGGAGAATGAATTAGATTGAGGTTTTTTTTGTATTTAATAAATTGTTTGGACAATTCAGTGAAAGGGTCACTGTTATCCTATTACAGAGAGATGTTTGGTTATCCCGCTGTAAAAGCCAATCTCCTCTGAATAAATGCCATCTTCACCGTAGAGATTTTTTATCCCCAGCGGTCACACTCTGTTTGTCTACAGCAGATGTTCAGGGCCGAGGAGAATAATCCTAATCTCAGCGTTTGGCCGAATGCTGTCTCTGACATCATGCCACTCAAGAGGGAATGACATCATGGATGCTGTGTTTTCCTCGGAGCCACGCTGTCCTTCCTTAGAGCGAGGCCAATTAACATTTCAGTGTTGAGATTGAGCCAGATGATTTGAGCATGTTGTGTCCTCTGCTTGTTACCAGTGATCATAATAAACATGAAACATATAATTCCTTTTACTTTAGTCACTAGCAGAGGACACTGGTTATATTAAAACAGGCAAATGCCCTTTAGCCTTGGCTTCACAGAGCTATACATAAACTGCATTGGAATGGTATGCATTATCATGCCTATGATTTCATCTCCTGTTGTTGGGGATTACCATTCAATTCCCTGAACCCATGAATCACATCGAAAGCCATTTGTATTGCTTCCTCCTTCGCCATATTTGTAATGGAACAAGCCTAGATCCCAAGTTAGAAATAGCATAGACTCTCACACACAAATAGAGAGGGAGGAAAGCGGTAGAAGCTGACCGAGGATCGACTATATTGTTTGTCACCACAGTAATCAACAAGAATATCACAATTTATTGGAACAAAAAATTCTACATCTTTTGGTAATCTTGATTGTAATACTGACGCTGCTGAAGATTCAGATATCTAACGTTACTGTTGTAACATCCATCACGTCGTGCCAGTCTTTTTGCCCTTAACTCACCAGGAAGTGTCTTATATCTCCAGGAACTTACTACAGATCTTTTCAAGTCAGACCCGACAACCCTCCTAACCTTCCTGAAACTTACATGAAATGTTTTCTGAGAGATGTCTTCCGAGAAGGAAGAGAAGTGTGAGTTTTGGCAAAGAGAATACTGGGTCATGTGTAAAGCAGAGCCACATGGAATACGAGTGGCAGAGTGAGGCAGCCATCTGTTAATACCAGAAGCCTCTCATTTTGTGGCCAATTTCACCATCCGGTGATGTACAGTCGTCTGCACTCACCCAGCAGAAGAACAAAGTGATATTTGTTTTCAGTTAATTTGTGGCAAAGTGAAGGTGAATACCAACAGAAGGAAAGTTTTTCGAGGAAGAATGAAAGGGAACATTCCGTGTGTCTTGTTAGACCCAACACAAAGCAAAGGTCATCTGTCTTTCATGTGCCTGCACTGAAACCACAGAGGCCATGGTGGGAACTCTCATGCTGTCTGGTATGCCATTCATACAAGGCCATATGTTGCTTACAGTATAGAATTGCTGAGTGAGCCAAAGAACGTGTCTGAGCCTCGGTACTTGGAATTCTAGAACATTAGCGACCAAAACAATGATGTCATCCGGCCGAGGACGGGAATCTCTGAGTGTTTCTGCCAAAAACAGACCTTAAACAGCCGAAATGACCAAAATGTTTGGAGAGTAGCCTACGTTCAAATTTCTGGAATTTCTCCAGCTCAAAATACAATTTTACGTGCATACAAGCGTTTACAGGATGGGCTCTCGTGTCTCAAAGTTTGCGAAACACTGCAATTAAATTTCCTTTTTGAAAGTGGTAAAAATAGATAAACCATCCCGTGGTGCATTAAAACAAAACAATCAGTGTCATTCATTTGAATCAATGAATAGATATTGTGGAATTTGAGAGTTCTGTGTCTTTTAGTCTTGCTGTTCTATGGGCCATTATGGTTGGGGCAGTCCAGAAACAGTACTTCAGTGTTCTCAGCACCAGAAGTGGGATGGAGCATCATGATACAATATTCTGTCTGTTCAAGTTTGATTTGCAGTCCTTCCACTCTCTCTTTGTCTATGCTTTCCACTTCCTCATTGTGTATTTACAGTAACAAAGAACAACCTACCTTTTGAATTTCCAAAAAGGAGCAGTCAGTATTCCTGACTCTGTTTGGGATTTGGTGTCTCTTGTATAAATCTTTCCGTAAAGTGATTAATATTGTATTGGAAAAGGCTATGATCCTATCGCACTGTTAGTGTAGCTTAGTAACAAAAGATCTGAAGACGATTTCATGGTGGATCATGACTCTAACATGATCTAATGGCATGAATGAATCATTTATAAAGCAATAAAACAGTGGTTGTGTGTGTGTGAGTGTGTGTGAGTGTCTGTGTGTGCATTATATACCGTCGCATGTCATCCTCCCTCACTCTGAGCCAATGGAATAGCTCCCCCACAACACACACACACACACTGGTTGAATGAAACTGAATGAAACCAGTTACAAAATATTGTTTGCTTACTATTATACACAAATCCTCTCTGTCTCAGTCGCCTGCCACGGTCAATGTTACAAGGGCGTAGGTGTTGCACACACAATAGAGAAGCAGGTCATACGGTGGCTTATGTGTCCCTGAAATACATATTACCCAATGTGGTTCTTTAAGACACATAACCGCAGTGTGTGTTAATGACAGGAGGCATGAGTCATCGGGCCTGCCTTACGTAACTGCGTCACTTCCCCACCCAACTTGCTGCTAGTGCGCCACACCCCAGATTCATTCACACACTGCTCTGCTGCTGCTGCTGCCCAGCCTCCCATTGATGGCGGGGAGCACCACTCATCCTGCTCCATATACTGTGTGTGAGTGAGTGTGTGCAGAACTGGGGCAGAGCAGTCTAATCTGGGCAAACCACAGCTATCTCGCTGAATGTTAACATTACCTCATTTCACCTCACATTCCCACTCAGCTTGATGAAATGCAGTGTTGCTGTCAGTGCAGCCGGACTGTTAGGTTAGTTGGTGCAGCGTGTGTTATATGTTTGTCTGATGGTTTGAGATTGCACAAAACATTTCCGGGCACCGGCAGAGCAGCTGTGCCTCAGTGCTTATTGGGGTTTAACAATGCCATAACTAACACAGACCATGAGGAGTGAACGGAGCTAACAGGACCCTCAGGGAAGAGGTGGGGTTGGGGGGAGGGGGAGGGGAGTGGAGGGGAGGGGGGGGGGGGGGGGGGGATTCAGACATTGCCATCAATCAGGACACTGACGTCACAAGCTCACACAAAACACACACACACACACACACACACACAATCGATTCCCTTCCAGAAGGAATCAATCTCGCCATTTACAAATACTATGCCATGAACTGTTTGAAACTGGTCTGTTTAATGTATTATTTTTTTCATTATGATTGTTTTAACCACTTACACTGTTCAAATATTTTACTCCAGATCTCTAAACCCTGCTCAAATTGAAATGAGAATTTGAGACTGGTCCATATATTTTTCTAGTATCATCACTATCAGACAAACAGATTGCTGTGTTTTTGAATGCACTATTAACCAGACTAGGGATCCACACAATAAGCATTCTCCGCTCTTAAGAAGAGCTTGCTTGTGCCATTTACTTGGTGAAATCTCTTCATCTCCTACTTCCTCAAAGCAAGCCTGACCGCCAGATAAGATTATGTTTTCCTGCTGACACCAAGTGGCCAGAGTGCGAACTGCATGACTCTTCAGTAAAAAAAATATACTCTGTTTACCTGGGAAAAGACTTATTACACAACCAACAAAACAATACACAATGTGATGAAAATATTTTGGGTTCATTTTGGTAGGGATTTCTTGTGAATGTGACAATGCAAGACTGCTATTCTTTTTTTTATTACTTTTATTTTTTTCTCTCACTGTAATTCCATGTTTGTTGGTCTGACTGATTCTCAGTCATGACTTTTCTACACCAATGAACCAACATTTCAAACTTACTCTCCAACATAGAGGTCAGAATAAAAGCTATATCAACAATAGAACAACAATAGAACTGGCCTCTCTTTGTACTGGATCAGTGTTCTTTATATGGGCAGAGGCATTTGATTGTCAACTGGTGTCGGTCAATCCAGATCCCCTAACATGGGCACTAACATGATTAGACATAAATAGCTCCTGTCTCAATACATTGTGTAACTAGATACTGGCTCTGCAACCATATGAATAGTTCACATGCCGCAGACAAGAGCCACCATGGGACACAAATTACACATGGAAATTTATAGAAGGTGAGTCAAAATTTAGGTCAGACAGCTTAGTTTTACAACTATGTACCTAAGTTTTGATACAGTGATTAATGGTAAAACAACAAAAGCACTGCACCGAAGACGGAGTGGTGTGTCTGCAAGACTATTCAAGCCAAAACTACATGAAGAACAAGGATTACAACTGTCAGAGTAACTCTCATTTTGTCAAGAATCATAATTCTATTGCCCAGTTGAATATTTATGAGAAAATAAAAATCACACAGCCCCAAACAGAGTGAAAACAAACGACTGCTTTGACAAATGTATCTTGTTTATTACATGAGTGCAGATTCTACGCAGACTTTTGATGTAGAAATGTCCAGGGGAATAAGAAGGGAATACAAAGTCCTGAGGGTATCTTAAACATACAGAAATGCATACAATGTGTACATCATAACATGTATACACACTGGATCCAGTACATTGCCTCTAAATGTATGATTAGTCTACCAGAGCTTGGTATAAAACTATGTTGACTCACAAATATATTTTCTGCCCAGCTAAACAATATCAGCCTCTTAGTAAGAAGATTTGTAAACTGGCTGTGGCCCTTCAAAGATAAGGTTGAATTTGAAATAAACACAAAATCGATATTTCAAGTAGCCAAACTGATGTAGTATGTGACTTCTATAGAAAATATAAGTAATTTGGTTACATTTACACAAATTCAGTATACATGGGCACCAAAATTAGTTACAAACTGTATTTACAACAATGCAAGAGATGGTAGAAAAATACAGAAACATTCAGATAGAGTATTCAACTAAATCTTGCAAAGTCGTTCGAAGGTTCTATCAGTGGCATCCACAATCATCTTCCAGTTCTCCATAGATGACCATGGAGTCAAATAGAAATACAAAAATAACACTATGGGATCAGGGACGTCTGTCTTGTCTTGTTCAGCGTTACTCCACTCCTTTCATGAACTCCAAGAACTCTGTAAACCCAGGGAAAATAGAAGTTAGCTAATGGTTACTGAGCCCTAAACAAACTGTAATGGAAGTGTGCGATTTCCATATCAAACAAATGTCTCATTCTGTGTGTATTTTTTTTTGAAGAATCCATTGAAACATTTGATCTCGACATGAATGATAGATCAAAGGAAATGAGTGGTGCAGCATATGCTCTCCATAAGCACGTGCTTCTCACTGCTGTCACTGTAACACGGGGTAAAATCCTCACCGTCATAGTCAATTTTGCCGTCGTTGTTCTTGTCCCCGTCCTTCATCAGCTCCTCGATGTCATCCTCGGTAATTGCTTCTCCTGTAGATTCCAGCATCACTTTCAGCTCATCCAGGTCGATGTAACCATCTGCGTTCCTGTGCAATCAAAGGAAGGAGATGTGATAATGTGCCTAACCCACCTGAGTTAAGATTTAAAAGTGGTGTTTACTGTAGTTAAGATTGAAGTGGTGGAGCCCAGCTGTAAAACACAAGCAAATAGAGGTGTGTGAGTTTGTTTTTCTGCGTCTATCACGACTGAACCTTTCCTGTGAAGTATTTGAGAATCATCATTGCGGAAAAAAGGTGTCTGCTTTTTGATGCTCAGACAAGATGTCTAGGTTACATGGGTGTGGGTGTTTGAAATATTCTGTGCTGGTCAAAAAGGATTATGGAGCATACTACTTGCCATACACTGAATAGTTATCTGGCATTTTTTGGCACATAATTCGACATGGTGAGTATATTTTGATGGAACGATGCTATGCAGAGGAATTTGATGACTTGTCAGTGGTGAATTTCAAATGACTGCATCCCATTATTATGGTTTCTGCCAAGGCTATATTCTCTCAAGGCATTCGCTCTGTTGCTGTGTTAACAGCAACAGAGACTTAATAAAGCTCCAGAGTTTCCAGAGTGGGGTTTGAACATGAGTGAAGACATTAAACTCACTTGTCAAACATGCGGAACAGCTCTGCCAGCTCTTCCTCTGTCTTCCCTTTGCTGTCATCCTTCATGCACCTCACCATCATGACCAGGAACTCGTCGAAGTCCACCGTCCCACTCCCTGCACACACATGATATCCGTCAATACATCCTCACACTCCAGATCCAGGGACTATCAATCTTACCTTACTCAACCTGACACCAGTTAGGTATGTATGTACAGGAAATGTGTGTTTCAGTTCAGGAGTTCCACCTTTACTTTACGTTGAATTGCACTTTATTTTCAGTGTCATCCCTCGTCTCTTAGTTCAGGGGATTGTTTCATATCTTTCACCGCCACAAACCAATCCTTTCGGTTCTTGTACTTGACAGCAGTGTTGTTTAGTCGTGTGTTTTTAGTTACCGTCTTCATCCACCTCGTCGATCATCTCCTGCAGCTCCTCTGGTGTAGGGTTCTGGCCCAGCATCCTCATCACCTTCCCCAGCTCCTTGGTGCTGATGCAGCCGTCCTCTGCATCCTGTACGAAGATGTCAAAGGCGGCCCGGAACTCTGCAGCACCACAGAAGCACACAGGCAATATATCAGTAATGTGGTTTGGACCTAGAAAGGATGGATCGCTCTTTTCTTTGCAGCATCAAGCGCACTGTATAGTAGATATAGTTAATTCACATTTGAATGAAAATGTCAATTTGGTGACATGTATTGATGGCATGCATACAGAAAATATTGTTATGTGTGTGCACTCTAAGAGACTCCGGTATTAAAGTAATTAGAGATGAATTGTACTTTTTACGCACCATTTTTCTGTTCATCTGTCAGCTGCTCAACCTGTAAGAGTTGAAAAGATTAAAAAGTAATGTGTTACCTGATCGTATGTATGACATCATTGGGCAATTTCAACATAGTACTACATCTTATTACTATCTGTTCAAATTTGTACATTATAACTTCAATCATTATAATTTGAGATACAACAACAATGGTCAAAGCTCAAAATATTTGCTAAAAAATGTTTCAATTAAAGATATGGGTGAAGATTATCTTCAATATCAGTATTTAGAGTGTGAATCCAGCCTCTGGACTAGATCACCTCCATCTGTTTTGATAACTCTTAAACCCACAAAGGTAATGTTTTGGTACCTCACACTTGGCCGTCCCTGACAAAACACAGAACCTATATATCATATGTGAGGCCTGCTGGCCAGTGAGTGGAGGAGTTAAAAATAAACGGACAGGAGGATCAGGAACCACAGATAAAGGACACAATACACAGTGCTTTAAATTAGCATAGCTGTGGATCTGGCTCAACAATGGAACAGTAATCCTGGAAAAGCTACCACGAATGAGAGAGGGAGACAGCTGCTTATGTAAGAGTTATTGTCTGTCGTCCACTATAAATTAAACACACACACACACGCCTCTGGTGATGATATATGAAAAAAGCGATGTCCATCTAAACATCATCACACATATACACATGTACATTCCTATGTGTTTTTACTGTCTCTCAGTACTGCTCAGCTGAGATGTGAGTGAGCAGGACAGCCAGTGGAGCGGCCAGGCAGAGATAGACAGACAGATAACCATACAGCTCTCGGGGCTCACAGATAATGCTGGAATTCAGCCTTGGGGGGGTTATCTAAACCTGAAGCCCTTCTCTGGCACCACAGAAACACGAATGCAGGAGCGTCTGAGCAACCGGCCAAAATTAGCCATGTGAAGTGGGACTGTTCCATTTGTAGTCATGAATGAACCGGCAGAGTGCGGACTAGGGACTCGTCCTGTCGGTGACCTCCTGAGTGGCCTCTATCAAACCTGATAGGACCGAAGTAGGGGAACATCTAGAGACGTATATGGTCTGAAGGCTCCTCTGACATCAGCTGCTGATGGAGACAATGTGCTATGCTAGGCACATCAACAGGGATTTGTCAACATTCATGTAATGTCAGACTGACTAACAACAAAATGATGGGAGACATTTTTTTCTAACTTCAAATTAATGTGCACTCAGACATTCCATGTCATGGTCAGTTACAGTAAGACGGAATAAAGTTAATATTTTACTTTATAAATCATTGATAATGCTCTGTGTCACAGACTAATAATAATATGTTATTAAGAAATATAAAGTTGTTGATTCTAAAAAGCACCACTCTCACACCAGACTTCACAGAATTCACACAAACAGATTTTTTTGGTGAGCATCCCATCGAACACCGAACCAACTGAAAGCACCTCAACATCCTTTTCTTTCATCTCCTCATCAAAGGGAAACAACTGCGTTTTGTTTTTTTTCAACTGTAGTTGTGAGGTGTGAGTGGACCTACCGCTGCCTTGTAGATGTCGTTCATGTTGGAGGCTTTGGCCGCTGCCTGTCCGACGGTGTCCTGGCACAGAGGAGGGAGGTGCTGTCCAGCTCAGAGCAGGACGCTGGCCTCATCCTGGGAGGGTTTTATAGCTGGAGCCTGGCGCTGTCTGGTTCCTCCCCGCCCTGACCAGCCTCCCCTCTGTTTGTGCCAGTGTGTGTGTCTATGTGTGTGTGTGTGTTTGTGTGTCATTTGGCCAATCTGTCACAATCACCAGGCTCAGATAAAAATGCGGCTGCTCTTAGGGGGCACACTTTGGAATGGAATGAAGCGAGGGGGGCACGCATGGCGAAGCCTAATCTCCAGGGAGGGGGCTGTAGAGACACTCAACATTCCATCAGACCTGGACCAGAGGAGCAGAGGGCCAGGCCAGGGCGGGGGTGGTGGGGTGGGGTGGGGGGGGGGGTGGACCACAGCCGACACGGACCATGAAGGGAGGAGAGAGAGCAAGAGGGCAGCTCTATAAAGCCAGAGGAAGGTGTGGGGGGTGTTAGCCTGGTTCAGAAGGGTAAAGCCCACCAGTAAAACCTGATCACACAGAGGGGTGTGTGTGTATGCGTGTGTGTGCACGTGTGTGTGTGCTGTATTAATGTTAGGTCAGGCTAGGCTGGGGTTAAGGTGTTATTTACTTTCTTGTCTTTGCTGCTGCTGGGTACCAGTGTCATGTTGCTATCTGTGGAGATAGAAACAAACAAAATAAATACGAAATTAAAAAAGAAAACATCATTTTCTCCACATTATTCAACCCTAAAAAGTATAAAAAGTATACCTCCAGGTATTTCCATCACCTGTACATTTATGCCAATATTACACACATTATCTTTAGCCTATTAATAATAAGGCCTATGCAATTCACAATCTATATGATATATGATATTTAAATTCTAAGCCTTCATGAGCAGCCCAGTTTCAGCCAGCAGAGGGTGCTGTTCACTACACATAGACTGAATTAAATTGTTGCACAAAGCTGCCGCCAGATATCCAATTTATCAACAGTGGGCTAGGTGAGAAATCTGGGTCAAACAAACCAAACACTCCGAGACACATTTAAATTGAATTGTACACAGCACAAGAATTTGGTACATTTATTTCACGCACCCTTGAAACAGGGCCATCTCCATCATTTGACTGTGCGATTCACACACACACACACACACACACACACACACACACACACACACGTACACACGTTCATGCACGTGCACTCAAAAACAGGCACATGAACGCTCACACACAAAACACACACACGCTCACACACACACATACAGAGTGCTGTGGCAGGCACTCTAAGTGACGGGTGATCATGCTGAGTTATAATGGGATGCTAATGGGGACCGGCACAGCTTACAAGCATCATACAGCAGCTCAGTGAGAGAGAGGGAGCTCACACTGAACAACATATCAATAACATGTCCTGCTCTTCAGAGACACGGCTACACACACACACACACACACACACACACAGACCCCGTACAAAGACGCAGCCTTCACAGAGAGAAATCACTGCACATCACTCACATGCACAGCTTTCACAGACAGCGCCAGAGCCCACACAACAGGGACCATTGACAGGTTGAGCCTCCATGGAAATAGAAAGGGGGGGGGGGACGACAGAGAGGGAGGGCATGAGGCAAAAAAGAAATGATTGCATGCTGGTTGTCCTTGTGTGTCTTCTCAGTCATTCGTCAAATTTCATCATCAAAACACATAGCCATCATAGCCGTTCCGTTGCAGTGATTTCCTGTGAGTCATCCCCAGTTCACCTATACCAGCGCTGCGCTCCATTGTACGGCGCGGCTGGGATTCGGAACAGAAATTAATCATCATCAATGGCACCGGCTCTATCAGTTGAAACCCAAAGCATACTGATGAGTCTACATGATCAGCCAGACAGATTCATTTGGAGAGCCGAGTGCGGTGCGCTGGCTGCCAAGAGTAATGAGCAGCTCTGCAGGGGGCACTAGCTTCTAATGTAAAGCTTTTTTGAACACACACACACACACACACACGGTGCTACCATAGACTGGCACATGCTGCTTGGAGAACCCCACATCAAAGGGAGCATATGGAGTGCTGTTTCACTGGAGCTCTCCACCAATTTCCTCTAACAGAGGAAGGCTGACGAAAGAGTCAGCCATCTCCTCCACACAGCGCAATCAGACAGCGCATCTCAAATCCACAATTCACCGCACACCGCTTTTTGAGGGGTTGCCATAGAAACTCTGCTGGGTAGTAGCGGGCAGAAAATGAGAGGAGATGAGCGGGGCTATTTCCCCCCTCCACCTCCCTTCCCTCCCTCCTTCCCTTCCTTCCTCCCTGCCACCACATTTTGTCCTCAGAGTGACTGTATTATTTTCTATTCTTTGCCTCTTATACGCATATATAAAATGCATACACATGCATGCACCCACACACACACACACATATGGTCATAAATAGGGGTGAGAATGGTTATTTGTTTGCCAGAACCATTTATGCAAATGCTCTGGTTGACTAAATCCACAAGTCCAAACGATTTCATTTCATGTCTCAGGCTGAACATGGGAACAAACTGCTTTGTTTGGATCAAATCAGGTTATGCGTAATGTTTTAGTTTTGCGCTATATATATAACACTATTTAACATTACAATAGTGATCTGATTGAATAGTTATTTGATAACGGCTGAATTTCCATCATCAACCTAAATCTCTTCCTGCAGAAAAATATAAATCCCAAGTGTGCAATATTTCGAAATGCCCAAGGCATAATCTCTCAGGCTGGTAGTATTGAATCAGTTGGACTGCATTCATGAATATCTACTATTATTGGCTACACACCATACATCATGTCAATTTAAAATACTAGTGTGATATAGTGATTGTGTTGATGTGCAGCTGAGCGTGAAGCATAGGTCTTTTGCACCCCCCCACCCCCACCCCACCCCTCTTTCATCTCCTCATCCTCATCTCCTTGATTGGAGTGAGGGGGGGTCTGAGTGTGTCAGCCTCTCTCTTTTTCTCCCAGTTTTTTTTCTCCCCCTTCTCTCTCTCTCTCTCTCTCTCTCTCTCTATCTCTCTCCCTCTCTCTCTCTCTGTCTCTTCCCATCGACAATCAACCTGTCAATGGCTCCTGTTGTGTGTGGGCTCTGCCTGTGTGAGCGATGTGCAGTGTTTTCTCACTCCGAGGGCCACGTCTTTGTAAAGGGTCTGTGTGTGTAGCTGTGTCTCTGAGGAACATGTCTCTCTGTCTGTCTGTTACTCTCTCTCTCTACATCAAACTCTCTACACTCATCCTCTCTATATTCCACTCTCTATCTCTTACTCATTCTCTCTCTCTATTTTTTTCTTTTTCTCCTCATCTCTCTAGATGCTGTGTATACAGAGTGAAAGACTAAAGGAGGAGTGGCTTGAGGCGTCTCTGTGTCCAGCTCTGTCTCTCCAGTGAGTGCTTACTGCTCAGAGGGGAAGCCTACACTCTCAGCTCTTTCTGCTCTCTCTGCTCTCTCTGCTCTCTCATCGGTGACAAACATCAGGCCCAAATTGAGGGATTTGGCTTTAGAGGAGAGGGGGAGCGATGTCTGCACTCTGCTCCGCTGTGTTCAACGGCTCCGTTCTGAAAGTCTTTGCACTGAGCGACTTAGCGTTATGCAGCGCTCCTCAGATCAGAGCTCTAATGAGCCAGTGGCCACATTAGCTCCGGCGCTGATAGAGCCACTCACTGTGTCTCTGCCAGGGGGCAGCGTTTTCCAGTCCAGCGGACCACCAAGTCTCCTACCGCCCTTTCCACCCGAACCCGCCCGCCCCCACCTCCCATAATAGTGTCTGAGACACCCAGAAGAGAATTCCTCTCAGATATATGGTAGATGATGTTCCCCTCCAGCAAGATATAAAATATGTTTCTTCTATCTGGCAGCAGCACAAGAAGCGTTCAAGGGTCTGTCTGGATGTTTATCCTGGACAAAGGAAGAACAAATGATGAGAAATAAACAGCGGACCTGACTAGTGAAGTAACAACAACAACAAGAAATGTTAATCATTTAATTAAATGCAATCAAATACCCAGTGTAAATAGTTTTACGTTACCTGTGAATCACACAATATGTTTGATTTTTGATTTTGGCTCAGTAACAGTTTCACTGCTATCTACTCATCTAGACATATCTAAAATGTCTTTTGTATATTGCATAATGTTAATACTCACTTGACAGAGGTGCCAGTTTCTGTGCAAGTCTCATGTCATGCAGGCATGTGTGCATTTCTATATGTAGTATGCATACGGTAATGCAGTTTGATGAAGATAGTTCACAACACAGATGACACACTCTTTTTTTCAGTAAACAGCGGTCTTCATAGTCATACAAGTTTGTGCGTCATAGCGATGACAGTCGGTTCAGTGCATCACTGCCCTGCAGTTACAGACTTAACACCTTATCGCCCCCCCCCCCCCCCCCCCCCACACACACACACAAACGCTCACACACCCAAAAACACACACACACACACACACACACACAAATACAACAAGCATACACATAAGCAAACAAAATGTCTACAGTCCAGTGCTCCTCAGAGACATCAGTGAAGGCAGATGACCGAGCTCTAACCTTCACAGATGACCTTATCCCAGCCAGATCAGACTGCATGCCCTATTTGAGGAGAAAATACAGGCAGAACAACTTGTATTTTGAACCACTTGTAAATGTATGACATTTAGACAATTGCCTGTCTTGGTGTTCTCACTGTGTGCACACATCCCCATTTCTGATCCCTTGATGTGTCAGTGTCTCTTCCCTTTCCGCTTTCCCTCAAACAGCAGTTCTCTAAAATGGGATCCAGGGACCCTTGGGGTCTTTGAGAATGTTTCAGAAGTTCCAGAGTAAAATGAACAGCAGCATAATTTCACTAGTGTTTAATTTACAACATAGCTCAATTGAGAGTATATTGAGAGGATGGAATCATCATTTTCACTCTCCCACTGTTGTCACCCCACATCCAGATAGTAAGCTACCTTTCTGTGCTAAATCAGAGTGGAAGTATCAAATGTCCCTGGCCAAAGAACTAACTCTGTCAAGAACTATAATCTGACTTCTACAGAAATCCATGAAAATGCACTAGCCTGATGTGGCCACCAATACAAATATAATTAAACTCAAAAAAGTATCCTGGAATGCCACTTTTGCAATGATTTTTATTCCAAAGTTAGGTAAGCCACTCCTATTTCTGGAATGGATTGTCTTAGTATCTGCCTTTGGCCAGTGTTTCTGCTGATCTGTGCTCTGTGTATTGTGTCCAAGAGAAAATGTTTTGAAATACCTCTGTAACTGGACTAGTGTTTGAGCCCAGAATAGCTTGTCAGAATTAAAGCGGCACTAGGAAAGATTTTATGTGGAAAAAAAACACCCATCTTATCAGCCCAAATCACAAAGTGAGAGAAGAGCAACCCCTCCCCACTAATTGAGATGCCATATATTCACCTTATTTGCTCAAATGATTATTATTATTTTGTTGCTGGCTGTGGTCACTGGTGGGAAATCCTCTCCACGCACAGGGAATGGTGGAAGGAAACTTAAAAGTGAAATACAAATCTGGCTCCTGAACAGTAGTGAGTGAGCGCTCCGTCCAGAGATTCACCAGCGATGACTGAACCTGCTGCCAAAAGATTTCTTTCACCATTTCCATCCCTTCCAGCCACACAGAAGAAGAAATTTAGGTCAGAGGAGTGCAGTTTGCTAATGCCACGTTACGTGGCTTCTTGGTATTGAAGTCCTCAGTTATCTCTCGCTGCCATTTGGGGCTGCCAACATGCAAAACTGCCTAATGGTCCAGCCTTAGTTACAATTAGAGCCATCCGAAACAACTTCATGTCCCCGTATTGCAGCAAAATTGTGAATCTCAGCTTTTGCCCTGCATGCTTGGCTTGATAGTGTATAGAAGAGTAGGTGCAGGTGCAGGAAGGCTATATAGTAGATCTAAATGAGCTCTTTAAAAGGTTTCAAATGATGGAACGCAATAGAAGCCGGCAGAGCCTTGATCAATGTTGTCTTATTTTACCCTGCTGCGTATTGTTTGCTCCACAGAGACATAATGGAATATCACACAAACCAATTACCTACAGAGGAGAACAGCAATAGAAAAATGTTCATGACCCTCTCACTACTGCTTTGGAAAATTCCAGCGTTATCCTCTGCGAGATGTGAGTTCAGAAGTACAGTTTTATTTGTTATACAATTCATGGAACTCTCTGGGGATGGATGCCCTCCAGAGGCTCATTCACAAGATAAATTGGCCTGAAATTCATTGGTCCTGCAGACAGTCTCTGTCTCTCTTCGTCTGTCTCTCTCTCTCTCTCTCTCTCTCTCTCTCTCTCGCTCTCTCTCTCTCCTGCTCTCATGTGTACACACAAATACACACTCAAAAACTCAAACACACACACACACAAACATACACGCACGTCCCCTAATGCCCTCTTGTTCTTCCGTGCTATTCGGGGTTGCAGTAAGCACAGGCTAAAAGAGACAAAAAAAAACACCTTTGCATCTGTCTGTGTAGCCGAAGTCCAGCCTAGGGCCCACTAGGCTTCAGTGAAGTGTGCTGTGATTTGACAAGGCCAGTGACGAGAGGCACTGTAAATATCCGGCTGTCATGTGACTCACTTCGTGGCCTCAAGGAATCAACGAAAGGTCAATGTTTCCTGATGCCATTGCCAACAACTAAATTAAGTGACTTCATCTCTTGCTCATACATCTGTCCCATTTTAGGAGATGGATACATTGGAGGTGTTGCATCACCGTGCGCATACTCTGCAATGATCATTCACATTTCTACCGGAACACACAACAAGCACGCAGGCATCCAGGCACACACACACACACACACACACACACACACACACACACACACACACGCACACACATGCACACACTGGGGTCCTTACACAAACTCACCATCACTCTCCAGATGCATGCATACACACATGCACGTACATTTGTATACACACACATACACACACACACACACACACACACACACACACACACACACACACGACCAGGCACATAGCGTGCACCCACACCCTCTGGGTCTGTCTTCATGCATGTCACGTCTGACCGTGACAACAGTGTGTGAACATACATGTCTCTACAATTTCTCTTGTAAAATGAATTATGATCCACATTCGTTATCCCAGCACAGTGTAAAAGGTTAAATAGCATCATTTAGCTACCTAGCTAAATGAGTTACACGCAAGAATGAAAATCTACTTGGTCGAGTGAAAAGGGCATTTTCTCCAGAACCTTAATGCTAATGCATTCATACTGCTGTGTGCAGGCAGTGTGACCCTCTACACCAAAAATGTTCTGCTCTAATGCAGACCACAAAACTTAGAAAAAACATTATGTACTGTGGGTCTGATAAGGACATACAAGCCTTTTAAATAAAGGCATTTATTATTTGCATGAAGGGATGCACAGAAACAGAAGGATGTCCAAAAACAGATTATATATGGTGGAAAGCATTCTGTTGGAAAGGAGAAATTAGGCAGGGAAGGGAGCCATAACCTGTGGGGTATTTTAGAGTAAAGGGAAAATGGATGCTGACAAATGCCCAAAAGTTCCTAAAAATCTGTAATGCCCCCAGTGGCCAAGCCCCTAATGGAATATCTGCCCATGACCTAAAACACTGGACTCACCAATTAGCTGGGCAACTTTAAATCCATTTTCCAGCAGTGTGTCGACCACTGGTGTGCGCCCATGGAAAATCTGATGCTCTTTAAATAAAATGCTGTTTACTTTGGAGAGTTTACTGTGCCATGGGGAGACATGAGACAAAGAAGAAGAAACTTTGATAGCCAGAACTTGCAGCCAAGGCTGAAGAGCAAGCCTGGTGAGCCATGGGTCGCCCCAGTGGACGCTGGGTGCTGTGGGTTTGTAGCGGGGGATTTGTGGTCTATAAGCTCACAGCAGGACATTATGTCAACTTCAGAAGAAACCAAATAAGAGCAGCCAACAGCTCTGGATGAGAAGAAGTACACCAGCTGGAGCTCAAAGTATAGAAATCCACCTCATAAGTAAGACTAGACACTTAATTAATCATATAATGACATGTAATGCTATAGTGGAATTATTTAGTTATATACTGACTTCACATGCATTGGCCTATTCTGACTTGTTTAGTTTCAATTTTAATGTATTCTGTATTTAAGTCTAACAATGGCATAAACTTCATAATGCCTCTATCACTTATTTCACTCAATTTGGCCAAAGGTAAAAGGTAAAAGTCACCAATGTTCACAACATATTTAAATATAGCCTATAGAAATTTCACAGCATATTTACATTTTGCCATGGTCATGGATATATATATATATATATTTCTTTATTTTACTTCTAATCCAATTCTACCTGCAGTTTAGCCCAGTGTTTGGCATTCATCACTTACTTTTTGTGATTCTTTCAAAAAGTCCAAATTCAAAGATCTCTCACTGTGTTTCTATTGCAAAGTAAAATTCTACTGTTTTAATGTACAGGACTGGGTCAGTAGAGAAACAATTATTCACCTGTTAAATATCGTTGACTTTGTTACAGCATCTTTATTTGCAGTTGCATTAGGTGTAATTAGGTATAATGAAACATTCTAAAAAATAAAAAAATAAAAAACTTTTAAACACTATTATTGCTCTTATAGACAATAGTCACATTGACTCATGGCAGATGGCTGACTGGCAAGGGAAGGCAGGGAAGGGAAATAATATGCCAATAAAAAGCTGCTCATGTCTAGCTTTGGGCCTTCTTCCATCAGGCTAATGAAGTCTTAGGCTAGTCTGGCTACTTAGCAGGTACCTCTTTTAGGTTTTTTCTTTTTTTTCTGCTTGTTTTTATGACTGTTTATTATGACTGTTATATTGACTGACTATGACTGTTTTTATGATTTTTATGTTTTATGACTATAACTGTTTACTGTGTTTTCCATTACTGTCTTGATGTAGGCCAATGTTTGATACCTCCACACTTGAAGTTCCTAGCAGAAAAATAAAGTGATCTGAATCTGAATCTGAATCTGAATCTGAATCTGAATCTGAGGGCTATAGGGGAGTAGTATATGATGTGCAGTATGTATATAGTAAACAATGTATATGAAGTATATGGCCTAGTACAAAATGAGAATGTATATTACTTTGTGTCTCTGTTCTGGGCAAGCTTGCACTATGTAGACATGCTGTAGCTGACTGATGAACCTTACACCATCCTCACTGCAGCTGAGTTGCATTTTAGGCAAAAATGTGAAAATGGTCTTTTTCAAAATGTCTTAGTTGGCCAACACACTACAATATAGAGACGTTTCTCCATAGCCACAGCATCTTCAACACAACATCTGCCTCAACTGTAAATCAGTCCGTACCCACCCTCATAAATGTTTACATAATGTTGATTGTTGCAATACTAGATGTGAATTTGTAAGAACAAATGAGTAATGAATTATTTATTAAGGATATAAGTTATTTATTTCATCATCAACTATTTATTAATGCGTTACAAATGACAGTTAATTCTGTGAGAGTGATATGTTATAACAGTAAAATAACTGAAATAGACAAAGAAGACTTCACAAATATTCATTGGGTATTTTTATTGATGATAATAAATCCATCTCTGGCTACATCTGAGGGTTATACATACTGTGCCGTACTTTTTTGGTTCAAATATCTCCTGATCTTGATCTTGATAAATTGAATGAATTCACTGACAGATGATTTGGATCAGTCCAAGAGCAACTGTCTTTTAGATAAGACTTTTCGAAATGCCACAGCAGCGTTTGGAAGCAGGTCCATGCAGGAACGCTCCTTGTTTTCATGTGGGACAACAGTGATGCCGAGAGCAAGGAAGGAAAAATATAGTGATCTACCTTAAACTTCAGAGCTTATGGTAAATTGTTTAGTCATTTAGCAGAACTGAGATTATTGATAGATATCTGGCACAACTCCAACCACCTAATTGCAGAAGAATGTCTAAATAAGCATCATGCAATGCTGAGGAGTGCCATAGGGCCAATTAGGTTGAAATTTCAACCAGGCAGGTAATACAAGTCCTGGGCATGCTTCTGGCACTTTTATGAAAATATGTAAGGTGACAGCAAGAAGCAAAATTACTGTTTTTCATGCTTAGGCTACTCTCCTAATTTCATTTTATAAGACTTAAACTAGAACTGTCTACCATGTGGCTCAGGAGGCATGAAGCAAAGTAAGATGTAGTTATGCTACAGTCTTCATTTCAAATCATGCTGGCTACATGAACGTGTGTCAGTGCATGTTTAGGTTGTGTTTACCTGTGGGCTCTGTTGAGCTTCTTTCTCTCCAGCTAAATCCAGCTAATCTCAGGCTATCAGTGGTGGCGCTGACCAGGCTGATGGAGCTAGTGATTATGACTATCTTTCTCCTGTAATTAGTAATTACTGAATCTCCTCTCCGAGATGTTGAGGGGGTTGGAGAAGTGGTTTGGGATGGATTAGAGCTGACGTCAATGGCACATGCAAATGTGCTTCTCCAAGCTTTATGTAAAAGCTCTGAATTGGGAGCTTAGCTGGGGAATTTTGTCCACATGCTCTAGCCCATTCTTGTCAGTGCTGGAAGGATTGCGTGGTCTCACTGATGGGTTGGACGACCAGCTCTCTCAGCTTTGAAGCTGATAAACCTTTTAAAACCATGACAAATATTCTCCCGCAATTTTGCCAGAGGAAAGGCAAAGAAATGAAATAGGTAGTAATCGCAGGAATATGAAAATATTCTGCTCCATCCACCTCAAACTCCCCACAAAGTAGCCAAGAAAGGTTTTTTTCTGTTTCCCTGCAAAGGACGGAATTACTTATTTCTGCGCTGCTTTGAGCATATACCATGAATTTCCCAATTTGATCGTCTCATTGAGTAGTCAAGACACACAAGCCATCTTCCAGATTTCAAAACTCATTATCCTGCAACCTAATGGAGCTGCATCAATATGGCAGCCAATACATAACCAACATGGCCACAGCATGGAGAAGCGAGGTGTGTAGTGGAACAGTGATCAGCAAATATTTGCTGCACAACCTCCATGTCAGCGGCGGACATGGCTGCGTGGCACAAGTTCGGCAGCAAGGGTGAGACATCCAGTCAGTTTCCATAGTGATGTGGTTGAATGGAGGGGATTAGCAGGGGCAGTGTGGTGAGAAGGGATTGCAGGCTTCTGTCAAAGCTTGCATTTAAAGAGCTCCATGTCTCAGCTCACTCCTATTTGGTGATGCTGATGATGGGCCCTTCTTCTCCCTTCACTCCCCATCCGTCTCACTTTCTCTGACAGAGGTGTTTCATGGGAACTGAGACTGTTGTCTCCTTTTCTATGACAGCTTCTCAGTTCTAAGATATCTGGAGAGCCAGCTGTATGCCAACAGATGACCCCAGTGCAAGAATATATTGTGAGCGTGAACAGTTGGTTGTATGAAGGACTCTAATGTAATGTTGCTAGCAGTAATGGTGATTAAAATGAACCTTAATGATGGCTATATAAAACATAAAAAGCTTTAAAAATGTTGGTTTTTTTTATAAGCCAACAAATTAGGTTTGAAACACATAACTGGGAGCCATGCCAGATTTTCTGACTTTCAGCCCTAAAAGTGGAGCCACTGTTCCTTCTCAAGTGCTAACACACTAGTTAAGCATGCAATTTATCCGAGTCTACAGACTGTAATTTGGAGAGTTTAATTGTTATCTAACTATTATGTCAAGTAATTTTTGCGTATAATCTCAGGCAAAGTGCATTTCTCCCCAAATAACTTTCTCCGTAATCAAATAATTAACATTATCTGCAATCTGATTACTGTTTTTTTTCCCATAACTGTCACTGTTCTTTATTTGTAATCAAATTGCTTTAATCCTATTACATGTAATCTTGAATCTGTTTCTCCACAAGCCTGACTGTAATTAGGGCCAAACATCCCAGGCAAACTTACCAAGCACAGAATCATGGGCTTTGAACTGCAGAAATATTAACTGTAAGGTGAACACTGTAACCATAGGCAACTCAGTCGGTTAAATTCTGGGGTATTATTTAAGATATTATTCAAGATTGTACCTTTTATACAAATGGATTTCTTAACCAACTCCCTAAAGCATTTTATTAACTCCCTGTGATGTGAAAATGCACAGAGATTCAGAATTTGTTATTGAGTTTATCTCAATAGCCATGTAAACCACAGGGGGCAGATGTGATGTGATGAATAACTTTAACAAATAGCAAATAACAAATAACTGCTATATTTCAGATTTCACAGGGACTAGGCATGTTCGTCTTTATAAATCCCAAACATTTGCATACAATGACAAACTTTAAGTCCACACCCTGTCTGAAGCCACAGCTGAAACCACCTTTACCTGTTTTGCACTTAAAGTCTACATTAAATCATTCATCAGTGAGGTTGACTCCAGAGAAAGTGGGTATTATTTTATTAGAGAAATTAATGGTTTCCAAAAAATGAACTGAGACGGGATGTTAAATTCATCAAAGGCTAGAAAATTGTCATGATCTCTATACACTTTTGCACCATTTGCTTATTAGCAGTTGTTTGCTTATCATGAAATATGAATAAAACACACCATAATGATAGTGATATTGGTGTTGTCATAAATGTTAAGAATTAATTAATTGTGGTTATTAATCTATAGACATAACTCTTACATGTTCTATCCTGAGTGTGTGTGTGTGTGTGTGTGTGTGTGTGTGTGTGTACATGTACAGTAGGTGTACAGGTGGGGGGATTTGGTTTGGTGGATGCATATAATGGAAAATATTTTGTATACTCAAGTTAATAGTGGTTTATATATATTTTTAGCTTTGTTCTGCTTTCATGTATGCTTTGAAAAAAAAACCAAGAAGAATGTATGTATGGACTGCAAGAACAGGTCTAACACCTTAACCATGTGACAGTAAGGCTATGAGGCAACAAGACAGACATGCAGTCAATTATTCTCATGTTAAGTCTACATGCTTAGTGCAGTACGTTGCTTATTCAACATACTATTCAACACATTTCTTAACGTATGTTATCTGACAGTGCAAAGTGCTAGATAACGAAGTGCTGATGAGGACGCCATAGGTTGCATTTTACCATCCATGTGGCAGCGGTTTGATCATGAGACGATGTTTTGTCTAGCGAATGTTTTGTCTAGTGAATATTTGTCCTTGTGCATATAAGCCTTGTTAAAGTAACTCTCTCTTTCCTTCTGCTGTGTATTTCTCTCCATGCTGCATGGATCATTAAAGAGAACACTGAACTGGATGATGGCGAAACAGTCTTTATTTCAATTTTATTCTTCAGTTTTTATACTGGATTTAGAACCAGATGCCAGACATCATGCAGGTCTCCCTACACAACATTCCAACAAGATATTGTGCTGTTATTGTAAGATAACAGCCTTTGTATTTATTTATATAGGCTACTTATTTTTTGACTATGTAAGATAGTCATGAGAGTAATAATTAGGATCTAATAATTATGAGCAAGTTACAAAATAATTTTATAGGTAAGCGAAGCTGTAATTAGCAACATTTTAGTGCATTGTGTCTTTGTATTTGACATTGCTATATAATTGCGATTCTATAATAGTTGTGCCATATCCAAGTCTTTGTACATATAATGCATAGTTTACATTATAGGGTTCAACCACAATGGGTTTTTGAAGGCAGATTAATTCCAATATATTTGAATTGAAGCTGCAAATAGCTAATATTTTGTGCCAATATACAATGTCTTTAAATTTTTCTATTTTCATGCCAAAACTATACAACTATTTAGTGTTGCCCCTAGAATTGTATTCTTGACAGGATGAAAAAGCCTCTGAAACAGCATTTAGATCATCATGGGACACTAAAACTCTCCGGCAAAACCCAAACAAATGAGATTTTTTTAAGGTTAGCAAAAAACAAAGAAAATTGTCATATCAGGTTTTATCTCCTGTTTTTATGTAGCTGTGGTCAGAGAGAAACTTTCATCATATCAGCAGTGGACCACATGACGCTATCTAATAAAAGATTAATATTAGCCTGATATATTGGCAAACCAATATATTGGCCTAACCCTAGTTTACAGGGTAAGTGTATTTCAAGTTTCTGTGTTACATGGGGAAAGGGGTGTACACACACACACACACACACACAAACACACACATACAAACATTAGAGTTAGTCCATTCTTACGAAAACACAATTTTGGTGTTTCAATACACCATTTTCTAACAGGGCAGCAGTTGCCATAATAGCACTTGTCATTGTATTCGATTGTTTAGCTCAGCAGGCCCTAATTTTCAGAATCGATCACAGCAGATTATCTCTGCGGATATGAAGTTTGTCTAGAATGGAACCAGTAAGTCCAATTTACCACCTAACCTTTCGTTTGTCATGTTGTTGATTTTAAAATTGTTCATAACAGTCACTTAAGCTGTTTGTGTTAGATTATAAACGGATGCTTGGTTACTGGATATTCCATTTCAAAGGCCCCTTTTTCATCTCTGACACACATTTGTATGTCGGCGTATATTTCTGGGCAGCCTACAGATGCGCTTTTTAACCCTCAGAACCCTAATCTGTGCCATTAATGGAGTTTTTGTAGAAGTTAATTAAACATTTTCAATGATAGCAGCACAGCAATCCCAGTAGAGAGAGCCATGCAAGGCGAGAGAGACGGAGACCGATTATGCTGTTGCCTAGCAACACATGTACAAAATTTGAAGCGATTTAGTGCCCCCATACTGATTATCATGGAGGTCATATGTTTACTAAATCCACATAAACGTGTGCTGGCTGTCAGACAGGGCTGTGAATAGACGTCCCGGTCCTGTTCGGTATACATCGATGTGTTGATGCCAACGATGTTACACACCAAGCTGCGTCTCTTTAATCACAGCTGTCTAATGCCGTGGATTTGTAGGGCTGACATTTCTTTTGAATGAGAGGCAAATGCTATATCAGAATCCTCATACAGGAAAAAAGCTAGTTAAAAAACACCAAGGAGAGTGAAAAACCAGCCTCCGAAAATTTGCCTCACTCAGTGTTTCTGAAATATAATTGGCCAACCCACCTCAGTGATTCCTACAACCCACATTTCACTACAAATGTAAACAATATCCGGCAAAAGCTGTTTAATATGAAAAAAAAAACAGTCCTCTCAGCTTGTTTTGCTTGTTTGTAAATTGTGTGTGTGTCAAAGAGAAAGAACGAAAGAGAGAGAGACAGACAAAGAGAGAAAGAGAAAGAGAGAGGGAGGGAGAGAGAGAGGCGAGACAGAGCTGCTGAGGCATTCACTTCACAGCAATTTAGGTCATGCTAAACAAATGCTTTACTGGAAGAAGCACAGACAAATAGGAGCATCCAGTCTTGGAGTGGTTTCAGTGTCTTAGGAGGCTATACGTTGTGCCTGGGATGCAGGAGGTAGAGTCAAAATAAAAGAAACATGAAGGGAATGGCTGCGGTGTCTCTAGACTGGTGTCGGGTGCATTTCCTGCTGTGAGGTAAATTTGATCAATCGTCCCTGCGAGGGCAGAGCAAATTATATTCACTCTTAACATTACAATTGTGAGTGATCACTTACAAAGGTATGCATTTCTTCCCTGATGGAAAAGATGCATTCCAGGATGACAATGCCTCTAACAACAAGACGCAAGTGGTCAACCAACTGCCTGAAGAGTATGGCAATGGCGATGTATATGACAAGACCTTCTTACTGTAAGCAGAGAAAAAGACACACCAGCTATGATGGTTACAGGCTGCTGGAAACAAAGAGGCAAAAACAGAAAAGTGGCTGTACAGCCATGACGCTGACAGCATAACTGTCTTTGTCAGAGTATCCAGTAAGACATAGTTATGATATAAATACCCTGATGAAGACAGCTACGCTGTCAAAATATTGGTTTTGTAAAAATGTCATGCTTCTCTGTTTTGTATTTAAGCTGTGTGCGTGTGTGTGTGTGTGTGTGTGTGTGGCAGCCTGTTTTTATGTAGGACCTTCTCAATAACCAGATATGATCCTGATTGAGCATTCATGGGGGATTCTGAAAGGGTGATTGAAGCAGTGTTTTCTTCTGCTATCATATCTATTATCACTCAAAATAACTATGTTAGTGGTGCTTGCTATTGCCATTGCCCTCTGATAAGTGGACCAAGATCATGGCAGAGAGAGCAGCGCTGCAAAGCCATCATCAATGAGAGAAGTCGCTGAGCTCGTGTTCCCTTTATTTTACCCTCTATGTCTCAAGTGAATGTCTTTTATCTGTATTTACTCTCTTTGTACAAATGCTGACTGTATCTCCAGATTGACAAGAATGTTTAGAACAACAACAAAAAATGGAATGTGTACACAATTTTAGCAGAAGCGGAAAAAACAAGACCGCAACAATATGAATAAAATATGTGGATTGCTTATGATTAGCATACTAATGACTAATCATCATGCTAATCAGTTCATTTGTGACCTCAAATTGCAGACTGGTGTTGAGAAATATGAGGCCATGAAAATACATCTCAAAACTGAGAAGTGCTCTGATTGCACAGAGATTACGTAGCAGTTAAAACAATAATTTCAAGGTAGTTCATTAATAAGTAGACATCGAGGGAAAAAACGCAATCTCATACATTGACATCTTCAGGAATATATTTCAAAACTGTTTGAGCCGCATACTGAAAAAGCAGGGGTTGTTTCTTCATTTTACATTTAAAAATCATCTTTACATTTTCATGCATTTTATATAATTTATTTGTGTATATATTTTAAACAAACTCAAGATTTTATGGTCAAATTTCAGGGTTTATTTAATATTTCATTCTTCTTTGTGGATTATTTTGAATTTGAATTGAATTGATTGTGAATTTATTATGGATGTCAAAGTCACATTTTTAAACTACAACTGTCACAACTGCGTCCATTAAAAAATAGATAAGCCTTCAAAATATAGATAGAAAATAGAAAGCTTTCACTGTTCATTGAAATACACCTTGGATGCATCCTTCTCTAGCTGCATATTAATATGATTTTATAGCCAGCGGCCCAGTAAAGATGCCCCAATCTCAGTCACATACTCAAAAAGCCATCACAAGTGAGGACAAGTGACCCCAGCCTAATGGAGCACATATAGGATTCATGTGGTGACAAATACAAGATCCCATCTGAATTAAGAGGCGGCTGGTGAAAGGGCAGCGAGCTGCAAAAGCAAAGCTGTGGGGTTAGGAGGTCAGCTGGCGGAGCAGACATGTCACCAGCCCACTGGACGTGTGTGTGTGCTCCATCAGCAGGTGTATAAATATGTGTCACGTTTCACACTCCACGTCCGCAGGGACAGCAACCCAGATGGGATTTTAAATGCTACATTTCATGTGGTATCATTTAGTGGGTTAGTTCACCCCTCATTGGTTTGCCATCTGGTGCCCTCTCAGCCTGTGATGGGAACATTCACACTGTAGTCTGCTCTACTGCCTTAATGCCCCTGATCTCACCACCAGCATCTCCAACAGTTTACTCCACATTTAGCACACCCACTCCACCTCAAGTCAGTAACATTAGGGAAGTATGCATCTGCATGTTATCACTTTCAGTATGGCACATGAGTAAGTGATACCAACAGACACACTTAGAGTTTGAAAACAACACTAAATGAGGGTCGAAGAATGTTTTTTTTTAACATCCAGACAAACTAAAGAGCCTAAAAATCCTACTGAACAGAAGTGAAATGTGATCAAGATAAAAACACAAGCATGCGCTCACTTAAAAAGTTACTCGACAGAAGTATCAGCTAACATGGCATCTGTGTTCAGGCAAAAACTCCCTGAGCAGAAGAAAAACTTGTGCAACATACTCATGTGAAATGTTCACACTTTAATACATTTCGTCTATATCAAACAAGTGGGCCTATTTAAAACGAGTTGCACACATTTTATATCGGTTGTGAATCACTCACCATTTCTCTTAAAACCTGAAGAATTTGTCCTGCAATTTTCTTGTTGTCTTTCATTTTCCTGATGGTTTCTTTAGAAAAAGAAGAAAAATTCCGTGACTTGGATTCACTCTTCTCTTGATTTGCCGGCCATCTGAACATTTTTTCAGCGTGCTTGATTTCCCCATGCTGAAACAATGTATTTTTTTTTCATAATTTGTGAATAAGAAGGGTCCACGAGTTTATTCTTCTCACATCATCCCTTCATTTCTGGAGACGTCGGGCTTTAGACGATTACAGGCAGAGTTAGACAACCAGCCAATGCTCCCTCCCTTTATTGACGGACTCGCTTTATCACAATTTGCCAGATTTGCAGACAGCCGCTGACTGGCCTCACCTTCCAAATATACGCGTTTGGACCTGTTAATGGTGCTTACACTGCCCTCCATATGTTTCCATTTTGCACCTCGGCATGACATTACATATTAGTCGAGGGGGGGTTGGAGTATTTTTTTTTTTTTGGGGGGGGGGGGGGGGGTGTCACATTTTATGGTGGTGGCAGAGAGATTTACTATTTTAAGCAATCGTGTCCCATAACAGTTTGGGGAAAACACCCTAAAACAGACCAAAACTGTCCAATATTTATCACTTTGGAATAGACAGCGGCTACATTTTCCGCGAGTTTATTCACTACAATACAAACTTGCTTGTTTATGGGAGGTCGTGGCAAAAACTGTCTATCCACTCCCATGTGAATGCCTCATTATTGGTTATTAGTAAAACAGGGTAAACGGGAGTAAAACAATTTGAAATCGGCAAATATTGAGGAAAAACGCGCTGCAAGTGCGATGTCAGTGCAGCCTATAGATGAGGATGAGGAGGAGGAGGGGGGGACGACTTTGAGATGACATTGAGGCTGTGTAGATGGGAGTTGAGTCTCTGGTTGTTGATGTTAGACAGTCGCACAAGGCGAAGCGGCTGCTGCCCGTGTTGATTCAGCCTCCTCCTCCTCCTCCTCCTCCTCTTCCTCCTCCTGGTCTTCAGCACTGCTCCCCGCTGGACAGCTCCCGCCTGGACACCTCTAACGCTGCTGGGTCCCTCTAAGTCTTTTAATGGAAATAAAATCTATTTATGTTCCACGAAAAATTGGGAGTTTACAACTTCATCAAGGGGAGGAATCTACGGATACCTCGTTTCGAGATTCGTGGCAGGCAGCGCATCCTCGGCGGCACAGATCACAGATTCATTGTGAGTAAACTGGGTGCTGGATTCTTCCCTCTGTGTGTGTGTGTGTGTGTGTGTGCGTGTGTGCGTGTGAAACCTCATTCAAATGAGTATCACAAATGCATGATTCATTTATTGTCATTGTAGAGATAATGACTGTGATTAAATTGTGATTGAAGCGGTCAATATGTTACGGTGGTCAATGTAACGACTCTACGCGATGAGCTGTGGACCTATATGCTATAGCCAATTAAATGCAGAATTGATTGCTGTCCCCTAATGTATTGGATGGTGCAAATGTGTAGACGCATTCTCAAGCGTTTAATAGTGCTTTTGGTTCACAATTAATCGGATGGAATGGGGTGGCTATTTGTGCAGCCTGATGCGTAAAGCTTTTACGCATTGGACATCCCTTTGTCTCCACTATGCGTTTTGTGTTCCAGTTTGTTTGAGACCTCTCTGTATCCCCGCTGCTTTAGATTCTGCATATGGATTATTATTGAGAGAGTCTGCAGGTAGCAATTGGTGGACTATACTCCATTGTGCTTAATTCTCATAGGCTATTTGGTATTGCTACGGTGCGTCTTGCGCTGCAGGTGTATGTTTCGGATCCTATAATTTGTCTTAAAGTTTTTTTTTTTCATTGATGTCGGGAATGTGAATTTCTGCTTGCTTTGATTGACTTATTTCAGTGTTTACTTTGTTTAGCCTCTCATATGTGTGCCGATCTGGTTTTGACTGCTGTTAATTCACGCGCAATCTGTCGTCTGTGTTTTATTTAGGGGGGAAGTCCAGCATGACTTTGCCATCGATGGTTTTTGGTGTTTGTTTGTTGAGTCTAAGAATATGAATGAGAATGTTGTCAAGGATCCAAACGATCATGAGACGCTTTATGTTTTCAAGTGCAATATTTCATGGTAAAATGGGGCATGTCAGCGGTATAGATTTTCACTTGTATTGTTTTATTGCACCTGCCGGGCTGTAAATTAAGCTATTGCCCAATGTGTCCATATTTGCTTCATAAGTAACCGCATTTTGAGCGCGTCCTGAGAAACCGACCAATTGCTCTATTCACGATTCCAGGTTAACGGCGACTGACGAGCCGTGTCTGTACAGGCTTCACCTCCAGACATTCGGTCCAAAGGTTAGGTCTAAAAACCGCGAAGCTGCTGTCTGCGTGGACTGGTGCTGAAGCCTCCCGTCCGACTGCCAGGACCTCTGCCAAATCCAGAGAGATGGCGACGAACGGCACCAAAACGGATGGACAAGTGACAGAACTGAACGAAGTGGCGACTAATAATGACAAGCCCAAGTCACTGGACGTGAAACCCGAGAAGCAGAAAAAGGAGCTCCCTGCTAGAGAAACATGGGCGGGAAAATTTGATTTCCTTCTGTCGTGTGTGGGTTATGCAATTGGACTGGGCAACGTATGGAGATTTCCCTATCTGTGTGGAAAAAACGGCGGAGGTAAACACTATTTTTACAACTAATTTAAGCATACTGTTCGGCCTATTCAGCTGCTGGTAATGCACAGACTCGAGCTCATAACCCATCTCGATGACGGATGAAAAGAATGAATATCACCCAAATTTTACAACCCCGATTTAACGTCTCAGACGTTGTGCTGTGGTGTTCGAGTAATGCATCAGTGCAGTTGTCTAATTGTTAATTTTCATGCATAACTTAATTGATGTACTTTTATCCATCCAGGAGCCTTCTTGATTCCCTATTTTTTGACTCTCATATTTGCTGGAGTCCCCTTGTTTCTACTGGAATGCTCCCTTGGTCAATACACCTCAATTGGAGGGCTTGGTGTATGGAAACTGGCTCCTATGTTTAAAGGTATACCTCCTTACACACACACACACACACACACACAAACACACACACACACAAAAAAAACTCTGGTCAATTGATTCCTTATGCCAGGCTTATCTAAAATATATACATATAATACATTTTATTTTGTAACAATCCATGGTGGAAAAAAAAAATCCTTTAAATCATTAATTGTGAAGATGACTATAATAAAGACTGCCTCCCAAAAAAAATCTCATCCATTTCTGTATAGGTGTTGGCCTTGCAGCAGCTGTCCTGTCCTTCTGGCTTAACATTTACTACGTTGTAATCATTTCTTGGGCCATTTACTACCTGTACAACTCCTTCACCACTGTAAGTATTACACAGCTCACTCACATGATTCACACAAAGCTCAAACCAGCATAGGGTCAAGCTTTTTTTTTTTTCCTAGCTCACTGAGGATTGTAAGATGCCTGTTAATGCCATTTCAAATCCCCAAGTGTGTCAAGGAGAAGAACTACATTGTACTTTTGTTTTTCAGGAACTTCCATGGAGCTCATGTAACAATCCATGGAACACAGAGAAATGTTATGTCAACTACAGCATTGTAGATACCACCAATCTCACCAGTGCGGTGGTGGAGTTTTGGGAGTAAGATACTGAGTGCTTTCTCTTGCTTCAAAACAGCACAGCTTTAACGTACCCTGCATGCCTCCCCGAGATACATACAAGACAAGCCCCTTTGCTGCACAGTTGTCTCCCTGTGTGTATAATAGTCTTATTGTTGCTCGCTCTGATCTTATAGGCGCAACATGCATCAAATGACCGATGGCTTGGAAAAACCAGGCCAGATTCGGGTGCCACTGGCTATAACACTGGCCATCGCCTGGATCCTTGTGTACTTCTGTATCTGGAAAGGGGTTAGCTGGACAGGAAAGGTAAGACATGGACACCAATTGCCAGATTTAGGCATCTGAGGCCTCCTCTGCTATGTTGGTTCCCAGTAGGGTTCAGAGTGTGACAGCTAAGCAATATTAATCATTCTCATATCACCTCATCAATCATTTGGATTGCAGTGAGTATTGTCCAGATTGATTTTTAGAATAAGAAGAGAGACATCAAACACTCATGTTCGCTAATCCTACCCAGCCTCATGGTGGCTCCTCTAATTCCAATCCTCCTGACACAGTGTATATACTGTGTGTGGATTCATGATAGGAGGAGCAACAAACAGCCACACACTAGAATCTGGTTTTGTCTTCTCCCTCCAGTTTGAGCAGTTTCCCTCCCTTGTGGTGCTACATTTCGAAAGTCTATAATGTGTCACGTGACCATGGCAAATAAAATTTGTTTTGGTCACAAAATACCCCCATCCCCCTGCACGTTTTGCTCACAAATCACATGCACAGTGTGATAAATGCACAGAGAGAGAGGGAGCTGAATCAAAGTGAAGCTTCAATGAATTTCTCGACTGAATATTTGGTCGCTTCATCTGTTTTCTCTTTTGTCTGTGTGAGAGAGAGACTGGAGAAAATAAATCTGGAAAGTCTTTAGAACCCCTCATGAAAAGGGCTTTGATTTCTGAATAGGGGGTGACTTGCAAATTTGCAAATTCTGCATGCATCATTTACAAATATCCTTAAGATGCAATGGTATAATGTATTGCCTCCCTGCTGATAACTGTCTCACATTTTATAGGTCGTTTACTTCTCAGCGACATACCCCTATTTCATGCTGTTTATTCTCTTCATCCGTGGAGTGACTCTACCTGGAGCTAAAGAAGGAATTCTCTTCTATATCACCCCTAACTTTGAAAAACTCAAACAATCGGAGGTAATGGCATATGCTTTGACAGGCTGATACCTATGTACTGCATGCCTGAGTGAGCAGTGTTCGGTTTCATGCAGCTAAATGGTTGTCTTCCTTTGTCAGGTATGGCTGGATGCAGCTACCCAGATCTTTTTCTCTTACGGATTGGGACTGGGGTCACTTATAGCTCTGGGCAGCTACAACCCTTTCAATAATAATGTTTACAGGTAAGACTGTGGATAATTAGTGAATGAGGAGATGATGAAAACGTAGCTGAATTTAATACATCAGTGCAAATCCTAACTAATAGTTAATGAACATAGAAATTAAATTGCCACTGTTATACTGTATTATCCGCCCTTATTAAAGACCCTTAATCAATTTACTGTGAGTTGCTGGCATGAAAATAATAACAAAGGGAGAGAGCTTCTTGCTTTGGGTCTGCATGCTAGAGGAAAAAGCCCAACAATGATTGCAAAGCCTGAGTGTTTTCTCCGGCAGCCCGTTGGTTCTGGGTCACACAAATTATCAGTTGCATAACAATAGTTGCATTTATTTCAGTTTGCTTGTTTTTAATGGTTCAATGATAACGATACTGATTCTTACAATTAATTTTCTAAAAGGCTGCACTGATAAATGTATTTTTTGCGTACACAAATATTTGATTTGGATGAATTTGATTTTAGTTATGAAATTATGAAAATTGCACGTCTGTATTACACAGCAAAAAGGTGTTTTTGCCAAACAATTGTATGATCAATAGAAATAAACAGCAGTGATGTGTTCTCTGAGCCACTCTAAGACAGGATCTCACTCTCTCCTGTGTGGACCGCATTATACAGAAAAAAAAAAAAATCACAAATCGCTTAAATCTTTGACAACAGGCCTATTTTATATTTCCTCTCCCCAGAGACTCTGTCATTGTGTGCTGCATCAACTCATGTACCAGCATGTTTGCTGGCTTTGTCATCTTCTCTATTGTTGGCTTCATGGCACATGTGACAAAGAGATCCATTGCCGACGTAGCAGCTTCAGGTAACTACTGAATGCATATGCCTTCCACTGTGATTGTTCTGTCACTTCACAAAAAGGTGCACTGTCATTGATTCTGACTCCTGCATGCAGATTTTGTCATCTATTCTACATGAGAATGTGTTGCTACAGTAACGCCTGAGCTCAATGAGAATAAACACGATGAAATGTGATTTTCCTATTCCCTCTCCAGGCCCGGGCTTGGCTTTCCTGGCCTACCCAGAGGCTGTAACCCAGTTGCCTGTGTCTCCGCTCTGGGCCATTCTGTTCTTCTCCATGTTGCTCATGCTGGGGATAGACAGCCAGGTAAGGGGCTTGGAGATGATCTGCTCACGGTTTGACCTAAATATGTAAACGCAGGTACATATCATGCTGCTCGCCACTACTCTCTCTGCATGATAAGCATGCAATTTGCTCCTTGTGGACAGATATAGCTGAGCTTTGACATGAGCTGTCAAGTCTTTTTAATGCAACTTTATCACCTCCATCTGCCCGCAGGTTCCAACGTCCATGTTTCTTTATTGTGTGTATGATATCTGGGTTAAAATAAGGCCACAGCAACTAGAAACAAACATACTAAATGCAACTACACACCAGCTATGACCAACCAGTGCCTCACAGTAAAAGACATAAATCATAACCCTATAATAAATGTCAAAGTAATGGTCCTTTTGCATGTCAGAGCTATTACCAAAATGGCCTCCATGAATCAGATGCTGGGTCATTCAGAAGATTACATGGGCAATTTTGTTCCATGGGTTTTAGCACATTGCAATCTTCTGTAATCTGTCATTGTCAGTCAGCCTCACCATTAAAATGAGGCTTGCTTGTTAAAGAATACTCAGTGGAAATCTGACCATAAAGTGGAGAAAAAATGCAAAGAGGAATAGGAGAACAAAAAACATTTTGCAAAACATCCACAAGCCTTTTTTGTCAGTATCCTTACTGTAATTTCAAAAAATTCCATTTTTTTTTTTTTACATCAAAGTACACAAACAGCAGCAAGGTGCAAACATAGCACAAACAAATCACACAAGCACTTTATGCTTAATGCTATATCTGTGATTCTGTCCTTCAGTTCTGCACTGTGGAAGGCTTCATCACTGCTCTGGTGGATGAGTTTCCCAGGGCTCTTAGGGGCAGACGAGAGCTCTTCATTGCAGTCGTCTGTCTGGTGTCCTATGTGATCGGACTGTCAAACATCACACAGGTACAGCAGGCCAGCCCTCTTCTGCTACCACTAGCTATGAATGGCATATGATTAAACACGTTCAGCATTAAAATCAGCAGGCACAGGACATTAAATATGCAGCTCAAATCGATTGCATTTTATAGTGGGTAAGAGTAGGGTTAAATATTTCGATTTTCTGCTCTGTTCTTTGTCTTTTGGTAATCTATTTGTGTCTATTTGAGTCGAGTATGTTATGCTGTATCTGTACATAGACTCTCTGTATGACAGGTGTCCATTTTTCTGTAACCAGGGTGGCATCTATGTGTTCAAACTGTTTGACTACTACTCTGCCAGTGGAATGTGTCTGCTCTTCTTGGTCTTCTTTGAGTGCATCTCCATATCCTGGTGCTATGGTGTGTATCATAAGTGTGTCGTTGTGTATAGCAAAAACAAAAAAAAGGAACAAAATCATCATTAAAAATAGCAAAATGTCCTTCTGTTAACAAGTTAAGGTGATGAAACATGACAGATGTGAACGGTCTGGTTAAATGCAAAGGTTAGAAGATGTAGTAACTTCACACCCATCCATAGACACTAGCGCAGCTTCAAACGCTGTTTAGCCTCAAGGTCATGAGCACCCGTGTGTTCTACCTCGCCTTCCTCATCGTCATGCATGGCAGACCGGCGGCAAATTGAAATAAATTGGATATGAATATTGTGATCATACATTCATTTGTCTCGCAGGTGTGAACAGGTTCTACGACAACATCCAGGAGATGATTGGCTACAAGCCGTGTATATGGTGGAAGATGTGCTGGGTCGTGTTCACCCCTCTCATCGTCGCCGTGAGTACTCCCGACTAATCCAGTACATCCAAAGTCATGACATGAAAAATGAAAGCAATAAATAAAGTCAATATTACCTGCCTCGAGCCACGTCAGGCCGAGACAGTGCTGCCCGTAACCAGTGGTGTCAGGATGCATAAAGCGTCCCGTGTCTCCCGCAGGGCGTGTTCTTGTTCAGCGCCGTACAAATGGTTCCACTCACAATGGGAGACTACGTGTTCCCAGGCTGGGGTCAGGGAGTGGGTTGGCTCATGGCCATGTCCTCCATGATCCTCATACCAGGATACATGATCTATATGTATCTCGGACTCAAGGGCACCTACAAAGAGGTGAGAACGATCCGCAGGGCTTGTTGGGCGAAGATTCTGATCGCTTGTGTTGCCATGTGTTCAGTGATTTGTAGGAATGGGACGATATACTTATCCCACGATACGATTCGTTACACAATATGGGGTTCACGATTCGATACAAACACGATACGATAATAAATATTTATTTCTGAGCCACACATCTTTAAAAAATGGCATTACAAAGTGCAAATAATATAAATTTGATGGAGAAATTGTGATGGGAAAGCCATCTCATTTGTGATTATTACAGCAGAATAAAATGTAGCAAATATTGTGATAAATTCTTCTGCTCCACGATACGTATTGTCACATTTTTGTATTGCGATATATTGAATTTTGATATATCGTCCCATCCCGAGTGATTTGGTTATTTGCTTATGACCTACCTTGACTCTGTAACCTAACATAACCCCCTCTCTTACATAATTCCTGCATCATCTTGTTACAATCTGAGTTATCATTTTGTTTCTCTCCCAGCGACTTCGGATAATGCTCCGGCCTCCTGCAGTGGTCAAGCGGCCTCAGGAGAACGGACCTGAGCAGCAGGCGGAGACCAACACCGCTAACCTAGCTAGCCCCGCCAACCCGGCCAACCCATCCAGCCCCGCCAACCCCGCTCCTGCGAACCCCGCTAGCCCGACCAGCCCGGCTCCCGTCAACTCGACCAGCCCCACGACCCCCGCTAACCCGGCTCCGCCGGCTAACCCGGCCACCGCCGCTAGCCCTGTGAACCCTGCAGCTAGTCCCACTGCCACAGCCGGTCCGGCCAACCCCCCCGCCACGACCAGCCCGACCAGCCCGCCGCCCAACCCGGCCAGCCCGACGGAGCCCGTGAACCCCCCCAACCCGACGAGCCCGACCGCTAACCTGACCAACGCCGAGGCCAACGTGTAGACACCGAAGAAACCCTCATGGAGCGTGTAGACAAAAGAGAACATTACAAAGGACTTCCAAGATTTTAATTGATTCACCTACCTCCAGGGGCAATATGTGATCAAAACAGATTTTCAAACCATGTTTAATTTTTCTGCATTTGTAAAACCAGGCCAATGATGTCTTATTGTTGGTTTGCATTCTGAATACAATATCAAAGACTGTTAGTGTTCACAAATACTACCATAAATCTGAATAAAAAATGTAAACATACTGTGTAATACTGTGAGAAAAGAAAAAAAACATAGAAAATAGAATAGCAATTTGTTGAATATCTTCATGAATCAAGTAAATACAGTGTGAATATAGTAGATGAAGTAGTGAACAAAATTGACATCATTGGAGAGTGCAAGGGATGGGGTCAATTTTATTGTGGATGTTTACTAAACCTCACGCAGTTGTCTCTTTTCCAAACGTTGCACTCTGTGAGGTAAACTAAGGCCACATGGCACACGGGAGCTCTGAGTAAGCACAATGCCAATAAGAAGTTAACGTTTAGGAGCCCTGGAGTAATCCAGTATTTGTTGCAAAAGATTTTGTGTGTGAGAGAGACTGTTATTTTTCCTTCCTTTTTTGAGTAAAAAAACTTTTATGTGATTCAAACATTTTTAGAATTATTTTTAGGATGTTTTATACTATATGTGTTGTGATGGAGGACCAAAATCAATAGGCAGACAAAAGCAAAAACTATGCCATTTAGTGTTCGGTTGGCAAAGCACAGGGTACAAAAAAATACAAAAAAAAAAACAAAAGCACAGGGTTAGAAAAGTGATTTACAAACATTGACTATCCCTTAATGCTGACAGTCAATCCTGTTTACGTTTTGCATGCTTTCCTCAGGAACATCAGTGAAAAAATTCTGAAATGTCCTGACAAAGAAAAAAAAGAAGAAGAACAGAGAAGGCCTTAAGCCAGTTACCAACCAATTTCTACTAAGCCATAGTCTGTTTACATGACTGGGCAGATCTACGAAATACCACTTTGTACGCTAGCACAAAAACCTGGACCAACTCTGTGTTTAAGTACAGTCATTAATTTTACTTTATGTGTGATGATCAATTATACTTTGATCAATATGTATTCAGCAATACATATGTAGATGTATAGGTGCAGGCCAGTAAGCAAGTGGTCTGTTTCTCTTTTTGTTATGTTGTCTTTGCTTTACTAGTGAAAAGCACAAAGCTTTAATTTCCACACTTTTGCCATGGCGTGTTAGGACAATGCTAGTTTGCTTCTATGGCAGCTACTGTGAAAGGCATCTGGTTGAACAGAACATGTTTACTTTGAAAAGCAAAACAACTGAGCGAAAATGTGAAATGGCTACAGTTCATGTCCTGTGAATTTTGTATAAAGTTACTCTACCACAGTTTTCTCTGGAACTTTGTTGTAAAACTGTACTGTGTAAAACATGTAACTGTGAATGTCTGTAATACATTGGAAGTTATTGTCTAAATGTTGAAAAAATGGAGTTGCTGTTTTCTGCAATAATATTTTGATCACAGAAACTAAAGCACATATCTTACAGAAATATACGAAATGACGATGACAATGAAGATATTGACGATTATATTAAAAATAGAAACTATGTCTAGTAAAAATAATATTGTTTTGTATATTTTTAACTGTCTCACTGCCTAATGTAAAACATAATATAAACATGATATGTATCTAAATGGTGTCACATGATAAAGCACGATTGTCATGTTATACAAAAAGAAAAAGACTGAAAAAATAAAGAATTATAGAAAATATAAATACAATATATGCCTGGCATATGTACATCACAGCATGTGTGTTTAATGTAGCAGCCCTATGCTCTCAACAGTGTAGCATTTGTTATGGGGAAATTAGGTCAGCTCTATCCTATCAAAAAGTGTATGCCGCACGCTGAATCCTCCTGCAGTAATTGGCTATTGTTTCCTGTTTTGGAAATAAATCCTGTTGTTGCTCATAGAGTATTTCTAGTGAATAGATTTTTCACGTTTAAGAAAATGTGAAATCAAGAAAATAACAAGCAGGGATTAAGTCGGAAAAGAATGACAAAGGACAATAAAGCTACATTCATCTTGTTCAGTGGGAACGAGGCTAGGTGGGGAGAAAATGAGAAGAACCCTTTCCTCAGTGCTGCTGGGAGAAGAAGACAAGCCAATCTCCATCTCCGGCTCAGCTCATACCATAGGGGTAAAAAAAAACAAAAAAAAACAGTTAAAATATATATACAGTATATTATATGAAAAACATCAAAAGAGAATGAGAGAAAAATGTCTGAAGCCCTTCCTTGTGGTTTACTGAGTGTCAGAAACACAAGCTGATAGAGAGGCCTCAGCAGGCTAGAAAAACATCACCACAAAACAGCTCTGGCCCCGGGGCCTGGCGTGCCCACCCGCCCCATCTCCCCAGCCTCTTATGGCAGTGCGTGCGTGCGTGCGTGTGTGTGCGTGCGTGTGTGTGTGTGTGTGTGCCTGCGTCTTCTCCCCCACCTCCTGCAGTTGCTGCTTCCATTAGCTTCCAGTGTGACAAAAGAGACGGCACCAGCTGACACCACAACAATGACTCGCCATGGATAAAAGAATGAGATGTCCCCTCTAGTAGCTCGTGGCAAACTGTGTGTGTGTGTGTGTGTGTGTGTGTGTGTGAGAGAGAGAGAGAGAGAGAGAGAGAAGAGAGAGTGGGTGAGGGAGGGAGAGGGAGAGAGAGGTTAGGGATAGAAAGCTCTGTCTGTGAGTATTCTGGGGTTTGAATAATGCCCCTAATGGCAGCTCATATAAACTAGCCATTGATGGATGACTTGCTAGCCTCCCTTATTCCCAGTTGTGTAATTTAGCATCATTACCTATGAAAACCAGTCACCACTGAGGCAACCTAAACTGATGTCTTATGTCCACAAAAGCAATAGATCATCATTTTCAGCTGGGGAGGACAGAAGAAGGAAGCTCTTGATTAGTTGGGAGCAATCTAGCAGAACGCAATTAGTCTCAGGTTAGGGCCAGCCATTTTCAGCAGCTTCAGCAGTGATAGATTGAACTTTTTATGTTTTTTTTACAGTGGAAAAAAATCCTATATACTGTATGTTTTGCTTGGTTGTAGCATGGTTTATGTTTGATAGGGAGGATGTACAAATAGGTCACCTACATCAAAGAAATGTTGATAGAGGTGAACGTCTTCCTTCCTCATTCCTCGTCTCCAGTGGTAGTTGTCCATGAAGACCAAGATGGCGCTGACGTTCCTGCACCGGGTGTTGTTCCTGTGATGATCATGGCGACCGAGTTGGTGTTGACGCCCCGCACCAGATCCGATCCGGACATTCACTCAAGCATTCACACCGTGTGTTTTGTTTATATTCCATTTTGTTAGTGACATTTAATCTTTGTCTGCTCACTCTCGGCATCCATTGCACACCTGACCATCCTCAAAGGGAGATTCCTCTATGTGAGGCTCTTCCTAAGGTTTCTTCCATTTTTTTTCCCTAATGAAGTTTTCATGGGAGTGTTTCCTTGCTCTCACTGAGGGTTGGGGGTGTTGTTTTCATTTTTTGTTTCATAATGTGGGGGGTTGTGAAGCTCTCTGAGACTGTAACTGTGTATGTACTATACAAATAAACTGACCATAACACAGTGTATGTTAGGTATGCACGTGCATCAATACTGGTTGATACATAATAATATAGATGATTCATTACATTTGTTATTTTCCACGCAGAGTGTAGAGGCTCTGAATGCTGATCAGCTCCGTTCTGTGGACAGGAGATCTGAGCAGGGGACATTGTTTGGTGTTTAGCATTTCTTGGCACTGTCTGTGGCAAGCCTATTTTTAAAGTTAAAAAGTGCTTGCAGTGTGGCCGCAAGAGAGGACACTGAAGAAGCAAACTGGTGATCCATGATGCTTTTATGAAAGGATGACAGAACGCTACAGCTTATAAACTCACACAGGCTGCAATGATTAATCCTCATAGCCCACTTAGAGGGAGAAAACTAATTCTGCTGTGAAGATGAAAAGACTGATAATTATGTTTATATTTTTTTCTGTTTTTAACCCCAGTGCCAAAGGATTTTTTAATCATAACGCCCTATTGGGTTTATGTTGTTGTGGGTCACCGAACCTGCATATTTTTGATGTGGATTTTATGTGATCATTTGTGACATTTTTCCTCTGATGCATTTGGTCTGCCCCAGACTTCTGTCTGAGGTACACTCACCCGAGAATTCAAAGCAAATACATTAATGAATAACTAATCTTTGCAGATGCATGAATCTACATATCAATGTAATCAGAGGATGTTGTGTGCATGGCTATTTCCAGCAGAGGGGCTGAGAGGATGTCAAGCATGCAAAGCCTCTCTGCATATATGCAAATCGGGCTCCATTTTCCAATCTGAATATGAACCTTGCTGAAATGAACTTGTTTATCAATTCACTTTTTGGAAGCATCGTTTTTTTGCACACACAAGCTGCACTACTGCATACATATCACGCATGCATTTATGCAGCACAGCTGTCTGAGCTTTGAGATGAATGGCTGTCAACTGGGACATGTGAAATGGTAGATTCCAAATGATTTCTCTGTTTGACGATATGTTCTTGTGACACAGCAAATATTGTGGTTATTTAAGGCCGCAAAGCTTAGAGGCAGGCAGAGCATAAGGTTTCTGTACAGACACAAATATCAGATGTTGAAGCCTATGCCAAAGACGTTACCCTGTCACAAATCATAAGAGCTTATCTCACTTGCTGTAAGAATATGCAAGTGTTCGATTTAACAAATCCCCCTCTGCTGGAAATTATACAGACCCTTCAAAAAAGGAGAGTTTAATTTACATTACCCTTCCCCCATCCAGCCCATTCTGGCAGCTTCCATAAAGCCACAACATTGTATAGAGAACCTCTACTGGTCTGTCTGCGTCTGATCTAAATATTGCTGCTGTTTGAATTTCTCTTCCATGTACACTGTATAAAACTGTACAATGCTTTTAGTATTCCTGTGTGATCAAAACAGGGGATGGCGTTTACAATCAAGGAATATTGTGAAGGAGCAGCTGTGATTAAAATGGACCTCTATCAGCGAGTGGGAATTTAAACACACAATAAAGAGGGCATTTTTAGCTAATCGGGAGGCTGTCCCCTGCTACCTTCAGTTAGTTCTAGCCCATCTTGTCTTTTGTCACAGCTTATAACGTCTCCCCAATGTGCCAGAGGCTTATTGAAGAGTCACTGTAGATTACAGCCTGGGTCAAACGCTGCATGCAAATCAGGTCCAGAAACAGGCACAGTGGAACAGGAAAAGAGTCAGGGTGCAGGCTATCTCCAGAAAAGAAACAGCCACTTATTCTATATTCCAAATGGCAAAACCAAGGCTTAGAATTAGCCCATTGCTGCATGTGTGTGTATATATGCATTGATATATATATTGAACTATTCCATTAACGTCAGAATATCCAAACTGACACCACTAAGAGCTGTCTAATTTACAGGACTGAATAGCTCATGCCAACTATCTGCCAAAGGGAGAAATTCCACATGGTGAGCAAGACATGTTACTCTCCCTGGATGTCACGCACAGTGGGTGCTCTGGATGATCTTGTGCCCCGATGTGAAGCCAGTGGGAGGAAGGGCTGGCTCTCCACTGAAGCTCCTCTAATGGCTTGCTCCTGGATTGTCTGCCCAAAGGGTTCCAGGCCCTGCGCTCCACCCTGGGCCGCTGTTTTGCTAGAGCTCAGGCCGTGGGACTCTGATAATAGCTGACAAATGAAAAACTCTGCCGACATCAAGTGGAGTTATTTGTTTGCCTACTCTTACACAGAAATGACAGCAGAAGAAATGTACTCTCTGTTCCACTGAATTTCATTACTCGGCAGCTAATCTCCTGGAACTTAACCCACCCTGACTAGAAATGCTGCACCTTCAAGCACCTGTGTCAGTTTGTGTGTGCATGAGTGCATGTGTGTGTGTGTGTGTGTGTGTGGGTGTGTGCAAATCGTGTGCACGTGTACATGCATGTATGTGTGTGTACAGTTGGATGTGTGTACATGTTAGCGCTTGCATATGTGGATGCATGTCTGTGTATGTCTGTGTCTCTGTGAGTTGGTACGTGTGCATGCATCTACTGTATGTGTGAGTGTGTGTATAAATACTCTCTTTGTTCCCCCTCAGTGTAAAGACAGGACCAGGCACCCGCTCCAGGCACAGCTTTGGTAAAGACCTGCATTCTAAATAAATTCTGTCAGATTATGCCAGCACACACTTAACAGTTCACTCCTAGGGGCGTTGGCTGAGTCTCCTCGGTTCATTACAGATGTGAACTGAGAGTGAGGTGGAGGGGGAGGAGCAGGCGATTAAGGAAGTTCACGACCCAGAACTACTGTCATAAAAAAAGAATAGTAGAAAATTGAATTGTAATTGGGAGCCAAGCAAATCTGTGAGTTTGGCATTTAGCTCTTATGATACAGCTATGAAGCTACTGGTAGTGGATCGTATCACTGGACCTGGACAAATGATTTGTGTACAGGAGGCGAGCATCATATTTGCATTGTGCATATGTGTGTGTGTGCAGGTTGATTTGATTATTTTTGGTACGTTGTTATATGTAAATGTGGCCAAGTGACCTCCACACGTGCTTGGCATGTATTAGACTGTTGCGTGACGTTGTACTCATGTAGTTATGCCCTTGATTGCACATTATGACTACGCATAATATGACACATATTTAAGTCCACTCACATACATACGACTTCCCCCTCCATCATATACAATCCGAAGACTGAGACAAATACACAATGCACATACGGTACTACACTCTGGCAGACATTTTAAAGGCCTATTAAGATAAGGTTTACCCTTTCTGACACACAGAGCACACACAGGCAACTCTTACAGAAGCACTGTCGTATGCAAACAAGCTCATTCATCCCCTGTCTGTCTCACTCTCTCTCTCTCTCTTAAACAACATACACGCGCAGGCACACATGCACACGCGATGATTAAGAGGTCTGAGGCCCTTCAGGACACGCTTGGACTCGGGGCTGCAGTGAATCACAGCTCTGATGTAGTGCATGCTTTCTATTCTGATCTGTCAGAGACGCTTGGGAACCGTGCTCAGTGATGAGTGAGCGGGACCAGGCAGGGCCACAGCGGCCGACCCGGCCTGTCGTTCCTTCTCCTCAGGCACCTCGGCTCCAGTCCTCCACCTCTCCTGAGCTCAACAGTGACCGGTAAGCTACCACAACAGCACCTTTCACACTCCAGGGTCAAGGGAGACTGTATGGGTCACTGAGGCCAACCTGAGGGCGCACAGTGGGGCCACTAGAGTGCAATCACTGGTTTTGCCACACTAACAAATTTGAAGAAGACAGAAATAACTTCTATTCACTAGCAGATAAGACATCTGTTGATATTTTAACAATAATGTTGGACGTCCTGCTTTCCATATTAATCCATTCCACATCCACCTTCTATCGTATTTCCTTATACAATGCATATTTTATGCATGCATTTCATTTTGACATCCTCACATGAGATCCTATTTTTTTAAGCATTTACAGCATTTGCACCAAACTTTTTTAAGGGAATAAATAAAATGGAAATAAACAAAAAGATTATAGTATATAAATTAATCTATATAAAATGAATTAATTTACTGATCTATACAAATTATTTTCTTGATTTTGTTTTACTTCCTAACTATATATACTGTAACTTCATAACTACATAATCAAAGCCCTTACATTTGCATTTTATGAGGATTTTAACCACAACTGAACCTTAGTTGAAGTTATTCATAATAAGTGGTTTCATTGTCCATGATTTAATGATTGAATGATCAATGATATATTAATTACTTAAAATAACTTTTCCAAGTGCATTGATGCTAATGGATGTCATTCCACTTTTTCATCACATCCTTATAATGATCTTGGCTGAAATCAAGGAAGATATTCTATAAATAAGGCCCCAGATGTGTGCTTGGTACCATCAAGCAGGTCTGACAATATGAGTGGAGGCAAAGCGTGGCGGAGGGAGAGAAGTTCATGTGGTCTGTCAAACACATCCTCTGGCAGGGCCTAATGTGGCGTGTGACACGTCACACCCTATCACTCTGCCTTACAGATGACCAGCCGCTTACGTATGCCGTGTGCACCACTGGATCCCAAACCAGACACTGTCAGGTGTGATAACAGTTTGTGCGCCAAACCCACTCTGAAGCCTTGCCCTCTCCCATTCCCCCCGCAATTCATTTGATGCTGCTGCCACACAGCTCATGGTCTACATGCACTACTGCAAGCATGCGCTGTGTCCTAAAGATGCTTTCATTCCTGGTTCACCTGCACGTTCCCCCTGGCTGAGGGCCAGAGATAACCCCGCCGCTCTGCTCTCTTGGACCAGCGCAACACTCTCCCATCACTGGGGGCTTTAACAGAGATAAGAAGTGCTGCTGAACCCAGCTCTATGGAGGGGATCAAATACTTCTACATCAGCCAAGGTTCCTTAAGGGGATAGTTAGAATTTCTTCAAACATAAAACTGAGCACAAAACACTGTGCTCCACTTGTATACATACACCACTGTTGGAGTTGAGGTAAATTACATCATCCTATTGGGTTAATAAATTGCAGAGTCTTGCACACCACTGTAGGATTCCTAAATTAGCTTTGCCCTCCTTCAGAGGACCCGATCTCTCTGATTTTCATACTAAAGGCTCATAGTCTTTTTGGTTGTTCTTTATTTGTCGTTTGGCGTCCTCAGTGGCCCTTGGTCCCAAAAAATGTGCTGCCTACATTTGGCATTGGGGGTAATATTCCCCCAGCACACACTCATTATTTCAATCCTCACGAGGCTGTGGACAGGCACAGCCTATCTGACAGCATTTGATGCTCTCTTGCTCGCTCTCTCTCTCTCTCTCTCTATTTCTTCCACTTGAAGGAAACCTTTGTTTTGCATGGAAATATTAGGGTCTTATCTTTTTTGGTTCATTCTATTAATTTAATTATATCATGGCTACCTGCTTTGTGTGAGGATGTGTGCTCACACGTTTAGCCACATTAGGTTACCTTGTAATAGTGCCAACATCTTCAATGACTGGAGGCTGTGGTGGCTGCCTAATTCTGCTCATACACACACTGAAGTAAAAGAGTAATCTGCAAATTGTTTAGCAAAATACTTTAGAGAATAATTATGTCATTATCATGCCATCAGTGTTTCAACCACAAGAGCATTCTTCATAATGTAAAAAGGCAGGCCCTTGTGGATGAAATGTCAAAGTTACAATGAATTAAATATTTTTGAAGAACTTTTCTAAACAGTGCGGGGACTCCATTTTCTTTTCTTTAGATCAATATCTGCCCAGCACCTGTATGATTTTTTTTTCTGATTGTGTTAAAGTCTACTTTGCTGCATAAGCAATGATGCATGTAAATGAATAAGAGCAGATCACAAGGAGGTGTAAGATCTCTGCATCTGAAGCGTCTTTATCACTCCCTGCCTATCAAGTCTAACCTGGTTGGCTATTTGCTATAGTGAACCTCTGATCATTCCCCATTTGTTCTGTTTGGTTTTCAACATGAAGGGGAATGATGAAGCAGATAGTGAAGCAGCCTACTGTATAGTCTCTGGGCACTGGAGTCTGATAAAACAATGTGATGGTGGAAGAGAAGAAATCAGCAAGGAACGATTTTTCTGTGCTGGATTGTTCTCTTTGATCTGGAGTGCAGTGAAAGGAGGGCATTATGTAACGTCTTCAGCACACACATGGCTGACTGTGTGACTGCCAAACACACAGGGGGGAGGTGGCAAAAGGGGGGGGGGGGGGGGCAGACAGACAGGAGGAAAGAGATAGGGCCATGGAAGATAGAAGATGGACGTGAGAGGAAAAACATTGCTGCTATTGGTGTTGGGTCACTTTCCTTATTAAGGCTGCTCAGCCAAGCAGCTGTAATGTGGGCCCTAACAAGCCTCATAATGAGATATGAGAATGCCCCTTAGTGATGGTTCAACATTTATCTGCTGCTCAGTGCCCAAAACCCACTGTCTCAATACAAATCCTTTCATGCCAGTTGTTATGGGGGGGAAATTGCATAATTATATGGGGTGCTGATCTTGTAAGACATAAAAAAATATGGTTGCTGGCTAACTAGAAATACTGGCCCATCATTTGTTCATCCTAATTGGAAGCAATTCATTATCTTGAAGGAACAACAAAACTGCGGGCATAGTCATGCTATTGTACAGCAGATGGCCCTCCAAATCAATCATTCAAAAAACAATCAATAATACATAATTGTATGAAATGAATGCCAACTGTATTGCTAGAAAATCGCTGGCTATATCAAGCACCATACGGCTAGCAAAACTTATTGAATTCACCCTGCTTATAGGCGGCCAAATGTGCACAACAAAAGAGGTCAAAGATGTAGCTGAGACGACATGATCAACATGAAGCTTCTCTGGGACGTAAATTATAAATATAATAATAGAATCCTGCCAAATCAATGTAACATGCTTCCAAAACAAAGAGGGCCTCATCAAGAGGGAGCTGTCGTAACTGATGGTAGAAGCAAGTGAAGAGAAGGAGAGGAGCGATTGGCAGAGTGTGTTGGTGGTGGTGTGCAGCGGCAAACTGATGCTGAGATGGCCTGACAGGGTCTGTTTCTGTTCATTGGAAGACTGTTATCCAGAGTGACCGTGTTGTCTTCCCTTCCCTCCACAAAGGTTATGCCATTGCCAGCAGTCCACATGACACAATGAATGAGGCGGCATTGCTTGAGCCAGAGACCCTCATCAGGTCAGTCAGTTATGAAGGTATTCACAAGTACTGGCAACCCCCCACTCAATCCATACTACATATCAGAGTCACGTGGGGGTAAAACAGAGTGTCGGCTCTCAATATTTCCTGCTTGTTTGCGACCCATAGTGGGGCCACGGCTGCATTTGGAAATGATGTGCTTTATAATCGGGTGTGTTGGGCTGTCAGCTCAGGGTGCATGATCTTGCCAGCATGACTCAAGTCTGCCCGTGAGCTGCTTCCTGTGCCTGTGCATCTACTCCAGTTGCTTGTATGATCTATTTTAGATTCTTTTGCCCAAGGATGTGTGCGCATCCTCACAGCAGAGAGCCACAGAAAAAAAGAGGAGGCGGAATAGATAATGTTCAAATAATCTACAGGCAATCATGCAAATTCCCCGGACGTTGTGCACTCAGGGATGCTGTAGATAGGGGTACAGCCTCACATTCTCATCAGCCACAGCAAATTTGGAATTATGCAAACGAGAGGAGGAGATTTCTATCAGCCATTTGTGCAGGCTAACATGCAGGCTACATGTGAGCCAACATGTGTGATAGTGCAAGGGCCACTTTCCCATTCACTGAAATTACGCATTTATGCTATGGGATTAATTACCACTCCATACTATGTCCAGAGTGCACTGTGTTAAGCGCTTTTCATTGGTTCATTCATTTTACATAACAGAGAAGAAAATGGAGAGGACACTGTTGGACAGATATGTGTCTTGACCGTGTCTGAAAGCAGCACAATCCATCCTGTTACAGCAATAACAGGAGGCAGGAACTGAGAGACCAGTCCTCCATCACAAGCACAGATGTCATGCTCCTTGCGGCCTTCACACATTGAAGGGGCCAAGCTGAATTTGGCGTGACCCTGAAGTGTCGTCTTGATTTAGACCTTATTTTTATGTCTGCTACCGATGTGGCCTGATATCTGTGTGTGTGTGTGTGTGTGTGTGTGTGTGTGTGTCTGCCATTGGTTTTGCACAAGCAGGGAAATGTGGATCTCCTCTCCATAATCCCACAGGAGCCGGCTTCCTTGGAAGGCATGGTGTAGCAGGAGCAGTGGCATTGTGGTTGGTGAATGGCTGGGTCTAATCTCGTAGAGGCAGTGGTCTGTTGGAGGGGCTTTTGAGCAGATTTGAGCCTGAGGGGCGAGAGCAACAACAACCCAAAAAAAAAAGATCTTTCTCCTCTAGTTTAAAGATTTGGGTTATGAGGGATGCTGGGCAAATTCAAATTAGCCAAATTGAAATGGAGGTATACTCATTTACATTCTCATTGAGGCCAGCCCAAAGATTCTATTTATACCTTAAAATGTAACAATGAATATGATAATCCTACACCATGTTTCCATTACATAAATGCATCTACAATGAAAGACAGACAAAAATCATATAATTTGAACCAGGACAACCAGCAGCAGTGTTGAGTAACACCTATGATACATTCTACTGTCAGCATGAAAGCTATGTGCTGTTACCTCTAGACCCTATTTACATACAAAATACATTTTCACATGAATAATAGATACATTGAAGAAATGCTGCATCCATATCAATCTTCCCAGAATGATGACGCTCATGTCTTTGTTTGGTCTCCAGGGACTGGAGACTTTTGGGGTGTCTGTACAGTGGTTTACCACTGCCATCTGCTGGTTGGGAAGGATAAGTCAGGTCATCAATGATACAACCACAGTCTGGTCTCCCAAACATTATCACTTACATCATCTCATTTCCACTGTAGCACGACAAAATGATCTGAAATCCAAGATGCTTTTGGGATACTTTCAGTAAACTTTCAGGAAGTCAACACTCTGAATTGAGCAATCCTTAGTACTGAGTCATCCATCACGAGTTCCCCCTTTTCTTCAGTTCAGCTTTATGGTATTTTCCAAAAGTAACCACCCAGTCCTTGGTTACCATGACAGTCAATCAACCAAACAACATCTAAAGACCATTTCTTACAGTTCAAAGAGCGTTCAACTTTAATCTCTGGGGGAAGACACTAGTCTCTGCAGAACATGTTCACTCTAGTCAAGATTTGTTACACAGTTAACTCTCGCCCTAATCAAGACATTTAAAAATACCCTTACTGAATGGCAACAGAGATGACTGCTGCATGTACACTAGTGGGATGCTGGAAACACTGGATAACTAACAGAAAAAAGCAGCATGGCTGCTCCAAGGAAAAACATAGAGAAGTTGGGTTAGACGAAGCACCAAGGACTGCCATGGACTTCAACCTACATTACGATTAACAGCAATGGTGTACTTGCATTGTACCATACAGACACAAAGATGATTTAGGAACTTAGGAACACAGCCCGAAATGCAGAACAAACACACACAGTCTAATAAGAAGGGAGACATCTCTTATTTTGCCTAATCCTTCTCCCCTCCCCAAGCTGGAGTGGTATGGCTAATTGGTTGATAAATCACTTGAAGTTTAGCAGCGGCAGTTGGTGCCCACTTAACAGAGGGAATGAGTGATGATTCATGATTGCTTGGTTCAAAAAGAGGTGCTCTAATCAGAGTAACCACCTCCTCCTTATTGGTTGTGATGTCAGCTACATCAAAGTAGCGATTAGGATCACCGAAACACAGACATCCACTGACTTAGTAGTTTACAGTTTGCCAACACTGCAATGGCACCATTACAGGGTTTCAAATGGATAAACAGCAGCCTATAGAATTCAGAAATGACTAGTTTTACTCAAGAGCTGCTTGAGAGCTTCCAAAGGGTTCTTCTTCACTGCTTGTCACTAAATGCACGCAATAAATTATTTGAGCAAAACAAACTTTGTTGTTGCCTAAATCTGAGATCCCTAGTAAATAAAACCATAACACAGCTGTTTATCTCAGTTTATCAATCTATCATTTTCATTCTCACAGACTTTGACAACCAACTCATTAGTTTTTCTTTTTGTTTTTATTGCAGTGTGTTGCATTTTATAAGGTAAGGAGGATAAAAATAAATTACCCAAAGACGTATGCATTTGTATGTTTATTTGGAAGAAATCAAGTACAAAACAGTGGCGTTTTCTTCTGGAGAAATAAGGCCAAAAGTGAACAAAAATGTATTTCAATGCTTTTTTTATGTGAATGATACCTGGAGCAGTTAGTTTCTGCAACCTGTCTTGGAGGCACAAGCAGTCTAAATATAGCAATTAAATAACATTGGAATATTACCCCAAACATATCACTGAAAATCAACTTGTGTCAAACAAGTCGACCCCGTGATAATCCCTTAGTTCCACTGTGGTACACAGAGAGAGCTATACAGACTTTAAACTGTTAGTACAGAGGTCTTTCTGACACTGTACCAAGAGAGTCTTTTCACGAAAGGACTGTTGTGTTCCTGCACTTATTACTCATCTGACAATTGTGGAAAAAGATCAACTTTTAAAAAGATAAAATGCATGGTTAGAGGATAATGAACGTCCATGCTACATGTGAGTACACTGTTCTTAATAAAAACAAAACATCTATGGTCATTACGCGCGGCGCAATGATAGTCTTATCAAAGATAAAGAAAAAGACAGGGTAGTGTATATAGCTATTTTAAAATGTGTAGAATATTAATACAAGTACACATGTATACTTTTCTCACCAAGACAGTTAAGTGACTTACAAAACCAAAAAAAAAAAAAAATCTCAATTTACAATACCATTTCTTATCAGTGTTGACAAATAGGTTATGCTACCTTAAGTAAATAGAGATAATGTCAGAAGGGTGACATATATGAATTTAAACAAAACTCAACTGCATAAAGACTCTTTCCGACTCACTGACACTCCTACTAATTTTCAACACAATAATTAAGATTTTGCAGCTCACTCCATATCACCTAGATTTAAAAGGGCTCCATATCCCTGCTCACAAAACTCACTTGTAACAATATCTGCTAGACAACACTAGAAGTGACTGACAAATGTCAGGCAGTCATGGTGGAATGTTCATGCCTTCTCAAGACATTAGAGACAACCACATTGCATGTGCATTAAAATCTCCTATTACAGTTTCAGAAGAAATCAACCACTTTCACAATGGAGGAATGCAGACATCCTCGGTTGCTCTCAAAAGAAGGAAACAAAACAAAGTTAGTCAGTGTTAACAGAATCCTAAATTTTGCCAAAGGTCAACATGAGGCTATAAACATTTTGTTCAGAATAAATAAAGCCATTACTAACAGCATTATCATTTCTGATAGGATTGCGCTACAGAAGTTTAAAGTTAGCTGTATTCAGTCATGCATAAAGCGATAGCATCCAGCACCACAGAATAACTAAGCAAGCCCATTATACTGCATTCAGACAACCTTGCCAGAGGCTGTGATTTGTAGATGGATGCTAAGGTATACCCTACATATACTAATGAAAACCAGATACAAAAAATATATTGAGTACAACTGTACCAGCAGTGAGTATTTCTAAAAGTGTTACTGATAAAAAATAAATTCTGAGAGTAAATAGTATAGAATAAGGTTTGTAATAGAAACCAGCTATTTGAAACATGCTTCCTAGTTAGAGGAATAGACTACTATCCTTGATACTAGTTTACCAAGTAATCAACCACAGTGAGCATATAGACGAAAAACAAAAAACCTTTAGTTAACAGTGGGTAAGTCCAGTTCAGAATAATAAAGAGAACACAGATTAATAGAGGGTCTTCGGGGACCAGAGCCTTGATTGCATTATCACAATTTCAAAACAAAAGACACACATTCTTCAACACATTAGCTCCAATTGAAACAGGTAAATTGCTACCTAAACTGTCAGAAACGTAATAGTGCAAATCAGACCTGGCTGTCCTTTTCAAGTAAAACAGATTCAGAAGCAGGATGATTTTAGAATGAAACGATGAGGGTGTTAGTACTGAGCAAAGACTGAGACCAGATCTATGGCTTGTATGTTGTTGGAAAAGGCAGGGAACTTCTTTGGTTATCAAGGCAGGCGAAAGGCAGTTAAAAACGGAACATGTGTTCTGAGAGGCCTCTAACAATTGATCATTTTTGTGAATCTCTTATCAAAGCAAAATTGAAATCTATGATTGTACAGTTTCCACAATACAAGCCAGATCAACACTATCCACCCAACAATGGAATTTCTCTCGTCTTCAAAAGGAGAGACTCTTGGCCAATTTAAAGTACAAATCTGAACAATGAGTCATTTGATAGCAAGTTGACCTCTAGGTCCACAAGTGAACAGCCTATGTGAGCACCATATTCAAACTAATACATCACTTGTCTTACATTGTTCTTAAGCTAAGGGAAGTTGATGCTTGGCCAGAGATGACACAGTGGTCAATCTCCACTTTCATCTGGAAACACTAAGGAAGTGATTGTGGTTCACTAGTCAGCGCTGAAGCAAGTAATGTTTGCTCCCCTCTGCTTCACGAGTTCGCCTCTGGGCTTTGATGACCCCCTCCCTTTGCCTTGATTTGAAGCCAGGTCTCTCCCAGTGCCTTGGCAAAGTGGTCATCCACTGAGCCTGTAATGGAAACCGAGTTGGACACGGGCTCCGGTTCCTTGTAGTTCTTCCCAAGGCTGCGACGGAAGTGCTCCTCAATCACAGGATCACAAACTGTGTTAGCTGGGATAGCATGAGTGGAGACCAAAGAGAGCAAAAACCTGGTATTACCAATCATACCATATTTAAAAAAACACAGCTGTCAATATAGAGCAAGAAATTTAATGTATGTTCACTGACAAGCTCCACTTAACACACCATGCTGCTTTGCTGTCAGTAGGGCAGTATAGTGGGGTATTGGGTAGTGGAAAATGTTCAAGGCATCATATTCAAAACTGCGATATCATTTACATCCTGTGTTCTAAAATACCACATTATGCCTGCTATTTATTAACTGTTGTGTATGACAGTGCTACTAGTAGTTGTAGCTGGAGTGCAAATGACACTGTTCTACCCTCAAGCAAGCATGACTAACTTTGAAACAGCCACTCTGAGGGAAAGGTGAGGGAAATGAAAAAAAGATGGCTACTGCAGCTGTTGGGGATCAAGCCAGATGATATGCGAAAGCCAGCTGATTTGGATCAAGCTGTTTGCAAGCTTTTCATGAAAAACATTTTAGCAAAAAGGATGAAAATACAACAATCAAATGCATGAGTCCCCCCCCAAAAAAATACTTCTTTAACAGGCACTACAGCGGTGAATGTACGACCCAATATCCACACAGCTTCAGCTGAACAGAGTCACCATGCTTGTCTTTTTGGTGAGAAACCTGGAGGTATAGGAGCCTTGGAGTAATAAGACTACTAAGGCAGAGGCTGTTATATTTGGGCATGTTCAGACTTGCCCAGCTTATCTCTATCTCACATCTTAAAGAGAGCAAATTCAACCTTATTTCTGTGTGTAAGCACTGAAAATGTATTACATTTTTTAAAGAAGTTTATTTTCTCATTGTGAACAGTGAACAATGTAACAGGAATTTGAAATCTACAATGATATAAACAAGGCATTGTAACCGACTAGCATCCATTATTTTCACAACCAGTGTTGCCAACTCTTTCAGAGAAAGTAGCTATTGGCTGCTCAAAAAGTCGCTAGAAGTCACGAGATGATGTCATACACCAATTTGCATATCAATATATTCTCCATAATCCCCACTTGTAGTGGAGGGAGGGGGCTACACTGTGTATTGGAAGCGCTGTGATCATCAGACATCATTGTATTAGACAAGAAAGTAGTGCAAATTGGTATCCGGCGTACAGAATTGCTTTGGGACACATTAACATTGTTCCCCATGGTCAAAAAGTCGCTAGATTTGTCGCTAGTCGTTTTTGAGAAATGAAGTTGCCAGGGGGTCTGCAATGTCACTAAATCTAGCAACAAAGTTGCAAAAGTGGCAACAGTGTTCAAAATACCGTGAAGAAAACAAACACTCCTGTAAAATATGGAGACAATACTGTGAAATGAAAAAAAAATACCCTAGCTGTCTGCATCATGTCAGTGTGATATTCTACCTGCTCCACAGAGCGCACCGTTTTGAAAGAGAAGCAGACAGAAAAAGACATTTTTATCAATATGCATAAATATAACTTTGTTACAAATGATTGGTGTAATGACTGTTTTAAGGCTTACCGTTGGCTTTCCTCTGATCAGTAGGTGGGCTGGGGGAGCAGCCATTCATGTGGCAGTGTGAGAGGTTGCAATTGCGGTTGCTCGCAGGGGCACAGGTAATGACAGAAGGACGGTTCTATAGGAGAAAAAAATTAATCTATTCAAACTAGTAACAGGTTACAATACTGACACATATTGCAATTAGGTACAGGCTAAATGGGTAAGAGAGAAACATTTTTTACCTAAACATATTTGAAGGACCTTATCGACTGATAGCTAAAAGGGTGTCAGCCACATCAAGTACTGTAGGGTGGCTACAAGGGTTTTTGAAATGCACCCATCCTCAAGCTTTCCACCACAAACTGTATCTTGAGCAGAGTTGGTTGACAATTCCTCAAATACATCACATTACAACAAATAAAAATATTCAAATTTCCCTACATTCAATAGAAAACTTGGTAGGAAGAAACAGTCATCACTAAGGTTGCAATTACCAATTATTTTGGTAATAACTTAAACTGGTGAATTTTTAGCTGTGACCAGCAGCTCTATAGCTCGCTCTGTTGGTCGGTTGGTCCACAAAAATTTCCCCACGTGTACGCATGCGCGTACGTGGTTGCAGCTATTGCGAATTCGCGCTTGTTTTTCATTTAATCTATTAGTCTAATGATTATTTTCTTAGTTTGATTAGTCATAAAAGAGTCAGATGATGGTTTTATTGACCGAAACATTGCATTAAAGTATCATGTGTAGACAGTGTGCGGGAAGTGTGCGGGATTACATTTCTTTCTCAGTATCTACCTTTTTGCTTTTTGTCCTATGCACCTGTCACTCAAAGACTTTTAGGTATACACATTTTTTTTTCTTTATTTAAAATATTACTTTGAAAAACAACTAAGAAGAGAAAAATAGTACATATCTCATAACATCATAAGAGCACTGGAAAATGATCTACAGTGATGTAAAACAGTAAGGGAATGCAGGAAAATGAGTAAGAATTACGCTGGAATTGTCCTTTAAAAGACCAATGCTGTTCCATGTCTCAATCTGCATGCTTGTCATTTTCAACATCAGATACCTCCATAGTTATGAAGTGCCAATTGCTTTTATAAGACGACGTACCTGCTGTCGCTCTACAGAACCAGCCATGACAGACCTCTCGCTGCCCCCCACTCCGATGTCCAGGCTGCTCTTGGTCAGAGCCAAAGGCTGGTCAACGGCATAGCCGGGGATGGAGGCATACAGGTGGTTCCCATGGAGACCATTAGAGGAGGAAGTAATGCACTCCACAGGACTGTGGCCGAGGCTCCAGTGCTCATTACGGTTGTCTCCAGCAGTAGGCCGAGCCCTTGATAAAGAGAGTACAAATGGCAGATTATCCCTGTGACCTGAAACATAGACCACCAACAGCTCCATCTATTCATAGACCACTTAAATCTGCCCGCTTTGATGTCAGGAGTCTGTCTGTGCGGAGTGTGGCTTAATGAGGGTGCGGGGCTTCAGCACATGAATTGCTCAGAGCCGTGGACATGGTGTTTACTTCAGCTGTGGCAAGACTAAATTCTAACAGAGGTGAAAACAGAGTTAATTTCACACTTCATCTGTCTTAACAATTTCTATTCATAAGTTTTGCCATCAGAATACTAGGCAATGACGCAAAAAAAAAACCCCCAAAAAAAAAAATCACTGAACAACTTCATGTTCACTCGCTACATTTTTCTTCAATTGTAGGTCCTATATTATATCTGTCCTTTATTCCCTCAGTACTTTGCTACATAAAATGGAGTAAGATCATGAATTTACCAGGTAGATGAAATGCATACAAATTATAATCAGGATTAGCCATTTCCTTGTCTCCGTTGCGACACTACACAAGAAGTAGTTACCATTTCCTCATTTCCTACCTAGAATGACACTAGATACTGACAAATACACGTATATTTTGGACTCACTGAATCACTTGGATACAAAACACTTGGGTAATGTTGCATGAATGGCTTAGAGAAATCTGCTGGTCATTTAAAGGATACAGCTGGTGTTTTTAAATGCATTTCTTATCGTCAACAAATCCTATGAAAATAACAAAATCAATAATACGTTTGCTCTACTCCCATTACTTTCCGACTTCCCACGTACCGTTTTTAACCTTCAAACCGGAAGTCATTGGCTCCAATTGTAAGCTAAAAACCTTTAAATACAGCTCACAAAGACATAGTTTAAATTTTAAAAATCGCTAACGGTTACCATGAAAAGTCAGGCTATTGTAGTTATTACCAAATCAAATGGGAACAAATTCTTCATTACGACGGGGACCATTTTCGGTGCTACAGAACTACTTTCCTGAGATCAAAAACGTGTTTACGGTCGGCTTATTAAGTTGTTTGAGGAAAAAGTCGGCTGGCCCGGTGTATCGCAATGATGAAATATGCTGCCCAGAGCAACGGCATGGCTCTTTGACGTGTTTTTAATAGTTTTTTTTAATACAATGGAGTTCTATGGCTGCTGGGACATGGCTTTATTGGTCATCGGCTACATGGACGAGACTTGTTAGCAAAACAAATTCATTGCCGATTTTGTTATTTTCATGGGATTTGTTGACGGTAAGAAATGCATTAAAAAACACCAGCCTTATCCTTTAATGCCCCTTTTGGAACTCAAACACAAACAGACCCCGTTTACTACAATTGTTTGGGACAGGGCTGAGATGGAGCTGCGGTAGCCAACTGGCTGTGTGTTTGGTGGTCACATAAATGTCAATAAGGTTCAACTGACATGTTGGTGAGTAGATGATGACAGAATTGTCATTTTGGGGTGAAATGTTCTTTTCATATTATCAAAAATATAAACCCATTTGTGCACACTGATTAAGAATGCATGTAACCCACTGTTAATGCATCTACACTGATAAGCCAAAACAGAATGACATGGCATACAGCAGAATATGTAGGTGAATGGAGGAATCATTTAATTTGCCATGCACAAATTTTTGTATGCTCAAAATGAACGTCTACATGTAATTGGGTGCTGAAAATCACATTCAATCCAGTTTTGTCCAAATTTGAGTATGAAAAATAAAACAAACAAAAATAATCAGAAAGCCTCCAGTATGTCTGCAGCTAGATAAGGAGGCATGAATGCTGTGTGAGTTGTTGTGTGCCCATAATATGGAACCTACCTTATTCACTGGGGCAAACATGAATGACTCACTTTGGTAAATATATGAATATTTTACATACTTCAAGTGATCATGCAAATATTAGGCTATTCCTTTGCCATTGTCTGACACAGAGTTAGGTATAAAAAAAAATAAATATATATATATATATATATATATATATATATATATATATATATATATGTTCATATCGATACTGTGCCAATTCTTGATTTATTTTCAGGAATCAAAAGTTATTAAAAAGGCATAAAAAAAGCCTCAAAATGTAGGATTTGTGTATAGAAAATGCCAGTAATTTGTCTACTTCTTATTCAAATTATCTTTATTACCTTCGCCAAGGAGGTTATGTTTTCGCCTGTTAGCCTGTCTGTCAGCAGGATATAGTTTAAGTTTAGGATAAAGTTTGTCTGGAGAACTAATTGCATATCACTTACCTCAGAGATCAAAGATGAATACATTTCAAGAACACAAAAACACAATGTGTACCTAACTTTGACCAATGAAATTCAAAGAACCAAAAGGGTCAAAAGGTACAGCACAGGATGACAGTCAATGCTATAATCTTTGGTGTGCACTTACAGTTGAGCTGCAAACAATCTGCTCATTTTGGTCATGTGGTCATCGTCACAGTCGATATGGTCTTCCATTTGTTCTTCGCCATACTTCCTTTTGCTTGGGCAATTAGGAGGGGGGCCAGTTCTCATGTTGGGCATAGCAGTGGGCAGGGAGGCCGTCCTGGACTCATCTGTGGGAAAGGATACAGCTGTAGAAATCAATCTACTAAATTTAAGTTTAAATCTCATAACCCAACTAGACAGCTTTGGTTTTCTACATTTAAAGTAAACTACTATTTCTAAATTAATTTACATTTACTTAACACACAACCCATAGAAAACTTTTCCACACTTTGTGTGGCAAGAAGCAGGTAGTCAAAAGCAGATTTTGTTACCGTTTCCTCTTTGAACATACTGTATAAAACATGTGGAAATCAGACCAGTTCACTTTCATTGTTAAAATCCACTGGACCAGTCCATGTCCAAGGCCACCGTTTGCCCTATTACACATGCAACATTCTCCATAACCCCGCTTTGCCAGCATGTGATGCCTCTAGCACATGCAGACCAAATTAAAAAATAATGAGTGATACATGGGCCAAGCATGCAAATCCTAATATACAAGGCCACAAAGCTGTACCACACTGGGCTATTTATAGGGTTTGTTTTTTTGGTCTGATGGAGTGGTCCGTTTCTGAAATGTTCTGATGCCATTGCATCAGAACCCATCATCACATTATGTGGTCAAGATTTCCTCCAAGGTTTCAGATGGGTTCTGGCAATGGCACATCTCACGGGTCATAAGAGGTCATACAGCTTATTAAGATACACACCACCTTGAAACTGAAAGGGAGAAATTGATGGTAAATTCAGGTTGCACTCTGGAGTGCTCCGTTGACATCCTTAACATGAGAGTTTCTTTCAAAGATTAATTCATACATTATATAAATTACAAGATGATGCCATTTTCCTAACCAGAGTAACATGCAGAGTAATGGAATTTATGATTTTTGCAATATTCATTACAAATGGCAGTTAACCAAAGGGCAGACCACTCATTCACTCTCAAATGAAGAGAAATATTAAGTAGGCTAATCAGATGTCAAGAACATATTTCTCAGACAGAACAGCGTTTGCTTGATGCACATCTTGAGTTTGATTGTGATACTCTGGCCTCGCCACAGGCACCAAGAGGAGTTTGATCCAATTACACCAAACAAGGCAGGTGTATTTACTGTCTTCCACACACTAGCCAATACTGTCCGGCTCATTCCTGGTCCACAATATGACATTAACAACCTTGCCATAATGCCTTGCTTACATCGAGGCTAATTCAAAGCTATTGCATTAAGTTTAGACATATTATGTACTTGAAGCTAACGTGTCAGTCGCAAACCAGGAGGCATACGAACATTGGCTAGTTGGTACTCAGAAAAACATTTAGCTGAAAGGGCAACTTCTTCCATAAAAATTACAATCACAACAACGATGGCTAACTAACCTTCGTAATGCAGTCTCCCGATGTTATTGTTCATCTTGTCCAAGAACTGAGAGTTCAACAGGTCCATTCTAGTGAAAAGCATTTACACGAACTGGCTAGTTGCTAACATCGATGTTAGCAAAAATATACCAGCGAAGCGAGCAGGCGTCCGTCCTGGATCACAGAAAACGGGGGAAACAGGAGACAGTAACGTTAGCTTGGCTAACACGTTAGCAATTTGATGTGAATAAAGTTCTCTAACGCTGCCTGGCTAGGCATCCAGCTGGTGACGCTGACTTTACATCGTTAACGTTACCGCTAACTAAATACGTAAGTTAGCGTTAAATTAGCTAACGAAATCGTAACTTTAGATACGTTCAGATATCAATGTAACGTTATGTTTAGCTTAGACTGTGATAATAGCCAACATTGCAGTTAACCACATTTGACAGCTAACTAGCTAATGTTAACGCATCTTCCTTGCAGAGGCCAGCTAGCTTAGCCTACTAGCGAACTTGAGCTAACGTTACGTTGGCAAAAGCTAGTCACATTAGCCAAGTATAGGACAGTAACTTTTTAGCATTACAAGTCCCTGACTCAACTGGCAAAACAGAACAAAACGTCGAACTTAACGTCAATGACAACTTACAGTTTGATTGCGTTCGACGAATTTAATATTAAATTGCCAAAAGGAGGCAAACTATAACTTTTCTAAATAATATTTAACGTTAATTCACTTCATCGATTCGCTTTCCAGCTAGCATGCTAGCTAGCTCAGTCAGTTGCCTAAACACTGCCTCAACAGTCACTACTTTTTAGACAAAAGGAGTGGCGTTTAGCTGCAGCCCCGACGGTGGCGAGGCGGAAATAGGAGTGAAGCCCCTGGGGTAGTGGATCTGCTTCACACAAACACATTTTATGGCATTCAGCGAAAAACTGATTTTATCCCATTTACACGCTGTTAATCACTACATGGTATTGTGTAACATTATTTAAATAGCAGGGTTTACAAAGTGCTTTACAAGAAGACATAAAAACAAGAATAGTCAACTATATAAAGGCGGGTGAACTCTGAACCAACTGCATATCGGCCTGACAATGCTGCTTTTGCATTTATGACCCGTGCGACTAAGATCAAGTTTAATACATCCATGACTAAGATGGATAGCTTGAACAGATTGATCGTGCTTAGTACAAAAAAACAACAAAAAAACAGCCTATCCCACCCAAACCAGAACAAAGTAAATCACATTTTGATAATCTTTCATGATGTTGATTATTGCATATTTGACTGTTGCTGCTTTCAACAGACTGTATAATTGTAAAACTAAATGAATTTTTAATGGCAAGTAGCATCGCAAGTGAGCCATAATCATGAACCTGGATGGCATGTGTTAATCTAATGGTGCCTTCTTGGATGGATTTATAAGTGCCATTCACTCATGTATGTGTAACTCTCCCCTTTACATTAGAGAATAGTTGTGGCAAGCAGACAGATGGCATGTATTTCTCCTCATGAAAACTCTAAGTGGCCTATATTTACCAACAATAGCAGAGTTTTGACATATTTCACTTTTTGGGTTCCAGATCACCTGTAGGTGGAGGGGCTTCATAATGACAGAATGCACCAGAGGAAGAGGGGACAGGACTGGCTTGACAACTTCCAAAGTGGGAACAAGTAATGAGTAGCGTGACTGCAGCATAGAGATAAACCACTGGGGGCACCAGCACCTCACCAGACATCAGCAGCCATCTGACTGGAAACCCTGGGCTAGGAGAGACTTCCTGAACAGCAGATTGGACAGCACAGCAGAGGTAGGACTAGTCATTCACTGAACCACTACTACCAGCTGGTGGCACCCTAGCAGCCACAATCCATTTAAGATTTAAAGAGGAATACCACTGAATGTCAGCTTTTAAATATGTTATTCTTATTCCCTAGGATAGCTTCATCTTTATTACCGAACATTCACTATTCTCTCCATTTGCCAGAAACAGAAGAACCTGTTCCACCTCTTTCTGATTTCTGATGTCATATGGCTGTAAATTGAATAAATTGGAATATATCTCTATGACACTACCATGTCCATAACTAATAGTGCTACTTTAATGCAAAGCTAATTTGTGTAAAACATTCACTTACACATACATTTAGACACCTAGTTGCTCCACACTTGTAAAAGCATATGCAGGACTGCGTTTTGTAAACATTTCATCATATTTTAATACCATACACCCTGACCTTAAAGATGCGAGAAAAAAAGAATCAAACAGTTTATACTTTAGAAATATCCATCAATTCATATTGAATCAACTCTTTCTTGGAATAGGTTTACATAATGAATCCAGTAGCAATTAGATACAGCAGTGCATGGACTTTTCCCATAGGTTTCAGTCATCTGGTGGAAGTAGTCTGATTTTCTTGATTTTATTGCTCTGTTGTCCAAGTCCAACCTGGACAGTGGCCTGTTAGTGCAATTTAAAGAGCAGAGAGTGTGCTCAAAGATTGTTGGTGAGCCACATTGCATATTGAGGCCAGCTAATAACATTTTCTCTGACCCATCCATGCATTATGTGTAGATTACCAGTTTACGCCATTAGGAAGGTGCCCCAGGATACCACATTTTACACTTCACAAAATGTAACTCCTTTTCCCTTAACCAATCACACTACTCATTGAGTAACTGAGTACACACAAGACCCTGGGGAAATGAAATGAAAGGTTCTTGTGCAATAAATGGGCAAGCACAATCATAGAAGGCCTAAATCAAAATATTTTCATGTGGTATTCTATGTTGTTTATGTTTATGTTCAGAAATAATGATTCCAATGCCTCAGTAATAATATTTGTAAATCCTTAAGTTAAGTGCCATTTCCACGTAAGGCCCCTTTTTTGTGTGTATCAGATTTAGACTGTGTAGCCCCTGTGCCTAGATTTATGATGACCTTTAAGATATTGACTTATTGATGTTACTCTCTTTTAAAATCCCCATCTGCTAACCTGTGTCAGAGACGTCCACATAGGTGTACGGTAGTTTCATCAGACAGCTTTAGTCTCCTTTGTATTCCTCTTAAATTATGTAGAACAATTAAAATATGTGTGAGTGGCCTACTCATTATGTGCTTTACAAGGATACGTGTTTTGGAAGTTAACTGCTATTAATTAGCAAATGCTTTTCCTATCACAGTGACAAGGTGTCAAGGATTACAAGGTGTGTTTGTGTGGTGTGGTAGCATGATAATTTAGCTTTTCCACGTGCAGAGATGAGGAAACTCCCCATAATAATGTGTATGTAAACATGTAATTGCACATAATTATAAACCATGTCACCCATAGTGGACAGAAGCTGGCCAATATAGTCTATTAAAAGAGTGAGGTAAAGCATGTCTTGTAGGCAAACCCACTGTGGTTAAATCTTGACTGCAGGGGCTTTTCACAAGTAAATTGAAGAGATTTATAGGCACTTGAAAAATGTATTAATTGAGGGGGGGGTTTAACTGCATACAGTTGTATCTCAAGGGACTGCTGCTGGCGCTTTTCCTCTCCTTCTACATTACCCACTAACACTAGTCTTAACAGCCATTTTAGATCTCCCTTTTCATGGCTGTATTTTGCTCAGACAGAAATGCTGTACAAGGACAGAGGGGAGAGAAAACACAAGGAACAGAGGCAGCAGGAGTAAGGCAGTTATGATGGAGTCCTCAATGTTTCCCCTTCCACTGGAAACCCCTCTCTCTTTTTTTTTTTTTTTCATGCAGTGGTTCAAAAAAGCGTGACGCCTATGAGGCAGTAGAAAATGGGGGAGGGGTAGAGGAGACAGGCACACCAGTGAGTGAGAGTGGGGGGAGGAGGAGAAGGAGAGCGAGAGCATCTTTTGCAGCGAACCAGGAAAGCAGAGTGCGAGGTGATTGGCTGAGGGAGAGGGTAGCGTCACTGCCACTGAGGGGGAGCTCTGAGGATGCTCCGCTGAACTGGGAGGGAATACATTCGCTAGGAGTTTGCATTGAGAGCTCAGCCATTATCAGCTGTACGCTGACAACAGGGAGCCCTCTGCAGAATAAATCAACGCCGGGGTGATATCCTGTACCTGCGCAGCCTCCTCAAAATTCTCCACATCCCATCCTTGTTGATTCATTGGCTCTTTCAGCTGCAGCCATGAATTATTTGCGTCGGCGTCTCTCGGACAGCACATTCATCTCTAACCTGCCCAATGGCTACATGACAGATCTCCAGAGGCCTGACCCTGCTCAGCCTCCTCCACCTGTCTCCACCACCCCAGCCAAGTCTCCTACAGCTGGGCCTACGCCTCCCGCTACTTCCCCGGCTCCGGAGAGGAAACCCCAACCATCTCAGTCCACCGGGGCGGGTTTCTTTAGCTCCATCACCAACGTGGTTAAGCAGACAGCAGCCTCAGCAGGGCTAGTGGAGCAGACGCAAGTCACGACGCCTAAGAAGTTCAAGATTCTCCTGGTCATCGATGAGCCACAGCAGGAATGGTGAGGCAACATGCTGCTCTACACAGTCTAATGGCTTGAATAATTGATATGTATTGTCTGTTTATGCCATCTTTACGACCGTCTTGGCCAGGTCATTCCTCAGGAAATAGATTTTCTCCTCATGATTCATTTGAACATAGTAGTTAGGTAAAAGCCAAAAAACCACTCAGGCAGCAAATCTGAAATCTGTATCAGGCAGCATGCAGATTTGATCAGGCTACTGCTGGTGTGGTTTGACGGTGGAGCATGTCAGTGTAACGACAATACACACAGGCAACACTTGGAGGACAGGAGAAAATAAGGTCCATTGATTCTCAGCAGTAACGACATTACTCCAAGATGGAGGATTTTTATAGTCCTCTATTCTTTCTATGTTGTAAGAGATATTTTGTTGTTTCTTTTCTTTCTTCTTCTGTCAAGGCACATCATTTTATAGCTTTGTGAGTGATATTGTTTGATCATTTGCATTTGCATGCTAGAATTTTATTGCACATAAGTTGATTTAGTAAATTGATAAGAATGGACGTAGAGTTTATGACAGCTGTCTGTAAAAAATGAAGTGAATTCATTAAATGGATTGATGTTATTGCCCTCTAATATAGCATTGCACCATTCTAGAATGGAGAAAAAACATGGACATTCCACAGGCTGTACACTCTTGGGAAATGCACTTGCTTTCTCTGGAAGTAGCCTAAATACTGCAGTGCTTTCCAATCATCAGTGGGGTTTCCCCCCCGCGGGTCACGTGACATGCCCTGCACCTTCACAAGGAACCATTAATGTAACTAACTGCAGCACATGATGCCATTAGGCTCCATTAGCTGATCGCACAAGTGGTATGTAGAACCTCCTTGGTAGAGGCAGGTGAAGAAATGGAGTCTGAACAGAACAGAAATGTTGTCCACATGCTTGTATTGGGCCGTTCCACATGACTGCATTTCTCCATTTCCTGCTGAGAGGCAGGACCATCATGGCATCAATGCAGAGAGCAGGCATGCATTGAGGGATTTAAGCTATCAACACTGACAGTCAGTTCACTGGGGGATCTTACTCAGAAGTAGCTTAAAGCAAGCATCTTTGTCAGCCTACTGTGGGAAGGAATTCATGTGCTGTGAATGCGAATGTGCACTTCGATTTAGAGGAAACCTATTTTGCTTAGATGCTGACATTTATTAGAATAGTAATCAATCTTGTAACTCTACCTCTCCGTGATGAACATCTGTTTACACAGTTGACACATTTTCCACAGCCATGTGTATCTTCTTTAATGTTTGCTAGAGCCGTGCAGCTGGATGTTAGAGTGGATACCCAACACATTTTCAGAATTCAGATATGTGATTTCATGGCTTCTCATGGCACAATCAGTATTTGTGAACATCATCAATTACCACCCAAATCTTGAAACCAGAGAACTGAAACTCTAATCTGTCATGTCGTACTGATGTACAGCCTGGAGGGGCTCCTTTACAGTGAATAGGAAGCTGACTTTGTGGAAATCAGCCTAACTTTGTGGACTTGAGTCAAATTTTGTTAGAGTTCTAACCTGGAAAATATACTGTGATGTCCATAAACCCGCCCAGGGTGCCCTCAGAGTAAACTTTTACATCTGTTGTACTTCACAGAGCACAGGTCAACCTCTTCCCTCTATTTTATGCATGAAATACAGAGGTGAATGTAAAGTAATACAAAAAAGCTTCCCTAAGGCATGGGAATAATATAGTCCAAATCGTATTCTCCTTTAAGCAGCACTCAACAGTATTTCACAATATTTAGTAGCAAGATCTGGTTTCCATTTGCTTAAATTAACAATTTTATTTTTGATGACCTACAGTAATTGCTTGGCGATTAATTTAGAAATCTGCTGGACCACAAAGTACAGAGCAAGGAAACTACAGATTCTCCTCAGACATTTTTGTGCACAGTGCAGATGGCAAAGAGCCTTCGCCTCAGGGACCCATCTGTGCTGGATGTCATGTCATGTTGTATGCATGTGTCACATTGAGGTTAATATGATAGTCTGTACCCTATGTGGAATATGCACTGTATTATGTAGAGACCAGTTGCTATAACAACATAGCCACTGTGGAGGGATTACACAGTGGAATATAGGCTTACAGCTGCAGGTGAATGTGCATATTGCTCTGAATTTGACTGTCCCTTCTGAAGAAATTACTCTTCTTTAAGTATCGTACTAAACCGCACTAAATCACCCAACTAGAATGATGCAGGCTTGCCTAATTCAGGTGGCCTGGCAGTGTCCTCTGACCAAGACTGGCCACTTAGATAATAGAAATCTAGATCAATGTTAATGAGATCAAACCGACATCAATGGGATGGACGCCAAGCTTTTGACTATATGCACTCATTTGTTCCACATTTACTATGAACAGAAAGCCAGTTGCCTGTGGAAGAATAAGGATTACCTGCTAGTGTGCCAATACATTAACATTACTCTGCAGTTCTGCCAAAGGAACATAATATAATCCATTAAACCAAAACCGTCTAATTCATCAAAGGTCAGTCGATATGAGAATGTTGAGTGGGTTGGGCTGGAAGTAAATGAACTTTTCATACTCCATTATTCTCTGTGCCAGTAAGTATGTAACAAGATTACGCATGAAGCAATTCTCCTCTCTTTGATCAAAACGTCCAGCGATTTCCTGCTCTGAATTCATGTCTATTTCTTAACATATTGAATGTAATATCAATTTATCCAGTTAATGTGCTCTATAGACTAACTGTGTCCTTAGTGGTTCTTTGCTTCAAATCTCCAGCACTTAGCCAAAGGGGAGATCAGTCGCTGCATCCCAAAGGCTGCCTCTGTCTGAGACTGCATCTTTTTCGTACCGCTTCAATATCACTGAGCCAGTTGCTTACCTTTTCTTTATTCAGTGTTGGATCAGTGGCCATGGCCAAAAGGCTCAGCAAGAGTGAAGGAGTGGGGAGTGGTTTTATTCATGGGCCTTTCAGCTAAGTCACCATGACAGTCCAAACCAATATTGTTTTATTCAGAGTGTAGACAACACTTCTCATCCAGTGTTCTGTAGCTCATGGGTATTTATGTGCTGGTACTGTTCTGTTTGGACTATTATTTTTTATTTATGGGAGCAAATATCACATTAGGAATGATTGGGATGGGACTTGAGAAAAGCTTCAGGAAAGCACTGTGTGTTTGAAATATTACGTATTTTATGTTCAGTTCTTACAGTGGAAGTTTGAAAGCAATACCATAAAATATAGCTGTTGGCAAGCTATAAGAATAGGAAATGTCTTTTCATTTTCATGCGGGTTTTGCAGAGTGCCTGTTATTTTTTGTAATGTTGGCACAGCTTTAGTCTGTAGGGTGTTTGTGTGCTGTGCCTTACTGTGGGAGGGGCAGTTTCAAGACCTTTTCTGCCCTCTGCAGCACATGAAAGCCAGTATGATGAGACCTGGTGGCCCCAGGACACACAGTCACATGGAATCAGACAAGAGTCCTCCAGACTAATTACGACTGGCAGATCGCTCAGCCACCAGTGCTTGTTTATCATCCTAACTAGAGGAGAGCAACAAAGAATATGTGTTATGGGAACATAGCAGTTCCTTACAGCTTGACATTACTGCAGACAATCATAAGACCTCTCTGGCTCGATCCTGACACTTTGCTTCTTGGATTGAGTGTTGATTAGAGGTTGCTAAGGAGCGCTAAACAATGAAACAGATCCTAATAGAAAGCAATGCAAAAAGTACCAAAATTGTATGACAAACTAGAGAAAGGATATGGCTAATCACAGCGCATTATACTTGGCCAAGCAAGCAGTGGTGACCGAGATTATTCGCAATCATACCCTCATTAGTGCTATGATATTACAAGCTAATCTAATGAAAAAGCAATTAGGTGGAAGTGCAATGAGAGCAATAAAAACGAATGAAATATTTCATTGTTAGTTTCAGATGACAGTGCCATGAAGACATGGCCGTTATGGTTTCTGTACAACCGTATGTCATTCTGATTCATTCAGGCAGATAGAGAGAGCATGGTTTGACCTCCCACTGTGGTCCACATTGATCAGTCTGTTCTCCTAGCAGACATCCTGGCTGCACGCCTGACCTCAGGTCTGAATTAGAAACACTATTTGCTCTTAAATGCTACCACTCCGTAGCAGCTTCAGTGTATTTGTCTTAAATGGTTGACATGATCATTTTCACTTTACCCAAAGCTTGGATCGGTTTGTTATTCTGAGGCCACACACACTGCTCCAGAGCCTGTTGTAGAGGTGGTCAGTGTCATTTAAGAAACCCTATATCCTCAGGTGTAAGTCTGATGCGAGTGTTATCTGGGTCATAGTCCACATTTGTAGTGCCTAACAGAAAAGGAACAGTGTTCACTTGCCAGCAGATGGTCTTCTCCTCCCTCATTGTCTCCTGAGAAGTCTCAGAGACAAACCATCTCTTATCATAACCTCTCTCTTTGTCTGCCGCCTACCTCCCTGTCTACAGAGGTAATTTCTCCTTGCATTCAAATAGTTTTTCTATACTATCCAGTTCTGCATTGATTTAGAACATAGAAGAGAGTATTGAGGGCCGTTAGTTGAGCTTTTGTCTGAAGCTGCCCAGTCTATATACTGTATGTAGGAGTTGCTTGTTGAAAAACCCTGTTGCCTGTTTATATTGAGATAGGTAGTTGGTTTGTTAGTCCAACTTGCATTAATCAGATTTTATAATCATGATAATTGCCAAGTTCCCGGCAGGTACAGACACACATACTCACTGTCATTCAGCCAGCATGTTTATTTGTTAGATGAAGCTGCCAGTCACTCAGATAAGTGTTTTGTTCCAGGAATCTGTGCTATAAATTGCTCTTATGACAGGGAGAGCAGATGGCACTGTCTCACTTACCAGACTAATATCAGAGATTTACCTCTTCCTTTACTGCACCATTACTGCATTTCAAATTAAAGCAGAGAGGCTAAGATGCCTTTAACTCAGTCACTCAACTTTAAAATCACAAAAGGTACATAGAGGACTATTTGTTTGAACTTGTATCATGAAAGCAATTCCAAAAAAGATTTTGAAAATAGTTAGCAAACATCTGATCAAATTGAAAGACAATCTTTTGTACTGTCAGCTTAACCTTATCCTAACATTATTCACACGCGAGAGTGAATGCTAAGCAGGCTAACTAATGAGACATTAAAATTCAGGTAGTGTTCCAGCTCACCAAGCTCTGCTCTCATCCTTCTCACAGGAATATGTAATTTGGCAATGTTTTCAAATGGCAACCTGCAGCCATCAATATAGTGATTGCCATTATCTGTACTCCCTGTCCTGCTCTTGAAATCTGCAGTTTGGATACTGATGTGTATGTAGTTTGTCGCTAACGATCAACAGTTGTTTCTGTCTTGTTATTTTGCTTTGCATCACTTTAATTGAATCTTTAATTCAAGTCCACATGCGCATATTGATTCTGACAAATGAGTGATCAAAGTCAACATTTGCTATCATGCTCGTCTCTGCCTCTCTCTCTTCTCTCCCCGGCCCTTTTCTCCATCGTCTTCTAGGGCTGCACAGTTATGGCTAAAATTATATTTTGCTAAGTATTGTGATCTCAATTATTAATCATTAATTATTAATTATTTTTGCATCTTGCATCAACATCTTGGTCATTCTCAACTACAGCAAGCATTCTAGTTTATTGATCCCCATAGGGAAATTCTCTTTTTACATCATCAGTTGTGGAAACTAAAATGACAATATATTCATTCTGCAGATCCTATTGTCTCTGTGTCTCTTTCTCCTCTCTCTCCTGGCCTTGTCTCATCTTCTTGGCTCTCTGTCTCAGAACTGAGCATGTGAGCACTATCATTTCAGGACATCTGTTGCCTAAAAGATGTGTTGCATCATAAATTGTGTTTTTGTTGATAATAAATGACATCAATAAAATCCTTGCAAGCCAGGCACCATTTTGGGTGGCAGATCAGTTAGAGCCTTTCTTACTCATCAGTATACCAGACCCTTCTTAAAATGATAGATCTCAAACTTAATCACAATATCAGCTTTCCTCATCTCAGACTTGGCCAAACACTATGGGAACAATTTTTTAAATAACTAACTTTCCACACAGCATTATCATGTTTGTTGGATAAGTAGTTAGGCAATCATTTTCACATGGGGTTTCTCTGAAATACCCGATGAATCAATTTTTAGTTAGACGCTCATCGGTAGCAATACCTATGGTCAAAGATCACAATGAAAGTAGTATAGGATGGTTTCTTTTTTTGTACAATTGGCTGCTGGGCTGTGTGCGCTCTGCAGAGTAAGAAAAGCACAGATCAAACGCATAATGCACTATGCTCCCTCCACACAGCTATTCCTCATACAGACAAAGATTAAACTCAGAATGTCAAAATGAAGTCAGACGAGGCAAGAGATACAGTCTTTTCAGTGCCTTGTCTCTGTGCTTGTTTGTAGGAACCGTGTCTTGGAGACACTGTCTCCTAGGCAGAGAGGTATTAGAGTCATGATTCATATTCCATAGCTTGTTTTCATCCACAGCCAAATAGATCCCCCCCCCCCCCCCCCGCTTAAATTAGACTGGCAATGAATTATTCAACTTCACCTCCTTGCTAAACAGACAGGGTGTGCAGAGTACGTAACAGCAGGGTGATACAAGGTAAGAGGAAATGAGAACTCCAAACTTGTGGTGAAAATATATCAACACAGCTATAGTTCTACAAAACCTTTTCCTTGTGTAAAGGTTTCATCACCTTTTGCATCACATCATTTCAGCACCGTTGCCCTGCAGTGGATGACTGTCAGTTGAAGTGTAAGGTTGAGTTTGTGGCCATGGGAAGCTTCACAGAATTCATTAAATGAAAGAACCTCCATGGCAACTTGAGCAAATGGAAGGGAAGAGAAGGGAAGAGAGTAAGTTTATTGGACCCCTGTTACTGGTGACTTAGATCAGCTCATTAGTCTCCATTGTTAAAGCTTATGTTGCGACAACACAGCCAACAAACTCTTTTTCCATGGCACTGTTAACAGCTGCAATCACCATATGGCTTCAGCATTCTGCAGTTTGCATCTCTGCAGGGTGTCACTATACAGACAGTGCTCAATCTTAAGCTCATATGCAGTGGAACTGGATTCTTTCTTCAGCAGCGATCCAGGAAAAAGACTATTTATCAGGCCACAGATCTAATTTTCTTTCAAGTCAGAATGTCAGAGATGCAATCTATATTAGTTCAACAGTGCTGAAACACCAAACAGGAAAAGCTGCAGCCATTTTATGAAATTGTGAATGACTTGTTCAGTTAGCATGTGACCTCACTGCAGCATTCACTAATAACCCACTAGGTGGCACTGCCAGTGGACTATTCAGGGGAAAATGCCTAATTGCATCTGTATATACTGTATAACAGTGGATGGCTTGCCTACCAAAAATTGCATGGTATACAGTAGGCTAAAAACAATGAATAACCTAAAATGCTGTAATGTTTTATCATTGTTCCTTTAACGTTGGAATGTGCTCTAAGAAAGGCTGTAAATCTAAGCAGTAGGAATATTGTCAAATATTAAGAAGCATTTGTCTGCTCCATAAAGTCCATGCTGTTGCCTATAAAAGTAAATGAAGTGTGATTCAATATTGACTCATATTACATATGCTGTTGTAAAGTGATTCATATCAAGTGCTAGAGGAACACTGGGGTAGTTAATCAATATGGAATCTCAATCTGTATTATTATGCAGGAGGTTAATCAATTCGTTATGTTTCTGTTTTGCCCAGGGCAAAATTGTTCCGGGGAAAGAAAGTACATGGAGATTATGACATCAGAGTGGAGCAGGTAAGTTTCGCCAAGCCAGTGATATCCAGTATAACTACTTTTTTTTAGTTTGTACTCTTCACATGCTTCTTATTCATCAACCCCTCAGGCTGAATTCAATGAGATCAATATCGTGGCTCATGCCAATGGGACCTGCAACGTTGACATGCAGGTCCTGAGGAATGGTACCAAGGTTGTCAGGTGAGACACACACACACACACACACACACACACGCACACACACACACACAAGAAAACAGAGAGGAAGGAGGAAGATGGATCTTCCAAAGTCACAAATCATCCTTAATACTGATGTATCCACATATGGTGCTGATGACAATAGCCATTTATCTTGCCATTAGCACAGTATGTCCCATCAGCAGGCGCTCATTGCCATTGTGTCTCATTTGTATAATGACATTTTTGTCACATCTCTACTATACTTCTCTTTTCTAGATCATTCAAGCCAGACTTTGTCCTCATACGTCAACATGCCTTCAGTATGACCCAGAATGAAGATTTTCGCAACCTGATCATTGGCCTGCAGTATGGTGGCGTCCCTAGCATCAACTCCCTCGACTCCATCTACAACCTGTGTGACAAGCCCTGGGCGGTAGGCACTCAGCAGCCTGGGGGCGGCTCTGCGGGAGATCATTACTGTTGTACATATCCAGGAGAGCAGGGCAGCTGGGAGAGGGATGATAATAAGGATCTATTCTCTGTCTCCATATTTAAACCTATCTCTGAGCATGATTGTTTAAAATGTACCATGACACACATCTGTTCTCTATCAAATGATTGACAAAGTATACTGAATTATGAACCCTTGTGTGTGTCCAGTTTGCCCAGCTGATCAACACCTACAGGAAGCTGGGTGCCGAGAAGTTCCCTCTGATTGAACAGACCTTTTACCCCAACTACAAGGAGATGGTGAGAAGCCTGTCATCACCTGCTGGTTTTTTGCATCCCTTTCTAATGCTCTCTGAAATTTTAGAAATTTGACACTGAAGGTAACACCGACTGTAGGCGGCGTGACTGTGAAACAAAAGCACAATATAAAGAAATAATATAAAACAATAAAAGTTTCAAGTTTGCACTTTCTCACCCCAGGTCACCATGCCATCATTCCCTGTAGTTGTGAAGATTGGACATGCCCACTCTGGTATTGGAAAGGTATAGAGATGTGTACTATCGCTGTAATATGAAGGAATACATGATTTTATTTTGCTGTTGTTGTGCCTTTTGTTTTGGGAGCTTCCTAAATCCCACACACAGGATGAGATGCTTAATATTGTGAAGTAGCTTTTAGATCCATATCTCCCTTCACATTCCCCGGTTATTATATTGTTCTTGGTCTCCACTGTGTGTAGGTGAAGGTGGACAACCACAGTAAGTTCCAGGACATAGCCAGTGTAGTGGCTCTCACCCAGACCTACACCACCACAGAGCCTCTCATCGACTCCAAGTACGACATCAGGATCCAGAAGATTGGCAATGACTACAAAGCCTACATGTATGTATCATTCTACTGTTTTTGCTTTACTTTATGAATACATGGAAAAAAAACCTGAAGTTGTTTTCATTTGTATGCTTTATACACTTCAGGAGAACATCTATATCTGGTAACTGGAAGACCAACACAGGCTCAGCTATGCTTGAACAGGTGGCCATGACTGACAAGTGAGTCTTGAATAGGGAAGCCGCACTGCAACATGTAGATGAATGTCTTATTTTGACAAAGCAAATCAACACAGTTCGAAACAGGCTAATTAATAGTGTTTAACGTGTACATTATTAGCAAGCGAATATAATGTTTGTGTCATATAGTAGCATGTTCTGGTGCAATGCAAACAAGTGATAACTGAAGAGCAGCATCCCGTGGAAGCCTCTCCATATGTTTCTACTGTTCATGAGTCATGCTTTGTGCTGCATGTTGGGTTATCCGCTCTTCTGAGAGCGAGTATTGATCCACTCATGTTCTGCTCTGTTTAGGTACAAGCTGTGGGTTGACACCTGCTCAGAGATCTTCGGGGGTCTGGAGATCTGTGCAGTCAAAGCCATCCATGGGAAAGATGGCAGAGATTACATCACAGAGGTAGGGCTCACTGAGTTTGACATTCATTCAACTAAGTTTGAATATTATATCTGAGCAGTAAAAACGTGTAACTTCAAATTAAAATTATGTAACTTACAATACAATGGTGTAAACATACACTACCATTCAAAAGTTTGGACACACCTGATTGAATGTACTATGTTTTTCATTATCTTAAAGCCATTTCGATCTAAAGGCTTATGCTTAAATGCTTGAAATTTGTTTTTTTAGACAAATATAAATAGTGAAGTTGATGCCTATGTATGAATTTCTTTCCAAAGCCTTTGCCTTTCCATCAAGGCAAAGGGTGGCTACTTTAAAGAATCTAAAATATATAATGGTTTGATTTGATTTGATTTGATACTTTTTTGGTCACTGCATCATTCCATTTGTGTTATTTCATAGTTTTGATGTCTTTACTATTATTCTAAAATGTGAAAAATAGTAAAAATAAAGAAAAATGCGTGTGTCCAAACTTTTGACTGGTAGTGTAGTACTATGGGATGACGAAAATACAAGCGTTGCCCGTTTCTTTAGGCACATTGTTGCAGCACATGACGTAAATGAAATGTGGCACACAGACCAAATGTGAATTAGGTATCATCAACATCGTCTCCCCCTCAGGTGGTGGGCTCCTCCATGCCTCTGGTAGGGGAGCACCAGGCTGAGGACAGGCAGCTCATTGCTGACATGGTGCTGGAAAAAATGGACCAGTCAGCAGAGAAGGCAGCTAATGCCCCGCAGAGACCCACCACCATACAGCCATCGCAGGTACAGTAACACACAGGCACAGGACACACACAATCTGTCACACAGATTAGAAACAGGAGGAGTATGTCATCAATGTTACTAAGTCATGGATCACTATGAAACAGTATGCATTTTTTTTGTATTAGCTTAACCTAAGCATTTTGAGATCTCACTATGAGAAAAGCTACAGGAAAGTTACTGGATGAGTTAATTATTTCTGTGTCTTTTTAGGGTGCCGGCCAGAAGGGGGAGATTGTAGCTGAACCCACTAAGAACGGTGCTGGGCGCCCACCTCAAGGTTGTCTGCAGTACATTCTCGACTGTAATGGCGTTGCAGTGGGTCCAAAACCAGTCCAGGCCAACTGAGTCACCCGGGGGGACAGGGGATAGTCTCATTGTCTAGATAACAATGATGTACATTCGCTGAACACAGACGCAGAGGCGTGTGTGGACGCTGATAGCTAGACTCAGATCTTGGTGATGTTAGCTTGGCACAGCGGAGTGCTGGCCTGGACTGTGTTTTTTCCTCTATGCAGTGTCAAAATGTACTGTCTACTTGTTGACCTGTTGATTTGTGTGCTTGTAAAGGTCACTTACGTTTCAGTAGCTGTGGTTTTTCTTTGGGGCTGTTGTTGATGATGTAAAAAGCAGATTGTGCCTACACTGAGTTCAGTGCTGCTCTGTGCCACCTGTTTGACCCAGCTATGAATCTTTTATTTGCCCCCTACCCCCCTTTCCGTTCTTCAGTTTGGTGTGTATCTTTAGATATTGTTCAAACTGTGGTTTGTCGTGCAGTTTGAAGTTTGTGTATATCTCAATATGTACATGTGGGTGCGTATGACTGTAGTGGTGATTATTTTCATACATATACTGAATAGATATTTATTTTTGTTTTGCATGATTGATACAAAGGCAGGTAAAAGTCAGTTATAAATGTCTGATCAACTGGGATGTTCAAGTAACATCGCTGTTATACCCAAGCTATGTTCCCTGTGATTCATGCATTGTGAATGTGTTATAAGAAATGAATAGAATATATAAGTTCTATAGGATACATGTATTCATTAAAAAAAAAATACATTACCACAATGAGTGCTAAGGTGTGCACTCCTGCATACACAGGATACAGAAGAGATGGATGTTGCCTTTCTTAAAGGAAGTTTATCTATAATAACACTAGAAAAGAGATTACTTATTTACTGGTAGATGGATTCATAATACATATTAAAAATAGACTGAGATTCTAGATTTTATTATATAAATTATGTCTTAACAGGACATCCTGTAGAAGGTCTAGGTCACACAACTTCAATATATTTGTATAATTTTGAACCAAAGAAGAAATTATTTACTTTCAATCACACTCTTTGCACTCCAGTAACCCACAATGTAAATATCTGGGAGGGGACTGTTAGGCCTGCAGTTGGTCCTAGGGAGTGTATGTGATAGCATTAAAGACTAGAGCTGTGAGAGGAACAGAGTACATACAGCCTGTTGCACATCACGTTTCAGTGAATTGATACTGTATCCAAACTACCGTTGTCTTCTTGCTTTCAGTTGTGTGGAAGCAGACATTACAGCTCGTGATCAAAACTTGCATTATGTATGAGCTGCCATGAAATACCGGACGTAAAGTCTCCCATGGTCCTCATACTGGATTTTGGCTATCATGATGGTGTTGCCATGACAACAATGCAAGTGGGGGTTTTGTGTGGAGTTGTGCTCCCGTTACTGCCATTCAAAGATTCAACATGTTTGCCTTATCATACTCCTCCCGTGAGTTGATGGAGAGTGCAATATAGTATATCTTGTCTTTTACTTAACATTCTATTTATTTTTAAATCAGATCTTCCACCAAAATCGATTCATGAAGCTATAGTCACAAATGTGTCATCCACATTGAATTAATTTGAACACTTTTTTACATGGATGTCACATAAAATCACTTGGTTGTTGTCAGGTGGCTTTTGTGGAGGCCATTTAATGTGTCTAATACCCTAAATGGTGAAACAGTTAAATAGCCACTCAAATCAAATGTAAAAAAGTCTGTACCATTCTCCAACAATTTGTTACTAGATGGTATACAATATGTTCAGCAAGCTCTATGTGCAATTCTTTTCCAAGGTGTATTAACTGCCATTGTATCTGTGAGAGTAACCTTGTAAAAGCCATGCCTGAGGCTTTATGGATGTGTTGTTTTGTTTTCTAGGAAATATGCCATGACATTTATTTCCGGGCAAGGACAGTGCAGAGGTACCACGGTCTGTAATAGTTGCATGGTTAGGCTTTGGTTGAGTGGTTTTGATTAAATATTTGATAAATTATTACTGGACATGTTTATTTGGCCATTGTGTCCAGGTGGAACTTGTACATTTTCAAACCTGCAGGACTGTAACTATTTAGGACCATGGTAACTTACTAAATGTATGTACTTTTGAAGCTGGTGTTGGACTGTTTTAAATCAAGAACAGAATACAATATATTGTGGAAAAAATTCCATTATGGATATTTCCCCTATGTCACTGGCAATAAAGCTTCCTTTGCAATATATGTTTGGTCTGTGTCACCATATTTGTTATGGTTATGTTGTGAGTAATACTATTTCTTAAGGAGACATGATAAAGTAGAAGCAGCTATGTTCAGCAAAATTAGTCATAGGCTTTATCAATTATATCCTATTGAAAGTGGAGAGAAGCCTACCATTCCAAAACGGCTGGGTGTATCCCTCCCATCTAAATTCACACAGCACACAGCCACGAAGCATGAGCACCCCACATTGCATTGCCTCTAATGCATGGACAGATACCAACTGTATTGTGGTATTGTATCCCCGCTGCTTTTTTGTGCCTTTATATTGTGGCTTCTAACTTCCCTATACAATGTCAATGTGGGATTGCTATGTGTGTGTCACATCAGCTGATGAATAAACCAGTCATCTGTGAATAGATACTAGGAATCAACTAACATCACATCTAAAACCAATCATTCACTATTCTTTCTCCATAGCTAAGATGCCTGAATATCATTAAGTGTCTCTTGTACTGAAATTAGGGGGCCCAGTGGAACCCCAAGGATTACTTTCACAAAGGCCTGCTCCAAAGTTGACCCCCGAAGCTCCTGCAAAGGACCTAAGCCCAAGGCTGAACCCAGCAACGCAGCATTCCCAGGCACAGTCTGTGAACCAAGACAAGCTAAAGTCAGGACCGGAGCCTGTGCTTCAAAAACGGCGCAGCTCAAATACTCCTGAGGCCCAGCTGGAGGCAGCAGCCCAGCCTCACGGAAAGACCCCATCCCAGAGACCACAGACATCTGTGGGTCCTGAGCAGCACCAGTCTCTGGTGGAGGAGCAAGCCACGGAGGAAAAACCACAGGCACATCCACAGCTGAAGTAAGAACAGCTTCAACTCTTGATGTTCAAATGAGTATAGTAGCTATTTGAAGTCTAGATGTTTATCGCGCCCTAGAATAGACCTATTCAAGCATATTACAGACAATTCATTTGTGAGGGTTGTTTGCTCTGATGCAGTCTCACCCTATTTGCACTTACAAAGTAATAATTCTCTTGTGTTCCAGCAAATCCCAGTCCCTGAGCAGTGCCTTTGGGCTGAAAGACACATCTTTTTTCCGCACCGCCAGTGAAGACGTGACAAACGCTGAGACCATCCGCAACTTGAGGAAGTCTTTTGCAAGTCTGTTCTCTGAATAGATAAAGATAAGCATGCTTAATTTTCAACAGAGATTCAACACATCTGACAGTTTCTGCTTCCATTGCTAACCTTCCTGTTTGTTTGGCTATATAGGAAAGAGTAAATACTGCCCTGTCCATTAGGTGTGCAGCCAATGACATTCTATTCAGTCTATTCATATGAGATGTGTGCCAGCTGCAAAATGACTTGAGTATTGTGTTGCTTCACTGGAAATGTATTTTATAGTTCAGCTGTTAACTGTCTGATATTCATGTAGAACCATCCATGACACTGCCAATAACTGCCAATAATACAGCCATAAACATATTGATGCCAGCTTCTTACCTCCAGAACAGGTAATAATCCATTACTGTGTTTGCTAAATAGTGGTTGCAGCTCAGATATTTTGTTTCCTTTACTTTATGTTTGAGTGTCATGGTATGATGGCATGTATTCATGATGTGTTCCTGTGTATTTAACTGTTAATAAAAAATTACATGCATCACTGTGTACATGGGGAATTCTGCAACTTTGGTAATTTTGACCCTGCACACTACTGCCCAGTAGATAGTCTAGGCACTCAAGCAGAAAATACAGTAAAACGTTGGTAACTCTGAATATACTTGCATTTATTTTTACTTATGAATTCACTGTTATAATATCCTCATAATATCCACCATAATAATATGTATTATTATTATTATTATTATTATTATTGTTGTTGTTGTTGTCTATATTTCTTTTAACTTTTACATCAGACCAATGTAAACTACTGACAGCACCTATTTTAAAAGATAATAGGCCTATCCCTTTCAACCAAAAAACTGCAGATTTGTGCATAGAAATCTGCATTTACAGTATTTGATTCAAGCACACTGTTTGTACAGTGTGTATACTGTATGTGTTTTCCTTTTTTACCCCAATCATGAGAAGCATAAAAAGGCCAACATCTACATGTGAATGGACAGCAGTGAAATTAATATTGTTGGGTTTACTATTTGTGGTTTGTAGTTGCTTAGTTTGATGCTCAGTGATCTCTGAACTTTGCAGTGATCTGATTGCTGACAGTCACACCACAGACTTCTAGGTGGAGTAGCTTGTCATTACTGGCAGTTACATAACAGACACATGTTCTATTTTAGAAGTATGATTAATCTTTTCTGGTAATCGGCTGTGACTTTGGCAAATCTATCATAGAACTGATATGAAACGTTCTTGACCATTACTGTTATATAATCTTAGTGTTATATTAGTCTACTCACACACCACTCATAAGGTTCACAGTCCATGGTCAAGTCGTTTGTCAGGCTAAGAACCTGTTCAAGATTAATTAGAAAACACAGACACTATGCACTATGCTTCCAGTAATTGTGTAGAAGGATATTGTCCTTCAATGGCAAAGAAAAAAACAGCCGAATTGTCTCATTGTCTCATTTAATTCTGTATCCCAGTTTAGCCTCCTTTGTAGCCAACATATGTATGGGTGGGTTGTTCACCAAGATGTTACTTTTTGATGCAGAAACATTAAGTTATTTCTGTTCTGAAATATATATATATATATGTCAAGTCAAGTCAAGTTTATTTATTTATATAGCCCTTTATCACAAGCATGTCTCAGAGGGCTTTACAGAGAGTGTGTCTAGCTAGGTCTAACTAAACACAATCAGTGGTAAACAAAATTTTGTAGGACAGCATGATGAAAAACACAAGGTAGGTAGGAGCAGATTTAGCGAGACAAACAATCTACCTATTCTATATAGCCTAACCTACCCGGCACCCCAGCCTTAGACCCTAAATGCACACAAGGAAAAACTCCCAGGAAAAAATTTGGAAGAAACCTTGGGTGGGCTGAGGCAGATAGGGATCCCCCCCCGGGACGGCTTAGCGTGCAATAGGTGCCGGGCAAAACATTGACAGAGTCATGGGCAACAATGATGACAAGAGAAAACAGAGAGAGACAAAAGAAGGGGAGGAGCATGCGGCGGTGGGGGGGGGGCTGATATATATATATATATATTCCTTAAAGATAAATATTGTCTCAATATTTGACCATACTGCACACAGTTATAACTGCATATGCTTAAAATATGATTCAGATTCTTCTGAGAATTTCCTGGCCTGGTGAATGTGAAGCCCATTGAAGACTTCCAGGAAAAGGTGCTGCAGGCCCTGAAGCTCCAGCTGAAGACCTTCCACCCAGACCCCCACAGCTGTTTGCTAAGCTGCTGCAGAAGATAAGTGACCTGCGCCCCCTGGTGGCACACCACGTTGGCCTCATCCATCTGCTGAAAAAGAGATGTGCCTGCATTAGATGAGGGGATCTCTGACCAAACACACCTGATTATTATTTATAGTTAAGATATACCTTTCGCATGTTTCTTCTTTTGTTTCAAACATAGCATAAAATACCATAGGCATAACATAACATAACATAACATAACATAACATAACAAAATAAAAATAAAATGAAAGAAAATAAACAAAAGCCAGCAACATTGCTGCAGTGATCACTACTATGCCATCTGGTGGTGACCATGAGGCAGAGTAGATATCTGTGTCATTGTAGTTATGCAATCCCCCTCTCAAGCACATGACAATGCCCCTTCACTTGGTCACAGTATTCATACAGCCCTTGAAATGAGAATAACACATGTGCTTTCCTAGTCAATAGAGCTTCCACATACTGTAGGCTTCTGTTGCAGCGTGCAGATGTGACCTGGCAAAATCCTAACATTCACATGACTAAGGAATTGAGGGCTTTTCATTTGGTAGTATTTCATAGTGGTGGATACAGCTGGAGGCCATCTTTGCAGAGACCATGTACTTGATAGAAGGGCTCCTGTTACATGTTTTTGTGCGCTAATGTACTGAGTGTCTACCAAATGCATCCATTTGGAAGTTATGTTTGTTTGTTAGATCTCACTAGTTTGCATAGTGACTGACAGTAGCTCAAGGGATGAAGGGTGGCCGAGTGTCTATAGCCACACACACACACACACACACACACCGCTGTCACCATAAAACATGACTGTTCCTGCCTCTCTGGAAGCCTGTTATCTGCTTTAGTCCAGCATTTATTTGCATGTATGTATATTTTCACTCAAGCAATACTGAGTCTGCATTGTCTGAAGGGATTTGCGTGTGTGTGGGGGAAACAGGAGCATAAGAGGAGAGCATCCCTCTCTTGTGTATGCGTGCTCACACACCTTCATCATCCACTACAGTAACTATCAACTAAAAAGTGAAGATCAGCAGGCTGACACCCAACATCATGGAGGTGCATCCACCAGATGGAGCTTTCTGCAGGCCAGGGGAGTGGGACCTTTGGGCTGTAGGTGCTGGTTTTATTTAGGCCAGCCTCTGTGGCTTGTCAGAATGCAGAAATAGAACAGATAAACACATATAGCAAAACTGTTGCAAAAATAGAAGACTGGCGGTCAGCAGATGGCTTCAGTCTTGTTGTGTTGCACCACTTTTGATGACACCACAGCCACTTTCCCCTACGATGGGACTTTTTGAGACATGTGATCCAATGAGATAAAGAATTCAGAATGCTTACATCATGTTATTTGCCCTGGACTAAAGTTAAAGGGCCACAAAACATGAAAAAACAACAAACACACCCATACTCAGAATAAATTTACGATGAATTTGGATTGAGAGTGTGGACCAAGCCAAGTAGTCCTGCCCAGCAGGAACTAGACCTTGGATGTTTACACTAAAACAAAATATAACTGTCCTCTCTCTTTCCACCACAGGTCCCTCCCTTGCTGACTGATTGTTGTTCCACTGAGCTTGCCAGTGGCTGTGCAGTGCACAGTGGCATCAGCCAATGGTGGAATCCCCTGGTGGCGTGTCTGGACTGGATCCCCTGTGAGGTTACACCACGTTGCTACTGCTACAGCAAACATCACACCCTGCCACAAAGTCTTGCACATGTGTGGGATTTTACTGAGAGGCAGCGAACAAGAAGAGAAGCAGTAGAATCTGATGGCTTAAATCATACACTCAGTTTCTCTGACTTTCATTGTATAGGACTGCCAACCTCCTGCTGCCATTATTCAAGTGTTTTACATCAGTGACACAAAAAATGTTGACTGTTAACTGCATTTCTGTAACGAGACAAGAGTAGCAAACAAAGATGATCAACACAACCTACGTTGGCAAAGGAATTTAACTTAATTTTATTAAAACATTGAATAAACAACTTTCTCACCAAGTTTACAATAAAACGTTTAACCTCCTGAAAGAGACATGATAGACAAATACAAATTAGTTTCCAAATCATTTTAAATATTTAAGACAACTGCCAAATATCCAGCTCATGATAACCTACCCAGGATAAGGACTGATCAGAATGTGTGGGTATCTACAGATCAGAGCACTCAAAGCCATGAATCAACCATATGGACTGTCGAAACATGGCCATTGCTTTTGCTAAAATGTGCAAATTCAAAGTTTTCCTCGATCACTCATGCTTGCTGTCTGACAGGCTATATTCCTCCAGAATGAACCCAGCCCACCCCCCGAAAAAAGGCAATTAAAAGAAGTTGAAGACAACAATAACAATTTCCCATATCTACTCCATTCTGATTAAGACAATGCAAAATCATATACTACTGTGCAACTAAATGGACTACATCCAACTGCTTTGTTTTTGATAACCAGAGGAGGTGAAGTTGTGCAGGATCTTAGTTCAGGCTTTGTTTCCTCTTAAGGCAGGTAAGCGTTGAAGGTCCTCTTCATCAGAAACCAGGGCAGCCAGACAGAAGGGTGTGCTTCACATCACAGAGCCCAAGTCAAGAGAGACACGCATCTCTCCTTCTCTTGGACTTCCTTCAATGTCTATTTTTCTCTGTCTTTAGGTAGATGTGCGTGCATATATTTACAAATTTCACCAACTGCATTGCCACAAGGGAGCCTCTGCAGAACTCGATCACTGCTGCAGCGGTATGCGAAGAACCAGCCCAATGGGTATCGTGTGACATCCTCTTCAGGTGTAGATCCATCTGCAATCCATCATCCATCAATGTCATCCACAGTCACTCTCAGATGCACTTCTACCCCTCTCTCCTCTTTCTCCCCCGTCACAATTAAGATATTTAGCGAGTATGTGAGTGTGTTTGTGTCTGAATCTGCGTCTGTAGGTCTCTTTCTTTATGTGTGTGTGGAGAAGTTGGGCATATTGGGTGTGTGGACTATTTCAGATATTTGGAGGAGGAGAAGAAGACGAAGAGGAGGAGGGGCGGTGCCGTCTGAGCCTCTAGAACACAGGCAGTCTGGTGGAGGTCAGCGTACAGACGTTGATGTCCTCGGTGTGAGAGGCTCTGTGCAGGGAGGGTTCTGAGGCACTGCGGTTGATCTTGGGGAGGGCATGCTGGAGAAGCTCAATGGACGACAAGATCTGGAAAAAACATGACGGAGGAGATAGCTGAGCATTCTTCATATGGCTTGAAGTCTATAATAATTACCAGGACAGTTGTTTACCTGGGGGAAGAGCGGCCTCTCGTCCTTAGACTTCTTGATGCAGTCGGCCACCAGCCTTTTCATGGCTTTGGGGCAACTCTTGTAGAGCTTGCTGAGGTCTGGGGACAAATAGCCCCTACCCACCATGAAGATAATCTGAGAGGGGACAATCACAGACAGCAGATGAGACTGACAGCCTATGAGGGACAGTGGGCAATATTTATCATATTGGACAATGATTCAGAGTATATGTATCGATCCAAGAGCCAGTGAGACAGCCTGGTCATCAATCCTACATCAGCAGTCCACCTCTGAGATCCTTTATAAATATGGCCAGTGAGTCTAAGGTGAGAGGCATCTCAAACACTGGAGCTATTGTGAGGGTATGAGTGTATGACACTACAGAGATAAAGTATGATAAGAGCACTCTGTTCCTGCCAGGTCAGCTGAGCACGGAGTCATTCCATCAAGGAGAATAAGGGTACAGCAGTGAATCATAATAGCAGCTATGGGTACACTTTGTACGACCACTTCAGTCTAATTGGAATACACACGGAACAGTAAACGCAGAGAGAACAACATGCAGCTCGTAAATTGAACAAGGGGTCAGACATGATCCAGGCCAGGGCCTAGTGCCGTGCGAGTTGACATATACATAGAACCGCAGACACGCACACACACACACACACACACACACACACACACACACACACACACACACACACACACACACACACACACACACACACACACACACACAACACAGGGTTGTGTTACTGGGTCTAAAATTAGGCCAGTGGCTCCAGGGTGACCGCTTCTGTTCCATGGCGGGCCTTAGGCCAGCTCCACAACCCCCTTCAGACAGCGACCCAGAGCCTCTCCACCACCTTCTGGCCTGGGCTCGCAGCCTGACGCTACACTGGGACCCAGGCAGGGAGCAGAGCTTAGACACATGCCTGAAAGTGGGTCACCCTTCCAGCTTTGTTTGACTTGATCAAATCTAACAAGGTATCAAAAGGTCACAGGCCTCAACTTTTTGGCAAATAGTTTTTGTTAGACAGCAGAGTTGCAGGGAGGATGAGAGGGAGTGAGGACAGAGTCTAGTTCTAGCCACACAATGTCACTGGTACATAGTATGTACTGTCAGTACCATGAGGACACCCCAGATAAGCCATGTTTTTAACATTGACACTTCACCTGATCTCTGTTTGCTATCTGGGAGTATGGGAGCTCTCCCGTCATCAGCTCATAGAGAACAATGCCATAGGAATAGACATCAGACTGGAAGCTGTAGGGATTGTTATCCTGCATCCGGATAACCTCAGGAGCCTTAGGACAGAAGGGTAAAAAAGCACAAGGAAGAACATTTTCAATTTCGATTTTTGAATTTAGTGTTTTGTTTGTTTTTATAGTCTCTAAAGAGTCTCAGCCACAGAAACTCCTCCACTGCAATATAGTTGTGTTATTGTTCTACTGAGATTAAAGATGTGTACTGACCATCCAGAGAATGGATCCAGAAGGCTGCTCCACCTGATGTGAGCCGCTCCATCTGGCCTTCACTGTGGCCAGGCCAAAGTCCCCAATTTTCACTGTCAGCCCTTCATGCAAGAAGATGTCTACACTGCTGTCAAGGAACCACAGCTAAAGCACAGACTGAAGAAGGCAAAGAGACTTACCAATATGAAGATTGTGGTACATTGAATTTTTTATCTGTAAACATCACACAATTACGCACTCTGAAACAGCTGATAGAAAGGATACTGTTGGATTTCATGTCGCGATGAATGATGTTCTTTGCATGCAAATAGCTGAAAATGAGACAAAAATTAGATGACATCTCAGCTCAGGTTAATGGGTACTCAACAGTCAAAACAGATGTTCTTTAAGACTTACTCCATGCCCTGAGCTGTCTGCCTGGCGATGTCTATGAGCTGGAACATCTGAAAGTTTGTCTCCTGGACGTGGAGATGTTTGTAGAGGCTACTGCCCTCACACCACTGGGTCACAATGGCCAGGTTGTCCTTCGTCATGTAGCCCATGAACAACAGGATGTTGACATGTCGTGTTTTCCTGCGACCAGAGGGGAAGAGGAAATCACCAAAACAAACAAAGATGAGATAAAAGTTTGCAACGAAGATGATTTACCACAAATTTATCAGTTTGCACCAGTTTGCCATCCTGCGTTTCTTACCTCAGGACAGCCACCTCGTTTCTGAATGCCTGGAACTGCTCTGGTGTGGGGTCAGTCACCTTTAAAATCTTCACTGCTACATCACCTAAAACAACAAACAATGTCTGAGATCTGAGTAAAGTGCTCCATTGCCTTTGATGCAGGAAAGTCTCTGTAAACTCAGATGGAAAGCGATGCTACAGGCACACTGACAGTTTGCTTGTCAAGTGGCTCATTTAAAATTCCAAAGAGTAGTATGACAATTAGAAAATTATTATAGTGACAAATGTAAGTGGCCACACCCCACCCGAGAAGTATTCCTACCGTGCCATTTCCCTTTGTATACAGTTCCAAAGGAGCCTGAACCGATGCGGGAGTGCAGAAACACCTCACTGGCCTCGATCTCCCAGTAGTAGCTGGAGTCCCGCTTGTCCCGAGGCCTCTGGATGAAACAGAAAGCAAAAAAATGCAACTGATATGAGACACACAAATTCAGTTACCACTGCAACACAAGCCTGAGTAACATCGCAAGCCAGTATTCTGTTTTGGAATGCTGATTGCACAAAAAGGGCAGGGAGTATTTATATTTGGGATGTTATTCACAGCACCATCAGCATACACAACAAGAGGGACGAAGAACTCACAATTTTATTTTTCTCCTGAGTGTTGAAGGACGTAGCCCTCTCTCGCTGGGCCGGTGCAGGGATTCTGGACTGGGCCTGGGACCAACCTGTAGGGCTCTGGCTGGGGGAGCTCCCCGCTAAGAAGCCAGGAACGGAAACAAGGGATTCAGGATGAAAGACTGTCAAGAAGTCCATCAATGTATGACATGAAGCTAATGACATGCCACGAGTTTATGATCTCCACCACAGCGGATGAGTTGGCCATTCACTTACCGGAGTCATGATCACGCATTGCATCCTACAGAAAAAAAAAAAAACACAGACAGAATTCTGTCAGTATACAGTAAACCAGCTGCTGTGTGCTCACTCACTAAGAAGTCGTGTAAATGTGGATAGCCTGTTTGCGAGGCATGCCATTCAAATTACAGACAGGCACACGGCTTTCTAACCTTTTCTGGACTCTCGGATGCGGCCTCAACAAAAGAGTGGGAGAAGTGCACAATACCTACTCTCCTCTTCAGCCAGAATCTATGGCACCAGGAGCTGGGGGAGGCATTCAGGCAGTCTAGCTACTCCCCAGTAGGGTACAATACAACAGGCCAGTGAAGACAGGAGGGAAAGGGACACAGTAAAGGAAAGTGAGGAAGGAATGAATGACAGAGTGCTGCCTGGGTTTATATAGGAAAAGAGAATCAACTGGAGGGAATATTCTACAAAGCAGGTGGAATTGATGAGCTGATTATGCAAGGTACATTCACAGTGGGGTGAAAAGCCACAAAGTAGAACTGATTGGGGGGGGTGAAATCAAGAATAGTACATTTTGAAAGTACAAAGAGAGGATGCAATGAAGGGAATCACGCAAATCAAGCTGAACCCAGTCCAGGTGGATTACTTAACAGAAAAGTAGATAAGAGATAGAAAAGAGCCAGGCTGGGATGGTTGGAATGCCTGGGATGTAAGAGGGTAAGATCACTCTGAGGCAGGAGATATTTTAAGACCGGCTGCCTGGACCTCCAGGAGTACCCAAGGGGCCCGTGTGGTGTGTAGTTACCTCGATCATGCTGCTGTCTACAGGCAGGGTGGTGCTAACCATGTGGACGTTGGGCGTGGAGGTGGAGCGCTGCCTCTGGGAGAGAGCGCCTCCTGTGGGCGGGTAGGGCGTGGTGTAGTTGAAGGCATGAGGGGTGGAATAGCGGTGCATGGAGCTGGCAGAGGGAACGGGGACAAAATGTTAAGAATTATTAAGGCTGAGCAACTGTTTTGTTTGTTTCCATCTTGTGCCAGCACTTAGGCACGATAGGAGACACACCACCGATGTTAAACATAAAAACAAGCACTGAACTCTACTTCTTTAAAATCAGACTGCCATGGGTGTGGTGGTAGATGGTGCAGCAGCCTTTTGGTTTCATTTCTGCCATTCGCTCTCACTTTCCCCATCAGGCATCTGTCTAACTGGACAACTCTTTCTGTTCTGACACTGCAACACCAATTGTTCTATCTTCTGACAAGGCAAAGGCATGACCCGCTGTATGTACAGATTATTAACACACAAGGATTTCTCAGTCAATGGGAAACTCATTTTATGGTTAAATAAAAAAAGAAAGAAAAAGAATTAATAAATGCTAGCAAAACAACAGACAAAGTAAAACTTGAAACTGTTGACAAGTACGTCTATGTTTTTGGCTAGCTTGGTAGTGTAGAGAGGTATTTTGCCCTTGATGTTTGCCAAGCTCTGTATTGGCTCAGTTGTACAGTACAAAGCTCACCAGCCAAATAAATCTCCAAACAATCCAAATGTTGGTCCAACTTGAGCAGTTCACATTCACAGCAAGTGCAAACATTATCGTAATTTACATGTAACAAGTCGAAATGTCCAGAAGCGTATGAGTAAGAATGGTAGATGACGTCCATTGTACAAATTGTGACAGTCAATTCAGAGAAACAGTCTTGGTACACCTCTTCTGACTGGGCCAATCTCTGTGCTGCACTGTGGGCTACTGGTGAAAAGGGGCAAAGTGGGACTCCATTTGAATGACGTATATAAACAGAGATCATATTACACCATACTTATGACCATGGAGTGCACTCCATGAGAACAAATCCCCCTTTTGGCAATACAAAACTATGTTTCAAAAGAGTATTTGAGATTTCTCTGCATGGAACAACTTGATACTGTGCGAGTGCTAATTTGGCAGCATAGAGTGCTTTTTAACCATTTTAAGTGCTCCTGAAACAACAGGCTCTTTTCACGCCTCTTGTTACATCAGCCCCTGGACTGGTAAGCCCCCATAAAGCTGAAGACGTAATTAAAAACAGGATTTAATTCAATCAAGATTAAGGTGCTTTACATCTAAGAATATAACTACACCAGCTGAGATGCAGTCAAGAATGGCAATTAAAAGAAAATGACAATGGTCATGGTTACCTCAAGCTGAATCTGTAACCCCCAAAACATCCATTAACCCACAAAAAACATGAGGAAGGATTTTCATGTACTTCCTGCTCCTGGCAGACTGTTGCCAGGGATTTGTGGTCAAAGTAGCCATGTTATACCGACCAAAGGGACTAATACAAACACAAGGATCATGGGTCTGTGATCAGACCAAGGACATGAAGTTTGTCTCACCTATTCGGAAACCGAGTCAAGGATTCTCTCATTCGCCGAGATGTCAATGGGGGCAGGGACGGAGCGCCACTTTCACCTGGTGTCGAGAACAACCTGAAGACACACAGAGAGGGAATCTTTCTTTATATGTGTGTATGTGTGATGTTAAAGAGAGAAATGCTTAATGAAATACGAACAAACTTGCTAAGGACTACAAAGGTTGTCAGATAAAAAGGCTTATCTCTCAACTGTCAGTGATATGGATCTCTGAATGCTCATTGTCAGTCCCACAGCCTGCATGCAAAACAACCCTCTATTCTCAGTGCAAGTATGCAAAGCTACATGCATGAGCTTAAAACTACTCAAGGTAAGAGAGCTGCAGTATCAGCAGAGCTTGTTCTCCTTCTTTTCCTGACAATGGCATCTCTTTTTTTTTTAAAGATTTATTTTTGGCATTTTTATGCTTTATTCGACAGAGTTAGTGAGAGAGAGAAACAGGAAGGCATGGGAGAGAGAGAGGGGAGGACATGCAGCAAATGACTGCGGGCCGGATTCGAACCCGGGTCGCTGCAGGAAGGACTGAGCGTTATGGTACGCCTTATCTACTCTGTGATCCACCGGGGCGCCCCGACAATGGCATCTCTTATGCACTGTGAAACTAACTTTACATTAGATTGGATGAAACTCAAATTGCCTCCCTGGGGAAAATGGGACAGCAAGTGTTACTCATCCTAATTATATTTGATAGCATATGTCTTTTGTGCTTTATATTTCTCAAATGAGCTTTTCTTCATATAATATTTAAAAGCTATTGTTATAGAATGAAATGGCTGTTAGTTATTGGTGGCCATTTTACATTACCCTCCCCCCTTCTAAATAGAAGAGACTTACAGCAGTTGTCTGATATTACTCCAGTCCACACACATCGTGGGCACTTTGGTGCTGCAATGCTCATGGAATTTGTAGCCGCACGTTTGGCAACGGAAACCATTCAAAAGAAACTTCTGGCAAATATCACAGAATGCTAACTTCAGAAATGTTTTCCGAACCTGAAAAATGAAAGAAAAGACATTTATTTCTTTAGCAGTGACAAATTTGGAGTGCCTGAGTGCACTGTGAAAATTCAGGTACTCACAAAATTATGTGTAGTCAAGGGCACATGATCTAAAACCTCCACCAGCAGCTCTTCCCCAATCAGTGAGGTGGAGTCGGTATTCCAATCCATCCGTAACTTTTTGCTGTTATGAAAGGGATAAAACACGTTCCATGAAGGAAGACCACACCAGCAAAAACCACTGCAGGAGCCTAGAATGTGACCTGATCTGAATCTGACTTTATTTCCCCGGCTCCAAACCCACGACAGCCGGGTGCTCACCTCCTTTGCCCCGGGTGCAGCCTGAAGACGGCGCAGCACTCGGGCTGCAGACCCCGCACCTTCAAGGCTTTGATCAGGCAACTGTGCAGAGTCATACCTGGTCGCACGTTTACCTGAGGGACCACAACACAAACACAGTTTATTACAGTATTAATCCCTGCCTTGCCTGCCAGGATGTAAACAGAGGCACTGTTCAACATACCTTCAGCAAACTGTTAACAATGTCACTGGTACTGTTTCAGAAGCCTTATGGGCAGTGTGGGAAACTAAGCTTGGGTAACTCTCTGAGGCAGCAGTATGCCATTTCCTATCTGTTGTGAACATCAACTCACCACAGTGCGTTGCTGGTTGGGGAGGTAGACGCGGATAGTGCTGCTAGTCTTGGAGTCAGGCATCTTGCTGTCATCTGAGGAGCGGCGCTGGTAGGGGAAACCCTGGACCATGGTTGGTGAAAGGCATGGGCCCTCGAACACAGAGTCCTTCATTCCGAAGCCGTTGCTCAGGGTCTTCCACGCTCCCTGGAGGTGCTCCATTAGCAAAGCCAAGTGCTCTCAATGGTCTGGAAAACAAACACAGGCACACATACACACACACAGTGTTAGTGCTCAGAATGTTGGAAAGCTCACATCGCCAAACGACCTCTTTATCAATATTACATTAGTTCTCTTTCTTCTTGGTGAGGATGGTGGTGTGCAGACTCAGCGTCAAGGCCTGTACGACTATCTTGCAATCCTGGGTAAAATAGCATGTGAATGTACTTAATTTGAAAAAGAGTGATTAAATATATCTACCCCTCTGTCTATCGTCTTCACTTTTTAAGCTGCTCAATTGTTTCATGGGTTGAATGATAATGATCAGCACCACTTGAAGGTTATACCGATGCAGCAAGCCCTGCAGTAGTGATACAGCAGACTAAAGAGAGCATCTGCCATTTCCTGACCAGTTCAATGGTCTTATGTGGTCCATAAACTCTGGGCTCAACCCTACATGGACAGACATTACAATTAGCTTAACTGTAGTACATTACATCTGTAACTTTTTGGCATAAAGCTGGCATCTAGCAATTTTCCCTTCCCACTGACAGAGGGGGAGGAGCAGAGTAGCGTGGACAAACTAATCCACTCAGACCAGGAGAATCTCAGGCCACCACAGAGGTCAGCCATGTTATTTACAGTATGCCTTCAACAGACTCTTTCATCTGCACAGACAGACAGACAGACAACTAGGGGGTGCCCTCAAAGACGCAGACGTAGCTCGTAACATCAGGGTCAGGGCCACTATTTCACCAGACCCCATGTGTGGATACATGGGGTCTGGTGAAATAGTGGGGCAGTGGAGTAGCAGAGCAGGATTGCTACTTTATGAACAAGTTGAACACTGTTGTTAAAATAAATAATACATTTGTGCTACGAGCAAAACATCAGCAGCAAGGCACAAGGTGTGACCCTCATATGTCAGCTAGGCAACGGCCGAAAGTAAAGCTTTAGTTGTTACAACTCAGGTTGTACCTACCCATCACAAACAAATATGCTCCCACTTCTGCTTTGTTTTCAATACAAATGCAGGGCTATATATATAAACAGACTCACTCTTGTTCTTCACTTTCTTTTTCAGTGTGTATACTTTTCTATCTGCCTGTGTGCACGCATGCCACCCACTTCCTTGTCTTGTCTGTGATATGCCTTATACAAAGACCTGTTGAAGCTGAAGAGATGATTTACTGCAGTTAGTGGTTAACAGTCACATAAGACTCACATGTCACAACAGAAAAGCAGGGACTTGAACGAGTCTGGGTCTGTTGTGCCCACCATGCCGCAAGAATTGTGTTCAAAACAAGTGCTGTGATCCATCCAGGAATGGGTATCAACACAAAGAGCGTGAAGTCCAGGATACTTATGCTCCCTTCTCTTAGATTACATTCCTATCAGTCTACAGAACACATCCTGATTTCCAAATAATTAAGCCATGGTAATTTCAGCCGTGGTAAGCATTACATTGTAATCATTACATTCACATAAGCTCTTCTATGGCAATATTGTTTGCAGTCGTCAAAGTCATAAATGTAGGTGAGATCAATGTCAGCAGGTCAGTGGCATATTTTGGGAGAACTATGTGGAGGCTCACTCACTCAACTGGCTCTCGAACGCCTTCAATTGAATTCCCATTGAATGCAAATCCTTACCAAACGTAACCGTATAAAATATCACTTGTAAGCCACGAATGCCGCTGAAATGCACGCACGAGCTGCACAAATATTAATGGAAGTGCTATTATAAGGCCTAGTCGGTCAAGTTGCTGAATGTATAGTTGTGAAATAGCCTGTAGGCCCTCAGAAGCGAACTTCAGCTAAACTTCATTGCACGGCTCTATTCCCCCTCCATTCAAATTTCACTTGTTCAAAGGATGCATTATCGGGTCGTGTAGCGTGGAGAGAGAGAGGGTTAAACAATTGTAGCCGTCATTTCTAACATAATTGAGAAAGTAGCAGAGCTGGAAGCCTGTAGCCTGTACCCTTACTTACCAAGACAAGTTGGAAAAGTTGTGCTCCGCCATAACTTCAGGAAAAAGTGGCGTCGGTGACATCATCATATTTGCAACGCATTCAAGAAAAGGGGAAAAAGTCGACGTTTGTAAACACCCCGACAATGTATCAAACAATGTATCCGGTAACTGCACTAATGATGTAAGATGTGAAGGTCATCGGTGGGTCTATTTATCAATCGCCTTATAATAAAAAGTTTAGTCTTCTATCCGCGGTAAATGCGAAAAAAAAAAAAAAATCCGTCGGACCCTCAAAGTCACACGACGAGGGACATACTCCAGGTCTTATGAGGCTCTTGCAAATTAAAACTCCAGTACGTTGTTCAGTAATGCTTCGCTTTCCAATCAATATTTACGATGTACAGGAGAAGGTGAAAAGGTTTGAGTTGGTGTCGTGCGCCTGTCTGACGCCAGTGATTGAAACAGGACCTTGCAGTCATAACAAGAGTTGCAAGCAACCATACACACTGCGCAACTAAAGCACTAAGTTGAGCCCTCCCACTCCACTGATACTGCTGTTTATGCTCATGAGGAAATCTACACCCGAACTCTAAACTGTTAAGAGAAATATCCCAGTTAGGCTCTTAAATTCCGGTTAAGATTGATCATATAGGGTGCAAACATCGCTTTTGAGATTGCAGGCCAAAGAGCTGACACGCTATCTTGGATACACTTTTAACTATGATTATGCCTATGTTACATTAATATAGCTTTTAATACAAATCAATTGAGATATTTGTTGTAAAAGTAGCTTATGAGAACAAAAAAATGTTAGGCCAAGTATGGAGTAGTCGGCCATGAATCACTCCAAGTGCACCATCATCTGGAGACTTGAGGGAAATGCAAAATTGTAGCTGACCACACTGAAGCCCTGCCTGATAGTCATGATAGTTATGCTATTTGTTATATTTTACATGTTTGGACTAAAATACAATGAAGAGTCGACTTGCAATGGATAGTCTGGTATGTACAGTAAGTGTAAAGTTTTACCTAGATTTGTTATGGGCAAAGGTTTCTAAAACTGGCAGAGATGCAACATTCTTGTCCCTCTTTTACACTGGATTCAGAATGATTTCTAATATCAAAACATGCTCAACAAACAGAATAAGCTGTTGTTAGTCAAGAACGCAGCTTATTCTGTTTCAAACTGGCCCTGAAACACTAGGCCTACCATCATGAAATCTTACCCTCTACCAAACCTGCTGCCACTCACCATGTGTTCACCATGTCTGTAGCATCCCGGACTGGACTGGGTCCCCTGAGGTTCTCTGCTCACAGATGGTTCATAGGTCCTATCAGCAAGCCAGACTTGACACCATTTAACTGTTTGAGAGTTAAACGGCCTCATCAACATCCCGGCCAGTCTGCCTTGATGAGCTGAGCATAAACTGACTCCATAAAGCAGCAGACATTCTCAGCCAGATAATGATCATAACAACACGTCATATGACCATGTCTTCCAACCAATCTCCACTTTATCTATCTTACTTTACAGTTGAATCCACATTTCTTCCAATGAGCCTTTTCTTATAGATATTCCATCTCCATCCAACAAATGACAGAAACATCAAATACTGTTTCTATGAGAATGAGGGCAGGGCTTTGTCATTGTGGAGCCTTTTTAAGGTGCTCCACTCGGCATGCAGCACTACCATTGTATTTCAGTCAGCATGGGATATTATGGTGGACATAACCAAATAAAATCAAAAAGATGCAGCACAGGCTAATATGTATTTTTTTTCCTGCCCTGTTATAAAGGTTATCAGCTGCTGAATAACGGCCATATGAAATGGCAACTGCTTTCGCTGAGCTTTGCAACCAAAGCCACCTTAAGACTAGGATGATTGCATCTTTCCCACTTATTGATCTGACCAAGCACTCAGGCCAGTTAGCTGAGATGCTGTAGCCCCCATGGTTCACTGGATTGTTGTCTCTCTCACTGGTCTTGTATTCAAAATATGATGCAATCAGGATGGGTGAAACAGGATGGGTCTGTATCAGGGATGTAATATGCTTATGAGATCATCAGTTAAAAAGACATACAGCAATTTATATGTATTTATTTATTTTATTATTCCAATTCCAGCTTAGTTTCAGTGATTTTCGGATGTGATATGCTAGTCTTCATTTAGGTGTGTATCTTATTTTGTTTCAGTTTAAGTTTGGGGCAGAATGTGTCAGAAGTTGTCATTTCAGGTGTCCAAGTGCACAAAATGTTGAAAAATTAAAAAGTTTATAGTATGCATCATTATATTGATAGATGTGGGATTTATTCATTAGAGGGCCATTCTTTCCATTCTGAATGACCAAAAATGAAAATAATAATAATGTTTTTATTTTAGCTAATTTACTAGTAGGCTAAGTAGCCAAAAAATGCAGACTTTTTTAGTTTTTTGTTTTTTTTTCACATAGGCCTACTGCAGTTTTTTTTTTTTTTTAATCTAAATCATTCCATATGCCTAGATAGTTTTAGCTGTAGTTAAGTAACCTTGGGGCTATTGCACTGATTCTTCAATCAGCAGGCTTCTAGGCCTGCTTTTAAGGCAACATTTTACTGTTATCACTTAGAGCCCTTGATTTAATGACAATTAAATAAAACAAAATGCTGATGTGTGATGTGTGAGATTAGAGGGGTCACTGTGCAGTCAGAGCACTCTTGCAAGGACTAAAGATGCTGAAGTTATAGGTCAAGCCTGCTGTAAGGGCATCACATAACACAATATCATATGAATAGGCTATTAATATTGCCCACAGAAATTTAGGCCTGTAGGGAAATTAGTTCAGTCATACTATTTTGCTTTATACACAGACTTATCTAAAGCAATCTCCCAAATGCTTTGAATACCTTAAGGCTAGCCTAATCAACAATGATCACATTAAAACCCTTTTAGGTTTCTGGTGAAAAGTGAAGCATAGGTCCAAATTAGACCTATGAACAATAAGCCTCTATTTTTTTAAAAATCTTTTTATCTTGTGGTGTATTCTTGTTTAAATGTATTTTTATTTAAGTTTTTGTTTAATTGTTAAAGTACTGTGAACTCAGTCAAAACCTATACAAATAAAATAATATTAATACTTATATAATAATAATAACATTCGAATATTCTTGTTATTATTATCAGCTATTAATCATCATACATTAGATGCTGCTTATGCAATTCAAAACACTGCTCAAGACAACGCTACTATTCTTATGTTTCAGAAGAAAAACATCCGCCTTACTGAAAAAGAGGTCGATTTAGGCAACAGGACCAGTTCGTATCCGTGATTGGCTAATTCATAGAGGCGGTGTCCAGACAATCTAGTGTTTGATTGGTTGTAGACGGAGCCTTTGGCCAATCACTGCGCTAGTTTTTACTGGGTACTGTGAATGACATTTCAGGAACTCGTGTTCACACCGCATGTAGCGCAAAGAAGGAGGCGTAAACAGAGTCACGTAGCTAACTAGCAAGGTAAGCAATACGCTAACATTAGATTTAATTGAATCAATAGATACCGCATATATATCAAATTGTGTAGTATGTTATGACAAACTGATTGTGCCTGTCAAAAATCGAGCGTTTAGTCATTTTTTTTTTTGTATAAATAGGGGTTCGTTTACGAATCACGAATAACGGGCCATCAGGGTCTTGGCCTGGCCTGCTAGCCAGTCACAACGACTTTGATGTGTGCGCTCTGCGCGGGAAATGTCGTCTTTATTATAAATTATTTTGATGATCCGCCAGAAACTACGTGCATTAAACGTGCATCGTGCTTCGGAGTTCAATCGACACTTTACATTTGGTTAAGGATGAATGGTCGTCGACGGAGCCGTGCTTCTTGCTGGGATGGTGAGGCGGTGTGCTAGCATGTGGTAGCTAGCAGCAGTGTCTCGCGAGTGCGCAGTAACATCAACATCAATGTGACAAGGCCCAATGTTAGCGTAGCAACCTTTTGCACTTGGCTCTGTTTTGCAGGCGCAGAATCACATCAAAATGACTTTATTTGGGTGATTTAATGAAGATTAATAGCCCGATGATGATTTAAAAAAAACTAACGTTAATTTAGTTTTAGTTAGAGGTACGGCTTGCATTTTCATCTGATTTTACACGACGCGAAATGAGTGCTCTCTGGAGCTAGCTTGCCAAGTTAGCTGACAAGCCACGACATGCGTTTCATTGCTATTACTGCAGTATCCATCGGCTGGTAATATTGCATCCAACTATCGAGGCCTTACTGATTTTAACTTAATAACTTTTCTCTGGTTACTAGCTCGAAGGCTCTGGCAGCAACCACTGAAGTGGCTAAGTTAGTCTGCCAGTATGTGAAGCACTGTTATGTAAGACATGGCTGGGCCCGTCGAGCGTTTTTAATGGCCATCATAACTTGTAGAGCGGCTTTTTCATTCGCATTGCTTTGTCTTATTAGCGAACGTGACCAAAACTCAGTGTTATTCTCCCGTTATATAACGGTATTAACTACCAGAGTGCAGCTGAGTCAGACATTTGGCTGTAGTGAAACGTTGTGGGTTTCCTCTGGGTCTTGCCTAGTCTTTTGGCTAACGTACTAATTGTGAGCAAGTTGGTTACTCATTAACTCACATTCTTCCCGACTTGATGTCTTTAGCACCGTCAACAAACACTTTGGAGAAGTTTGGCCTATGGTGATCACAACATGATTCCATTGAGGAAATCATGTAAGTTAGCTTAGTAGTTAGTTATCCTAGTCTGATGGGCAATTAGGATAGACTTAGCAGCTGATAATTTTACCCACTGTTTAATCATAGATTAGATCCCTAGATAGTCCATCATGCTAGATAAACTAGTGCAGTAGTGCTCTGTGATACAAAAATCAATAAATCTAACAGAATTTTGACAGCACTCTTAAGGCAGAATCATTGTAACTGCCAAACACTGGAATTTGTAACATTGGTGCACAGTCAAATTGGTAATTTGGATTGTAATCATTGCTTTGAGTTTGTCAAGATTTTGACTTTGCCTCTGTACAGAAGTTCCTAGACAGACGTTATTTAATAGTGAATTTTGTGTACTAATATATATTTTTTATTTTAGATAATGGACATGAGCAGCAGCAGCGAGTGTTTTGGATGTGGCCGCTCTGGGCACTGGATCAAGAACTGTCCCAATGCCGGGGGACGTGGACGCGGCAGGGGCCGGGGACGAGGCAAGGGTACTAAATGTTATTTAGGCCACACCCAGTATAGGTTAACTATAACAAAAAGGCTGGGGATTAGTAATTTTATTCTTTGTACTGTACCATACGTCCTTCATAAAACAGAGTTGTAGATGATGCTTGAGCTTAGAATTACAGACAGTTCTCATAGCACAGCATTATTGATGGAACCTATTCATTTCTATTTTTCTATTTAAAAGATGACCTCTGCTCAGAAAACTTAAAGAGCTGCAACCATAAAATAAAAACACTGAGTGCTGCAGTCTTCCTTTCATCTGTGCACACTAACCTGCCAATATCTCTCTCTTTACAGACCTGTTCTGCTATCGATGTGGAGACCAAGGTCACATTGCAAGGGACTGTGAACAAACTGAGGATGGTGTGCATTGCAGTTCTATTACTAATTGCTTTGTGGTTTCATAGTGATATTTTGTCATTTACCACACCACCATACCAATACCATTTTGATTTCCCTCACAGGCAGTCATTATACAAGACTAAACTCTACGCCTATACAGTGTAATGATAATTTGATCTACAGTTTATTACCACCAAAATAGTCTTTTCTAGAAAATGAACAATTTGATTTAAAATCAAAATGTCTTTCAATTTTGCTGTTTAGCTTGCTACAACTGCCACAGGAGTGGCCACATTTCCCGGGACTGCAAGGAGCCCAAGAAGGAGAGGGAGCAGGTCTGCTACAGCTGTGGCAAAGCTGGCCATGTGGCCCGTGAGTGTGACCATGCCAACGAGCAGAAGTGCTACTCCTGCGGAGGATTTGGCCACATCCAGAAACTTTGCGATAAAGTGAAATGTTACAGGTGAGTGTTGACTTATAGCCTTTATTTGCACACATTAATGCCCTGTCTATGGAGATCTAGAAAGAATCCAAGAAAAACCTGTGTAGTATTTGGTAAATGTTGCCTTGTCTTCTGTTTAGAACCTGAAAGTAGGTTTCCTGTATTCCTGGCTTACCTTTCTGACCAGGGTTTTCTCTGACTGAAGTAAGCAACAGAAACTTATCAACTTCTGTCTCCTCTCCAGGTGTGGTGAGATTGGTCACGTTGCTGTGCATTGCAGTAAATCCAATGAGATGAACTGCTACAACTGTGGGAAGTCAGGCCACCTGGCAAAAGAGTGCACCATTGAAGCCACCGCATAATCAGTGCCCTTTGTTGCCCCTCCTTTTTTCAGATTGATGGTTGGTTGTATTATTTTCTCTGAATCCTCTTCACTGGCCAAAGGTTGGCTAACAGAGGCTAGTCCCAGGCCAGTGAGCCTCTCGACATGTAATACGATGAAAGGGGTGAAAAAAATATCTTTCTGCATTCAATACAAAAAATGTTTTAGTTTGGTAGCGGTGTTATGTATAATGCTTTGTTAAAGAACCCCCCTTTCCAAGCCACTGGTGATCAGAGATGAATGAATGGGACTAAACATATGGGATATATAGGACCTCTGAGCTTGTGGAAGTGAGTCTCAGTAAGATGAGAAGGAAGAAAGGAGTAAATGGAAACCTGAACTTCCATGTATGGTTATTTTGGTTTGTTTTAGTGGGGTCAGATGAGTTCGCCAAGAGAGTTTGACATGGAAACAGTTCACAACATGATGCATCTGAGCCCTACAAGCAGCTAAGTGGGCGATAACATAAACTACATGTTATATTGCTAAGATATAAAATTTTGGAGGTATAAAAAGAATCAAGTTCTTTTATAGAAATCTGTTTACAATTTAAATATCACTTACTAGTCCAAGGTAGATGTTTCCTTTAAAATGGCTGTGGAATTTTTTTTTTTTTACCTTGGCGGAAATTAGCATCAAGAACAGTTGTCAGATCAGCAGAATTAGGAGTTATTTGGGAATGGAAAATGTTTTCACAGAAATCAAATGTTATTTTTGTACAATATCACTTAGACTACTGTAAAAATACCATTTGCTTGTACTCAGTTTTTAAGTCGGAAGGAAAATGCAACTGAAGTCCTAGAAAATAGAAATGTAATTTTAAACTATCAATAAAGCTGGAGGAGCACGAGGAGGAACTTCTATCTGTTTATTTTATTTCAGTTTTAACAGTATGCAACACATTTTTCATGGCTTGGAGTTGCTGTTTGGAGATGCATTTCCTTTACAGATGATTGTCAAGTCTCGACCCCCTCAGGAGTCTGGGCCTCTGAGTGATCTGTTGGTCATCTGGAAAAACAGGTTGAACATAACTACTGCTTGCCCAACTCCTCTTAACTGTTAACTGTTCAACACAATTTACAATACTGACCCTGCTTTCTTAGTCCACAAACCTTTTTCCCTGAGCCATTTTGTTCCTACCTTTTGTTGCAGTGAGTTGGTAAGGCAATATTAGCTTTACTCTAGTTACACAGTGATTCCACACTAAATTCATCCAATTAAAACTTAAGTGTTTGAGCAGATTTCTTAAGAATATCGTGGATCCATTGTCTTTGTGATAATTGGGTCCCCACCCAGGTTTTAAAAAAGCCAGTTTCACCCAACACGCAGAACGTGTTGGCTGAAACTGCAAAGGGAATTCTGTAGTCTCCAACCTAATGGCTCAGATTTCTCTGTCAACTTCCTTCAGGTTCCACTTTCAGTGTAAATTTAGCCAACTTATGTACAGCCCAGCAAGGGCGTCAGCTCAGGTTATCGCATTTGCATCGGTAACCCAAATTGGTTTTCTTTCCTAGAGTCAGGATTCTGAAACTAAACCCAGGACACAATTGGGGAATTTAGTCTCTAAATAAATAACATGGCATGGAATTAAAAGGTATAAAAGAATATTTCACAGTCAGTAGGGATGCTGGTCGGGGTTGTGCTTGTGCCGCAGCCTGTCACCATCTGCTGTGTGGAGCTGCAAGCCACTGCAGGCTCGAGCTCCACCTCGATGTTTAAAATGGCAGCAGCGGTTGCAGTGCAGATGCAGCAGCTCCCCGGCTCTCTCCAACAAAGATGCACCACAAGACCCTCCTACTCCTCATATGTCGTCATCGGCTCTCGCCCAGTCAAATTATGGGCGAGAAAATATCTGAGGAAAAACAAGCCTAGAAGCCGAACAGCCAGCGCGGCCGAAGCCGGCTCCCTTCATGCGCCGTAGCATTATTTCATTGTCTTTTTTTTTTTTTTATTACACCCGGTGATAAATAAAGGAGATGAAGGGACTCCTGCCACTGTACCGGGCTCTGTACACCCTGAGTAACCGTCAAGCCAGACGAAAAGCTGGGACTGTCGGTTCTCGATGCGGGTTTTGCGGAACTGTGTCTAATAGCAAGGTACGGTTCGAGCTCGTGAGCTGTTGCTGCGCCTCGGCTCAGACAAATAATACATTGTTGACAAGTCGATACATTGTAGTTAAATATTTAGGAATATGTTACAAAATATCAACTCGACGTTGCAGTCGCTTGAATGCAACTTTCTCAGACGTGGATGCGCTCGCGGGGACAAAACTATGGGGGAGCTGACCTCAGCAGCAGCAGCATAAATAGCCACTGTATTTTCCCCAAGGAGAAAAACAATCGCTGGTTTAGCCAGTATCGTCAGTTATTTGATTTTCTGCCCCAAGAATACGTAAAAATTGTTGGAAAACAAAATATTCTATAATAGCTTTGTGAATAGCTATCAAGTTATTTGTGCTAAGCTAAAGATTCCTTGATTCAGCCAAATACCTCTGTGTATTGAGATGCCAATCTGCTGTGTCATAGGATCTCCAGTGTGTTGTCTTGTGTGGCTGGCCTGCATCTGGTGTTTTCTATGCCAAAAATTATATAGGGTCCATATTGTCTCATACTGCAGAGACAAAGATGTTATTGGCAATTACACTATCAATTATAGGGGAAAAATCATTTACAAACATTACACATTCTACTACTAATTAAACATACTAAGTAATTTTTATATGACAAATGACCCTTTGGATTGTGACAGGAATTTCCCTTCCATGTTGTCAAAGCCTCTGATGGTGTGTGAGTCACAGATTCACGTTTGCTCATCTTTCATTTTTATTATAAGTCATTAGTTATTTGACTTCTGTGAATCACTTTTTGACCCTGATTTTCCTCATTCCTCACTAACCCTGTAGGAAATGAGTCTGTTCCATTTTGTGTTGCTTTATTGTTTCTACACTTGTTAAATTCTCCACTCTTTGATTCCATGCTTGCAGTTTGGATGATTGGAAGCTTGTGCACTTTCCTCTACAGCCACAGCCGGGCTTTGGTCTGCTGTTCGACATTGATGGCGTCCTCGTCCGGGGAAAGATGCCAATCCCTGCCGCAAAAAAGGCATTTGAGAAGTTGGTCAACTCTCAGGGACAATTTGTGGTGCCAGTTGTTTTTGTCACAAATGCAGGGAATTGCCTCAGACAAACAAAAGCCGACCAGCTCTCTCACATCCTGGGAGTACCAGTGAGTGTAATACTGATGGCCTTTTGAAGCTAAAATCCCTATGGTGGCAGCATGGCTTTGTCATTATTGTATGTAGACTGAATATAACAGAATGTGACACAAAACTAATGCACTTAATTACTTTTTTTATAGGACATGCTAATGTAATGTCCCCTGACACCCCAGTCTATTAACCTCTCATAACACTTCATCTATTACCAGATTACCCAAGATCAGGTCATCATGTCCCACAGTCCACTGAGGATGTTGAAGAAGTACCAAGAGAAGTGTGTGCTTGTGTCAGGACAAGGACCGGTCCTGGACATTGCTAAAAAGTATCCTAAAGTCTTGCTTTGTTATATTTTATTCATATATGTTATTCATATATGATCTATCTAAATAATGAATGAATAATGCTTGAATAATGCTTTTCATTCCTCCTTAACACTCCTCAGTTTGGGCTTTGAGAAGGTGGTTAGTATTGATATGCTGAGGGAATCATTCCCGCTGCTGGACATGGTGGATCACAACAGGAGACCCAAACTGCCGGTGAGATATTGAAATGGGATGTAGACGATAGCATTACGTTAAACTGCTCATTATCTATGTGTAATAATAACACACTATTTACATAGTAACATTTTGTGTGTTTGTTTTTTCTTCTTCCCCCTCAGTCCAGTCCTGTTGGCAACCTCCCTAAAGTTGAAGGTAAGCATTTGACACGTGCCTCTAATTTCATGTCGACAGTTTATCAGCTGGCAATCTCAGTGTCATCCACGGAGATCTGCCCTCTCTGATTTAGGATGTTACTATGATTTCTGAGAGGTTTCATGTCTGTGATATTATTCCATATACAGCTGTGATTCTCTTTGGGGAGCCCATCCGATGGGAGACCAACCTGCAGCTGATTATTGACATTCTGTTGACCAATGGTAACCTTAGCAGTGCCCACCAGTCCCAAACCTTGCCCCACCTCCCCCTGCTGGCCTGCAATATGGACCTCATGTGGATGGCTGAGGCTCAGTCTCCACGGTAACCTTTACATTTCAGTGTTGCTATTGAAATGTTTTGAAAAGCAAGATTTCATACTGCCGGTATTGTTACTAGCCACAATACAAAATGGAAGCAGCTTATCAACAAAAGCATAGTCTTGAAAGCTGCTGAGTAAATGAATGAATGCCTCTCTCTCTCTCTCTCTCTCTCTCTCTCTCTCTCTCTCTCTCTCTCTCATTTCATCTCAGGTTTGGCCATGGGACATTTCTTGTGTGCCTAGAGAACATCTATAAGAAGATAACAGGTAAAGAGCTGAAGTACGAGGCTCTGATGGGAAAACCCAGTGAGCTGACCTACCATTTTGCAGAGTACCTCATCAGGGGCCAGGCCATGGAGAGGCAATGGAAACTTCCCATCACCTCCCTTTATGCTATAGGGTAAGACACCAAATCACTTCTCTGTTTCACAACTGTAGTTGACATTAATCAAAAGTTGTAGAGTCTAGACTAATGCTGACGAAAGTTGAAAGCCAATACAACCCAGTATATCAAAACAGCAAAATAATGTGTTGGTATTTAGTTACAACAACAACAACCCCATTTGCACTGAAGATGGTCTGAATTTACTCTAAAAATGTGGTGACTTTAGTTTAGATGATAGATAGAAAAGGTTACGTTTAAGAAACATCACAAGTTTGCCACAGCATTTCTTTGATACAATTTTGCACATAATATAGCCTATAACATAATCACTAATCACCACAAGGCTCTGGCCAAGGTTACACTCGTCATTTCAATGCGACTTTAATCATTCAATCATGCCAGGACACATCATTGACAAGTGACAAAGTGACAGTTCGAGATGCAGGAAAATTAGATTTTGCTCACATTGCTATTGAATAATCAAAACCAGAAGTGGTCTGGCTGGCACTGTGATCAGAATTTTACGTTGTCTTGATGCAATCCAGTGACAACGCACATACAAGTAATGAAAAGAGATGGAGAGCAGGACAGATTTAAATAAATAAAGCCACAGGAGATGTGTAACAGACATTTCCAGGTCAAGTGTGGGCATACAGTGATGTGATCTGATAACATCCGATCTTTAGAATCAGATCTCAGAAGTTTATGTTTGAAGTGGAACTGTAACCTCTGGGTCCACTGAATAATCAAACTAAATGTCAGGTAAAATGGAATAAACCTCATCACACTTTTATTTGTCTCAAGCTATTGAGAACCTCTTTAGTCAAAAGTTAAGTTCAGGTTTGCGTTTTGAAAGGCTTAGACGTGGTTTACCAATGTGGTGGGAACTATATCATTTGAAAAAATAGAGCCCTTCCCTTTCCCTGCTTGCAGGCGTGTTTGTGGACGCCCATACTGCACCACACCTTCCTCTCAGAACTAGCAAAGAATTCCCAAAATATGTTTCACTTCCACTTTCACTATTAGTGTTGGTGTACTGATACAGCTGTCCTGATCCTTTGTTTTTGTACACGTGTCCTAGTGCTTTTTAGGTGCTCAGGGTGGTATGCATCATTGAAGTGGCATAGAGCAACAGTAAATTCAGTGCCATCTATTGTCTGATTAGTAATAAACATTAATCCTGTGCATACAGACGCACAGACACACCCACAGACGACACCAGCAATGATGAACACAATAATAACCTCTTCCCTTCTCCGTCCTTAGGGATAACCTCATGACTGACATCTATGGCGCCAACCTATACAACCGCTACCTGGAGGAGAGAAGTACCAGAAAAAACCCTAAAGCCGTTGCCAAGATGGTGGCCACCACAGGCTCCACCACCGCCATGCCCCAGGAGGAGGAGATCGACACCGCTTGGGAGAGCGAGCTAGCGCCACCCTCTGCTACGTCCTGTAAGTCCATCCTAGTCTGCACAGGGGTCTACAACCCCAACACAGAGGTGCCCTCTGACGCCAACCGCTGCATCAAAGAGACTGTGTTCCACGGGCACCGGGACTTCAGGTTCGACCCTGCGCTGGTGGAGCCGGGCCACATTGTGCAGCATGTGGAGGACGCTGTGGACCTCATCTTTGAGCAGGAAAAGTTTGTGCCTCAGTAGATTTTTCAGACGGTAGGTTTTGTGTGGAGGCCGTAGCAGAGGGGGGGGGGGTGGAGTGTTAACCGGGAAATACCACTTGATGCATTAATCTGTAGGAGCCTAACACTGTGGACGTTGTTTAGCCACCTGTCAGGGCATTGACGGAACATGGGTCATCTTCAAAACTCGTAAACGGTAAAACATACTTTAGAGAGAATTAACTCTCTTTTAACTGTTGTTAACTGTCAACTGTTCTTTTATATTGTTTTTGTGATAGTCCTTAAATGATCATATACTGCACAATTACCTGTTTTTAAGAAATTTAAAATTTAATAACTGCCTTATTTGACAGTATTAAGTATTTTCCTAGATTATGTTTTAGAGTATTATTACAAATTCCGAAATCATCCTATATTTATTACAAGAAGTTATCAATGTTTTTTATGAAGTGTATTCAGATAACGTTTTACCTTTATTCTCAAGGTGGCTTTTATTATTGCATTTTTATTCATTGTTTACCCATTTATCCTGGTAAATCTATGCATGAATATAATGAGAATAATGTTTGTACTGTAAAACACCTGTTTGCTGTTCAGAGTGCAATATTGTCCTTTAATAGTGCTGTCTGTCTGCATTTTGTGTCTTATCAGACCCTTGACAAGTATTTGCACAGATCAAAGCTTTTCCTCCTTGTTAAATGTTACCATATCTTCCTGCCATAGAGAATCTACCCATTGTTGTTAGTGTTAAGTACAATTTCTGTTTAATGCATTAGAATTTTGATTCCTAAAGCAAAAACTGTAACTAGACATTTATATTTATATTGTAGATATAAATATAAGATAAGATATTTTTTCATTGGAGGATTTACCATGCATTTCATCTGGTGCATTTCATACCTAAATAAGTAAATGTTACCTGAATGAAATTAGGTTGCATTTCAAGAAAAAGAACATGCCAGTTGACAACCTAGATGTAGTGTTAAGAAACACGACTCTGGCACTCTACGTAAAAACACTCCATTGCAAAAAATAAATCCATTGTTTTGCCTTGTTACTGTCTTCACCTCTATTAACCACATGTAGTGTGATTATTTTGTTATGTTTTATTTGTTACAACATATTACATGGAATTTTTTGAATTATTTAACAAAAATCACAAAGTGATATCTAATTCCACTGTAACAGTCGAAGAGGTCTATTCAAGGCACTCAGTAGTAAACACACATTTCTGTTAACCTGCAGAGGACACATTCACCAGGTGGTTGAAATCTACAGCCATCCTATGGAGCACAATATTTCTCAAGTGGCCTTTATCTTTATATTGTGCTTTTTGTGCAAGACATCCAGTATTTGTGGCAATAACTCCATGTTGAGAAGCGGCCTTTCTAGATCCTCTGTCCAGGTGAGAGAATCGGAGTTCCCACTGACCTCTGACAGCGACCTCTGCAGCCTCTTCCTGTGTTTGGGCTTCAGCGATCGCAAAGACTCGGCCTCAAATCCTGTATGTCTCTCATAAATGTCCAGAGTGAAGGTGGACTTCTTCGCCAGTCTCAGGCCCCACATTAGCAGAACAATAAGGCCGCACAGCATCATCCCCATCAGGGCGTCATAAGTTCCTCCAACACAGCTTTTCCGGCCACAGGAGTAGAAGTAGTCATCGCTGAGTCCAGTGATGGCTGTCTGTGCCACAGCGCTGGGACTGGCACAGGTGGGCTCCCCAGAAACAACAGCCCTGTTCCTCAGCAGCCAGTTCCTCAGGTACTGGATCCTGCAGTCACAGTGGAAGGGGTTCCCAGAGAGGGAGACCTTCCTCAGACCAGCCAGTCTGTCAAACAGGCCCGGAGATACTGTAGTGAACTGGTTGTCCTGTAGATGGAGCTCTGTAGTGTCTGAGGGGAGATGAGGCACCTCCATCAGGCCCAGAGAGCTGCAGTTGACTTGGAGCCCAGCAGGCTGGAGGGCTGAACAAAGGCAGGGCTGAGCGATAGTCTGTGCACCTGATGTGGCTAACAGAAGGAAGACTGCTAGGCCTGAACCGGAGAGCATCCTGCAGGATCAGGAAGAGATTATTAACTGTCTTATCAATGACAAAAACACCTGTAATTTACATTTTGCACAGTATTCAGGAAAGCATTATTATGAGACAGTGAGGATTTTTTAGAACATGCTTACTGTGCAGCACTCAGTTCTTTATATTGCAGTATTCTAAAATCATTCGTTGTATAGCGCTCAAAGCTATTTAATTTTAATGCAAGGTTAGCATCCAGCCACAAACAAAAGTGGTCAATCTCCAGAATCCTGTTTTACTCCATGCCAAAAATGAACCCATCTATGAGGTGAACAAAACATTAAAATATTCCTGTGCATCCATAAACTGTAATAAAGATATGTGATGAGATATGGCCAATTGATTGTGTCAGCTACTGACAAAGTGTCAAACACCATTAAAAGTATCTAAATGAATTCAAACCTTTCAGTGTCAAGCCAACTTGGAAGTTATTCCTTGTGCTCCCAGTCATCCTTAAGGCATGTCCTCTGTCCAAGCCCAACTCACTGGTGTTTAGTCCAATGTTGCTTTTAAGTTCTGAGAGTACCTCAAAAACTCTCCCGACTTGAACCCCTCTCCATTTTGTAACTGACATGTTATTAAACCCTCAGAATAATCGTACACTCAATACAGAACAACGTCAGTGTGAGGAACCCACCAATGACAGTGCGCGTTTTTGGCCCATTTGACCTGAGGGGAATCCATCTGTGGAAAGAAGATAAGAGTTTATCTACTAAAAACAGTGGCAGAGGCTTTTTTAAAGTGGTTCTACACAGTATGCGTTACTGACATATATGCTGTAGTGCAGAACCTACAGGGGACACTTCACTGAAAACACAGCTGTTAGAGAGATAGAGCTTTATGGGAATTTAAAAATATATAAGAAATATGGTACAGCCAAATATCAAATGAGCTCAAGACTGAACAGAAAATGTTTATGGGGGAAATTAGACCAAAGGGAGGGACACAGTCGTATGGACGTGTATTGAGGCTGAAATGCCCTTTTCCAATGAGGATGAAGGAGGAAAATAGGATGCCCTGTTACTGTTCCTGTACAATATCTATGATCCAAGAAATGTTTTTACACATCTATGTAAGTTTATATGGAACAAATCCTATTTCTGACTCTTCCAGTGAGCTACCATGTAGCAGGTTCACTTTTTACCCATAGGTGGTGTAATGGCACAAATTTTCCTTCCCCTTTTCATATCGATTTTATATATGCCCTCTAGTGGAAATGTGGTGAAATTAGTGGGAAGCATTGTGAGAGCCAGGCAGGCAGGGGATGGTAGTATGAGAGACCCAGGATAAGAAGCTAATAAATGCATGAGACAAATCTAAATCAAAAGAATATAATATAAGTATGACAATGGTTGACAGGGCAACCCATAAAGTGAAGTGTTTTATATTGAATGGTAAATTATTGTATACGTTGGATAGCAAAGAACAACACATGCATACCATAAGTCATATATTTGTTTATTTTGCGTTCTCAACATTGTCACAGTTGAAGTTTTACAATAACTGGGGTCTTACTGACTCACTACTCACTGTACAAACAGAATGCACATAGAAATGAGGCCACTCTTGTCTTTCCCTTTTTTTAAAATGTGTCTCTCGCCTGACAGAACAGCTTGCAGCATGGTGGGATGTGCATGTGTGCATGTCTGCGTGTATGAGTGCGTGTGTGTATGGGGGAAGGTCGCATGTGTGAAAGAGAGCTTTTGTGGATGTAAATGGCAGCGAACTTTCTAACAGTCTGTTTTTGATATCTACAGCAAATGACAGTTCACTATAGCTGGAGGCAGAGACAATCGATATGTTCACAATCACCCCTCTCATCCCTCTAATGAGGCGATGTGTATACATCCTGATCTTAACTGCAGATATCAGAATAGAGTACTGATCATATACACATTATGTACAGCTCCTTCCCCCCCCCTCTTGGTCCCTTTACAACTTCATAAAGATAAACCCTCCTTCCAAGAAATTCATCAGTTTGCACATCAAATCCCCTATTTACACGATGAAAGCCCTCAGAAATCTAACAGAAGTGCAATGGTCTTCATGTTTGCTCTTTATACAATGGCTATGTTGATGAAATGCATGCTGAGCTTCTATACCTATCAGCGTAACATGGAACAGCAAGAGCAAGTCAACATCAGGAAATTCCAAATGAATCAAAACCAAAAGGAGAGGTCAAACTTTACAGGCTGATTTTTTCCAGTCAGCTCACAGTGAATAGGACACATGATGCATCAGATCCATGCAGTGCATTGTTGGGGTTTCTTCTCACACTAAATGACTGTGGACATTTGAAGCACTACAACACACACCAAAAATAAACAGATGCCTTGGTTTTACATCATCCCAAGATTTCAGAATCATAGCAGAAATATGAAATCAATAGAAAGACACATTCAACTGATCATTAATGTCCCACATAAGATATGTTTCTCTTCTGAGCTTTCTTCCTTATTATAATAACAATATGAGTATCACATGAGGAGAAATGTGTGAGTGTAAGCCTGACTTATGGCAATGGTTTTCTTTGTGAATGTTAAAATACATTTACAACCTGAATATTGGGACAAACAGTTTACTGTCACTAATTTACACACTATAATAGACTCTTATTTGTAGAATGTAGAAAGTTCTTATTCTTTACATATACCCAGTTCCTTTGTTCAGTTTGCATTTCTGCTGTATATTATAACTGCATTTCCTGAAAAAAATGAAAGTGTTCTTTCATATGTGCTTATCCAGCAAAATATTTCTGTTCAGCCCAAAGGGAAGCATATTCCTTTATTAAAATATATACACATTCCTCTTTCCACTGTGAACTCTGTAAGTAAGTATTTATATATTCTGAAATGAAAAAAGATATTTTATTTTTTTCACCTGAATCTCTTCCTGGACAACATGATAACAGACTTCCACTCTCAGTCCAAGTCTGCCTTTTGAACATGATTGCACTTAAACTTGCTATGGTAACACTGATTTGTTATACAATGTGCAGAGGATAGCCTCACATCAATAACATTACATGCAAAATCACTTATTAGACATTCCACTGAACTCCAAGGCTGTGCCTCTCAAAAGACTATGAGGACAGCCACACATTAATTTACTGAGAAAGACTGACAGGGGTCAAAACTAAATAAATAAATAACGATACAACATGAAAATGCACAAACGGGAGGGACACCTTGCTTGTTCTGAATGTACAAAATCAGTACAAAGATATTGCACATATGATTTAAAAAAGATGAAAAAAAATACTTCACTACGTAAGAACTGATTATTCACTCACCAAATGTGGTTGATGAATAAAAAAAAAACCTAAACAAGGCAAAAGCAAATTTCAAAAGTGTTACTGTTTTTAATTTTAAGAGTCAAGAAAGCAGCTGTTGCATATGTTAAAGGCAACAGACTATGCAACGTGTTCTGTGGGTCCATCTGTTAAGTGAATTGAGCCTCCAAGTACACTCAAAATGTCTGAAAAGTCCAAAAAGTGACTTGTATCCCAAAACAAAGCACACACCTTTCAGTGCTGAACTTCATTACTTTATACAGTTTGAGCAGCCACAGTATGAGTAGTAAACTGAGATTAAAGGGACCCACCAACCCCCAAGCACATCAATGAGAGTGGACAGGACGTCCGCTCTGAGTAGACCAGGGAACGTCTACTTTGAGGCTTTCGATATGACAGCCCGGCATTTTGAGGCCCATATGCTACAGCTGCAATCCAGAGGCTCTTTGTGATCCGTTTGAAAGGCAAAAATTCCACAATAGATTATAGGCCGGACTGAATGGGAGTTCACTCCTTTCAGAAGTACGTATCCTGTTACCATAGAGTCAGTATAATACTGATAAAATTCATTTTCATTGATAATAATAATTGCTGTAAGTATAATCTTACAAATTACTTTACGCACAATATACTGTACATGAAGTCTTGACTAAATAGATTATGCATTAATAATTGGCACATTTATTTATGAGAGCTAGGAGACAACACATATAGCTGTCATCTACAGTAAATACAGCACTAGAACTACTATGACTGAGACTGTCTACTCAGCTGTTAACCTGTCTGTTGATCAAGTTAGTGTGAAATGATTATATCTAGGTTTTTCACTACATATGAGTTCTACAGGAGGCAACAACAAATAGCATTCTTAAATGATGGTAGGATCTGCAAACCCAAGAAAGCAGTGTTGAAAGTTAACTTCAGAAAGGCTTGTGTACAAGATAATATGCCATCATTGTGACAGAGAAAGCAGTCAGCCACGTTCTCGTATGACTTTCTCAGGTAGTCTTTCCTCCTGATTATGCGAAGGGAAGACAGGCTATTGGAGAAATGGAGCGATGGGGAGCGGCTGAGCGAGAAAACCCATTTCCTCTTCAGCCGTCACGGCCGGGTCGTGTGCGAGTTTGTGGAAAACAAAGAGCATCTTCCTGTACAGAACGCCAACCTGAAACCCTGATGGAGCCAGGCCCGTAATCAGGCAAGCTAGCGAAGGCCCCTGGTGGAAGATTTGAGTCCGATTTCCATCCTGCATATTAGTTGGGAGTTGGAGAGGAAAGAGGTGACTGCCTGTGATTCGTCTCCATCACAGCAGCAGTAAAACACAGTGGACAGGCCATAGACTTATGCTGTCAGTCCCTTTGGTGTAAGCAATTGTCCCTCCTTCATTAAGTTCCCTCACCGTTTCTCTTCTCTCCCCTCTCTCTCTTTGTGAGGAACGTCACACTACGGTGCTGATGCCACTGTGTTTGGGTTTGGGTCCGCCAGGCGCCGGACCCGGTTGCTGACTGTGGTGGTGAGGAGCATGCTGGGGGTGCGAGGCGTGATGGGAATGCTGGCTGTGATGGCTGTGCTGCGAATGGGCGTGTTGGTGAGGGTGCGAGGCGTACGCCGGGTGCTGGTGGTACTGTGTGTGGGGAGGGGGGTGGTAGTGGTGGTGGTGGTGGTAAGGCGGCGGGTTCTGTTGGACTTGGCAGTACTGGGCATGACCGAGACCGTGGTGCGGGGCCTGCACCGTGTGTGCTGCCTGTGCTGTGTGGTGCAGGTTGGACGGGTGGGGCTTGTGGGATATGAGGGTGGGGTGACCGTGCGGGAGAGGAGGGTGGCTCTGGGACGGGGGCTTCCCTCGCTTGCTGCCGAAGAGCGACCCGAGGATGGAGGTTGACGCCGAGTTAGGGATGGAGGGATGGCCGCGGGGCGCGCCTTCACGTGGGGTGGTGGCTCTCCGGCGCGTGTGAGGACTGCTAATGATGGACCCCTGCAGGAGGGAAGAAGGTGACAGCATGTCTATCAGAGACTACACACCACAGACTGCACAACAGCTACTAAACCACAGCTACAAGGCACCAGCAGGAAGAATTCACAGTCTGCATATTTAAGATAAACAACAAGTAGCAAAATGTTATAGGGCATGCAAATGACAAACTAAAAATGTTCTTTTCATGATGGGGAGCAGCAAGACTATGAATGTTTCAGCTTTGGCAAACACTTCATGATGAAGGAAGCCTATATTCATAAAAGCTCTGTTGATGATCAAATGTCCAAAACAAAAAGGTTTAGGAGCTCGAGCTAACTGGTCCAGGCTTTGAAAAATACAATATTTTGACACACTAAATCAGGAACAGGACTTTGTACATAAAAGCCGTAAATGGCATAAATAATGACAATAACAAGAGCAGAAAAGACAAGAATTTTCAATCTCAATGTCATCCTCAATGCAGTCAATGTCCCAAACCTGCCAAGAGTCACACATGCAACTTGTTAAAATCAATGGAGGCATAGATTCCACATGCAGAGGATGTGACAGGCAAACTCTTCATCCACAGGTTAGCATTCAACTAGAAGGCAGAAGGCAGCAGGGATTAAGCTCTGGTGTGCACGCTTCCCAACAGGCCTGGACACCTTCCCCCTCTTCTGGGTCCAACACTATCCACTATCCAGGATGAACTCTCATCATTCTGTGAGGTTTAACAGCTGCTCCTTTTGGCACATGCTTCATCTAAGACTGGAGAGAGACCATATGACTTCTTTGAAAGTGGAATGAAATTTTCAGGGTTCCAGACTTCAGCCCAACACATGAACTCATGGAGACATGGAATGAGTGAAAGATGAATGAATGAAATCCACATCTTTATAAGTCTGTATGAAGCCCATCAGTAGACCTCTGGCCATAAAGGCTATGTTCCTCCCTGAACCTGACGTGGTTTAAGTAGAGGCTGTGGATAGGAAGAAAGAGACAGACCTGGTCACCTGGACAGGGAGAGGGGCTGCAGGAAATACACAGATCCCTACTGGCTGAGAGAAACAGAACTAGCACCCTGCCTTAGAGGAGAAGAAGAACCAAAAGAAAAGTCTGACTGCTTGGACGTGATTGAATGAAGGACAGTAAACTATGACAGAGACAGGCGACAAGGGGAAGGGATCAGAGGGGGGGGATTAGTAGAGTCATGCTTGTTTCAAGATAAAGGGTATATTGGCCACATAACATGACCAAAACAGGAGATCTCTGGCTTCCAAACAGGGGCAGGATCAGAGGCAGGCAACCCATGCATGCACACTAACCGAGGCAGGCAGGTTATAAGGCATCCCAGGAAGAAAAATAAATGATCCAAACGAATGAACTGAGTCTATGAAGCAAAGAAGGTGCAAGACCAAAAATAAATGGTGTGTTTTGACAGTGCACATCATCACATAGAGAGTAGCTTGGATACCAGCTGCTTCCAACTTACTTCCATATTGCTGTCTAGTGATCCTGCACTGCTGCGACGCCCCCGCTTGCCTGCCCGAGACATGCAATACCACAGATTAGAGATGGACAGCACTCCTGGATCAACTACAGAGGTTTAGGCAGCCCACCAGTCCCATAGGGGGCGGTGCAGTAGATTGTGACTGTGAGTAAGGTCCAAATGTGGGCGGGGAGGGGGTAAGGGGTTCAGGGGGTCTGGGAGAGTGGTGGGGGACAGGTGGTGGGTATTGTGGCTATCTTTATGGTGAAGTCATGGTTTTCATTTTTAACTCAGGGTTCACTCAGATTGAAACCTAAAGCTGCGTAGATAAGTGAGCCATTTGTCTTGTAAAACATTATTCACAATCTGATACATGTACCTCTAACTGGAGGCTCACTCAGGTAATACTAAAATCAAAATTTGAATACATTTTCATAAATCTCAATGAATATAGACTCCCCTAGCATCAAGTCTGAGAGACCAAGGAAATGTCCACAGTGCAATTTCACCTGAAGATTGCGGGTGAACTACTGAACACTCGTCGTTAATATCTAAATCTGGGTGAGTATTTCCCAGAGCTGATAAAATGTGACAACTTGTTCTTAATGTTGTCACAAGATGCAGATTGTCATAAGGGTCAAGGGTGGCTAAAAGCCAGTCTCAGTGACAGTCACAAAGGAGGAGACACATCAAAAGCAATACAATGGCTGTTGCACATGGGATGTACAGGCAAATACAGGGCTGAGGGCAAACACAGCACTTTTGCCATTGTTAGGCACACTCAGCCAATGATACATGACCGATAATCACACATAAACAGGAAAATACCTGATGTGTATGGGAATAACAGTAAGTACGCATGAAATGGAGTATGGCGGGAAAGGAAAAAAAAAAGAAAAAACATTGTTCACAAGAATGATCCCACTATCATGCCACATCCTGCGTAGAGAAAGTTGTATAAAAACACAGGAGACAGGAGGGCGGAGGCATCATGAGCGCTATCGACTTCTTCACTGACTGAGCTATCATTTACCCATTGAGGTAGTGAGGATATGATCATTAGAACAAAGCATATCATATTACCAACAGTGAGACAGCACCCCTAACTGGATTTCATTACGTTATCAAGTTAATCAACCGATAACTTCGCATAGCTGTTATCTGGAATGAATGAGATGTATTCAAAGTGTATTGCTTCGGAGACAGAGGCGCTGTGTTAGACGCTGATATTCATGGATGTGAAATGACTGTTAACACCAAGATCGAAGCTAAGTCTTGACTTGTTGCTGCTTGAGAATGGTACACATCAGCGCTGTATTTGTTTTTATTTGATTCACAAATATACATGAGAGAAAAATGACTGAGTGATTTTTGAATTGATAAAACATATAACAAGCTTATCATGGAATGCTTTCGGGGAAAAAACATAAGAACTGCATGAGGAATGCAAAAGTGCTAAGTAAATAATGTGACAAGAAAAACATAAATGAACGATGTTCATCACTAAACTCATCCAAATGATCAGGGGTGAGAACTGCCCGTCAATTTCATTCAACGGTGGAAAGACAGATCTGGAGAAATCAATCTTATTGTTTTTCTTAACAATTAATCTGTTCACAAATAGGTCTGTATTCAGTCTTTGAATTGGAAAAACAGTGGAGCACACCTTAAGTCTCTCTAAAACACACTATAATGAATACAAAAGAAGTTAAAACGCTTAAGGACACATTGCCCAGACCAAAACAATCTAATCAGTGAGTGTGAGAGGTTGTGGATTTATGGGGGGGAGAGCTCTAAAATCAATGTATGGTGCCGTGAAACAACATTTTGCTATTTCTATCCCCTTGATATCATCACAGAGAGTGGATGACAGAAGGAGAGCGCTTTTTTTCCGTGATAGGACCAGCTGGTGAAGACAAGCGAGCTTTGGCTGTACCTGCTTCGGAGAGGTCTCGGAGGGAGCTGCTGAGGGCGCTCCTCTTCAGGCCCTCTCCCATCGCGTAGGTGTCATCCAGGCTGGCGCGGTTCATACTCCCGTTGCCAGCCTCCTTCTTCAGACCGGAGCTCTGCGACATGCTGGGCCTCACCACCCCCTTCTGCTTCTCCAGCTCGGCTGCGGAGGGAAACGCACGCAAGGAGCGAGGTAAGCGGCGGCGGTTTGCTTATACTGACGTCTCATCGCAGCCAGCACCGCCTCAAACACATGAATATGTAAACTATCAATCTGCATGCATTTCCGACATCCTGTTCTCATTTGTCATTACTGAAAGGCCTTTTTGACTGTCCAGGAAAAAAAACTGCTCTCCCTCTGGTAGCCATCCTGTGAACTCTGTAAACATTCTCCCTCATAAACTGCAGTTGAGTAATGAGGACCATGCCCCGTTTCTACTTTACACGGCCCGAGGTAGACAGAGGGAGAGAGAGAGGGGGATGGGAGGGGAAAAAAAAGTCAGCTCACACTCTATTCTGTATTTCTCCATTTCCTGGACCTCGGCAATTGACTCCCGCAGGTCGTCTGTGAACTTCTTGCGGTCCTGGGGGTTAGGCGCGTTAAAGTTGATGAGGACTTTGATGTCCGCACCTGGTATCGCTGATGTAAGTCTGATTCCATTTGGGTAATCTGGGCAAACGGCAAACAGAGAGGGAGAGACATTTACACACGGGGCATTGATCAAAACCAAGTTAAAACACCGTGGAGGAGTCTGTCTGAAGTCCGGAGAGTGTAAACAATGTCACAGTCCATTGGCTTGACTTCCTATTTCTGCTGCATATGTTACTGTGCTAAATCAAACCCTGTGGAGTTTGATGTAAACACTCTGGGCTAACACACTAAAGAGATATGGGCTGAGAAAAGAAACTTACACTGATTCTCAAACAGCATGACTTGCATCCCATACAGAGAGAAGGACTGTCTGAAGCTGTACGTCACCGAGTTCTTCTTCTTCTGGAAAATCTTAGTTACCTGATATCATACAGAGAGAATATTGTGAGGGTTGGATAAAAAGAGTTTGAGAGGAAACATAAATGTGAGGAGAGGAGAGGAGAGGAGTAGAAGAGAGGACTGTACCACTAGGAGGTCATTGAACAGGAAGATCTCCCGCTGATGCAGGCCCAGCTTCTGGAGCTTGTTGGGATCTGGCACTTCAAACAGGCGGCAGTAACACACCAGCCGGCGATGGGGCAGGGACAGCACCTACAGGGCAGGAAAACAACAACACACACACCGACACTTAGAGGTCATTACGGCCTCGGTCCACTGGGTAATAAGGAACAGAACTGACCCTCCCTCTGACCAGACTTTAAGGAGGGTGTAGCCAAAAGATGACCAATTCACCACTCCCCAGTGTTTTGCATTCTTCGCAGCATTCTCAGTGTTGTGGGGCGGTGTACTGACATTTTGGATGTTACCGTGGAATTTTAAATTTAGTTCGTCCCATTAAAATGTGTCATCCATTTTCCGGCACTGTTCATAACCACCACCCAAGAATCCTGAGATTAAGAAAATGTAAAAGGGTCAGAAGTGTAACTTTTAGGGATGGGCCGACACACTTATCTCACGATCTGAGCCACAAATCTTTCTAGCAATGACATTGGCTTGCTAGAATATAAACAACAATTTCAAAATGTCATTACAAAGTGCAGATAAACTGTGATGGGCAAGCCATCTCATTTGTGATTATTACAGCAGAATAAAATGTAGCTAATATCATAATTCATTTATCTGCCCCACAATATGTATTGTCACATTTTTGTGTTGCGATATATTGAATTTCGATATATTGTCCCATCCCTAGTAACTATGTACTATTAATAGGGATAACTGTGTACTATTAATAGGGATAACTGTGTACTATTAATAGGGATAACTGTGTACTATTAATAGGGATATCTGTGCACACAGCTCTACTCTAAAGGTTTCTTGAGTAATAATCTCCATTCAAATAGATGCTCCACAGTGTGGTCTGTGTCTGAGTGACATCTGTGCGGCATGCAGCCCAGCAGTGATATACACCCTGCGCAGCACAGAATCGGTAAACACTGCAGTTCACTGCCACCCAGGAATTTATATCTGTTGACTCTGTCTACAAGGCACAGCACCGTCTGCTCATCTCAGTAATAGATGTGACCCTTTAGAGGGCAGAAGTCCTTGCTTCTTCAGGTAATCCAACACTACAAGTACCTACACAATGTGGATTAAGTGAGGCATCCAGGGACAAGAGAGAGGAATTTGTGTACACACCATGAACTGAATGTAAAATGATCAAATATAGTATGAATTATGAATATTTAGCCTACTTACACATCCGAGGCCATGATGCAGTGATCCAATCTGAAAAGAGAGGACAGAGAAGATGTGTTATATACAGCTATATATCTAGAATGTGTTACACTGTCCAATAACATGTAAATGTAATCTCTCCTGTTTAGCAAGGGGCCCATTATGGATTTGCCCTTGGCGACAGTGCAGCTATGTTAAAGGGGCTATGGAGATGCACAGTAACACACCTTAATAATGCCTAGGGGGTTTTCTAACATAGGGAAGCTCTATTTCGCTACTGGATTTGACAGAGTCCGCAATGATGTTGGAAAGAAAACAGATTTTCCCACATTAGCCCACTTTGAGCAGCACCACTGGGCCCGATTATTACGGAGTGGAATTCCAATGTGGTTTTTATGTTCATGTGTTTTACTGAATGTCCTCCTGGGCTTTTAATTTTGCTGCTAAATGGTGATGAGGGATCATTTTTCAATACATTCAATTATTACTGGCGGAGCAGAAGATATTCCATCCCACTGGTGGGGAAGCAGAACAAAGTCTAAAATGCAAGACAAGCATCTCCCTGGAGCTGCACAGGTTAATCACACTTTTAACCTTCATGCAGGAAAGAGACATCATTGCCTGCAGAACAGTGTAGAAACGCTGCACTCCCCCGGTCTTGAGGGGCTGGAGCAAAGTCAGAACAAAATGCTGGCTCCAGCCCAGTATGAGCACACATAAATCAACCAACCATTGTATTGATGATTATTGAATCAACTGAGTAATGCAGTGTAGCTTATGCTGGTCAGTTAAAGAGTGGCATTGCAGTATTTAGGGAGACAAGCATTTCAGCCACTAAAGCTTTTTTCCTCTCCCTATAATTGGGTAGGGACTATAATGTGCGGGGAGACCGGTGTCGGTAGTGAGGGCTCATTCCTCATCAGACTGCAGGGTCGGGCGACACCCTCAAGGGCTCCGGGAGCATTAAAGTCACCAGCATGAAGGTCTATGCTCAGACATGCCTCCCTTTTCTCTCAGTACCCAGCTGTACAAAAGACTTAGCAGTAGTAAATCTCCCCTTTCCTCCTGCTCTTTTAACACAGGACAAAGACTCATGCTCTGTAAAACTGGGCTCTAAAGTCAGGAGAAAAGGTGGCATTATACCGTGTAATATCCAGCGCTAACAGTAAGTGATTCTCAGCAGACAGCTGTGTGAACACTGATTAAAAATAATTAACACGTTTTGGTGAACTTAGTAGAATGGATGGTGAACGTTACTCACTGGTTTCTTTCCCACAATCAGCTTCTCGACCTTCTGCACCTGGGACACGTGGTCCTCGTTGGTCTTCAGCTCCCGCTTACGGATCCTCTCATAGATGCCAATCAGAGTCTCCCTGGGGATATCCTCCCCGTCGTCCACACCTGACGCACAGGGGAGAGTTGGGTTACTGTATACAGTATGCAAATGAAAAATACACAATACATACGCACACACTTTCAGTAGCTGACTTTCAAAATATGACAATTCACACATGATTTGACTATTCACACATGTATATTTCCTCATGATTTGTACATACAGTATATGTGTATGGTTAAAAGATTTGTATATATGTGGCGTACAGGTATGTCAATACATAAAATATGTAGCTTGCAAAATGTACGCAAATTGGTTTTTTGGAGTGTGGGATGCTCTATAACTATGAATAAATATGCACAATATTGCAATTACTTTAACACATCAACAAACTAATTAAATTGTGACACTCTAGTTCTGTGTAGACCAAACTAACAAAGAAATATCTGTCACCACCTCCACAGGCTACAACCTGGTGTCACCATGGGGATAAAATGTGCTCTTTTCATCTCCATGGGAAATTAATGTTTTTTTTGTTGATTTAATACACAGTAAATAGTGCTATTCGATGGACCTTGTTGCAACGATGCCCTTTACTCTGTTCCAGACAATATTTTGATCAGTCCTGTGTATAGAGATGTGTATAAAGCCATGTTTACTGAGACATAAGAGAATACATCCTAGACTAGTGCTGCTCTCTTTGCCTTAGTCTGTGTGCAGAACCTGAATCAGAGCCCCAGTCTTAGCTTCCGTTACCTCGCAAATTCTTGACAAAGTCCTCCAGCTTCATCTTCCTCTCAGGCTTGACGTTGGGGCTGTACATGTCAGTGTTGAGGAGGATGATGGCGAAGGCCAGGATGAAGATGGTGTCGGGGTTCCTAAACTGCCGCACCACTGTGGGGTTACAGATGCAGTAGCGCTGGCTAGAGACATGACAAGGGAGAACAAAATCACATATTACTAAACCCAGATCACAACTACTCTTATATGAGTCACGTTCATAGTGGGGAAATCCTGGTCCAATAGATATCTGGCCATAGCTGTAGTCAGTGGCTCTTGTCATACCTACTGAGTCACTGTTTTTTCATCATTGCGTGAGGAACTGCTACATTTACTCAAGCAGAAGTAATGCTAGCACCGGCTCCCTTTATGCATCAATAAATCATCCAGACAATACAGTTGTGAGGAACACCAGCAGCAGTGACTTTGTTTTCAAACACGTTCAAAAATCTATAAAAGATTGTATAAAATCCTTCCACTATTGCGAACACCATGCATTTATTCATGTGTGTGTGTGTGTTTGTGGCATATTCAGTTTTCTGAAAATACATTCAGCATCTACAGTGCGTTTTAAAGATCATAGCGATTCATTTGTTTTCCACACAGGTGTTACAGAAATCTGGGGCACCAACGACAGACATATCCAGTGTTTCCTCTCCTCTATCTTCCCTGAGTCATAACCCTTTGCTGTGCTAATCAGTGCCTCTGGGTTTCTTCCCCCCCCCCAGAGTGCTCAGCATAATAAACGGCCCGTCCTCTATGTCTAAATGCCATCTTGTCAGTCAGTGTGTGTGTGCTCTAACCTGTAGGCTTCAATGAGGCGCTCCACCTTCTGGGCTTCCCCCTGGACACGGATGTGGTTCTGGAATTTCCTGAGGGCCTCGTCCAGCTCCATGCCCTGGAAGTCCATCTCATCCACCACACAGCTAAAACACACACACACACACACACACACACACACACACACACATAGAGGAAAAGATAGAGAATGAAACAAGAGGACGCTACCACATCCTAGAAAATTAAAACAAGACATACCACAGCGCACCAGTTTTCCTGCTCGCCACTAATTCTTTGATCTTTCACAAGAACGCAAGACCCTTTTAAGCCGGGCGAATCTTGTTTGGCCCAGATTATATCGCGGAGGATATCTCTCTCTGTGTTTGTGAAAGAGGACGTAACAAGGGATTTCTGGTCGTATTTACACAACCAGTCATCCTTATCACCTGCGGGATCTTAATGAGTTGGGTTGGAGGGAGCTTTTGTGCCGTGTCTCTCATTCTGCGTCTCTTTTTCCCTTATTAAATTCTCTGCAGTGATGGCCCCGAGACTTCAGCACATATTGTCTCTCTCAATAAAAAAAAAAGACACAGCAGAACTTTTTCCCTTTCATTTCACTGCTCTGCTCCAAATTACTTCAGTATGTTGGTATGTATGGGGATGGGAATTTGGACACTAGGGTTAGGGATTTTAATAAATATATGACGTATTATTTATTGTATTTATCTGTCTTCTGACAACTTTTATGCAATCATGCTTGAAAAAGTTGGGGCAGGTTGATTAAAGATCATACTTACTCCAAGACATCTCTGTTGAACTGTTTCTGTCTGTTGCCAAGGAATTCTCCAATCATCTGCCTGCTCAGCCCCTTCCTCTGCAGCAGGAAGTGAGCCACACCCACCGGTGTGTCGGGGACAAATCCCCTCTCAGTCAGGTACTGGATGCCCTTCTCTGGCTTCCTGAAAGATCAAAAACATGGACAGGGGGTTAACTTTTCTTTCATTCTCTGATATTGTGATAGATGCAGCATGCTGGAGAGAAAAATCTGCTTAGTCTTTAGACTTGTTGAGGCAAAGCAGATGAGTAACAGTGCCTTGATATGAGGATTTGCATTTGGGACAAAATAAATGTGTCACAAGGTATAGCGAACAAATGTACACTGAAAAATTAAGGTTGGTCATAACTGTTGGTGAAAGTTGATGATTGATCTACATTGCCTCAAAGTTGCCTCAAAGTTATCAGAGCACAAGCACAGAGACACACACACAATCACAATCTAACCAAATAAAAGGCATCATGTCATTGAAATGTCACGTCTCTGAAAGCATATGTCGTTGTGCCTTCTACAGTTTGTATCAAACTAATCTCACAGCATGTTTGATTTCCTGATTGACTGGAAATGCCCGCCTTAGGAAATAGATGGTTAATTTTCAACTAGAAGGCATAGTATTTTCTCTGCCAACATTAAAATTCAGCCTTACGCATCAGTCTTTACATTATTAGTATGCAGAACGAGCAGAAACACAGAAATGTAATTATACTGCAGTCAAATACTCCTCACAAATCAAATTATGTTCTTAATTCCTTTTTTTCATGCAGAGGTCTTGCCAATCTTTGTAACTGGTATGAATGAAATTGATTGCAGTTTATTGTGCAACACTTAGCGAGTGAATGTGATGATTGTAGGCCACCTCTGTTTTTCCAAGAGGCTTCTCTACCATATCATCCACTCACTGGGACCTAATCACTCCAATCACTGGTCAAGCGCCTGCTCCATCACAGCTGAGTACCTACTTGTTGAAGAGGTTCAGGCCAATGCGGTAGTGCCTCTTGCGGATAACATCATTACTGAAGACGGGCGAGTCCCAGCTGTTGCGCGTCTCTTTGTGGTACGTCTGCTTGCTGAGGGTCTGCTCTCGAAGGCTGTCTCTGGACGACGACTCGGAGCTGCAGTTGATGGTGTCGTTTGAGTTGGATGTGCTATTGATGCTGTCGTTGTCCCCATCGGAGAAGTCCGATTCTGACTTGCTCTGCCGGTTGGCTGAGCCGTTGATGGCTAGATGGCTCTCCAGCTGCCGGTGGCGGTGGCGTAAAGGTGCCTCGTCGTCCCGGGACGGGGCTCGTGGCGGGGGACCGTGGGAAATGTGTTTGGGGCTTGCCTGGGACGACGTTACGATGTGGCCGTGGGGCTCGTACACAGGCGGCCGTTTGATGGAGCTACGTTCAGACCGGTCGCTGAGCTCCGCGGAGCTGTCGCTGGGGGGCTCTATGGTCAACAGAGGGAGGTGGTCCATTCTAAGACGCTGCTCCTGGCACTCCAGAGAGGGGGTGCTGCGGCAGCTGGTGTCCGTGTCTCGGCCCTCGTCTTTAGGGTCCATAGGCCAGTAGTCCTGGGACGAGTTGACCGAACGCAGCCGCAAGTCCGATTCCATGCTGGAGGGCTGGTCGCCTGACCTCGACAGAGCGATGGAGGGGGACATGTCCTCCTCGTCAATGAACAGAGTAACGTCACTGTAGGATGCCAGCATTTCATCATGCATGCGTCCAGCTGCCCCACGGTGGGGCTTCACCTGATAGGACACTTCCCTCTCCACCTCAGGACAGCCCATGGCCTCTGGATCAGGTCCCTCGTCCCCCTGAAGGCTGCGACAGTTCAGTGCATCATCTATAGACTCGGCCAGAGACTTGACCTGTCTGGAAAAGGCGTCCTCCAGCTCCGTGATGGCATCCGTCAGGTCACCCTGGGTGGCTGGGTGAGGTGACAAGTTGGCCTGTTGGTGGACCTCCATGTCTCCGCATTCAGACTGCACCATGGACAGTGGGGAGCCATCCTCCGTCATGGACACCTGCCTCCCTTCAAAGTAGGAGCTATGGACTTTCTCAGGGCCCTCGAAGGAGAGCTGCATCCTCATGTTGGACAGAACGATGCGTCTGGACATACGGTTCTCAGACATAGAGCTCCTGAGACGTTCAAAGTTCTTGTTCATCTGGTACTGGCGGAAGGCTGTCTGGATGGTGCGGGCCGCATGCCGGGTTATGAAGCGTCCCCCATATTTACGCTCCAGCATCTCCACCTGAAGAAAAGAGGGAGTAAATGAATTAAGGGGATGTGCCACTCATGAAATATTGCATTGTGTTTCTTAGCTTGAGGTGGTTTGTAATGGATTGAATGTAATCCTCCTGAATGTCACTGATAACTCGGCTCTCCCAGTGGTCGGTAGCTCTGTGACATTCTAACAATAAGCTTCCACCCGCATTATCTGCATCAACAATAATCTCACACAGCTAGGTTTCAGAAAAATAAACCTACAAATGAGAACAACCTAAAGGCGACATTCAGGAGTGTAATGATACAAGCTAGAGGTAAAAAACAACAACACAAGGACAGGTTTTTTCATCTGATGAAAAATTGCACATGACAAAATTCTGTGTAACTCTGCATAAACTAATGAAACTGAACAAGCAAAGTGAGAAACTCCATTAGACTGAAGTTGACTCTACAGTAGTGTATTATTCCGGGAGGCAGGTTTTGAGTACCTGCTTGTCCTGGAGGTCAGCAGAGAGCTCATAGCTCTCAGAGAGCGAACGGGAGCGCTTGATGGCCTCCTCTTCAGCCTGCTTGCGGAGGATAGACTGTGAGTGCTGGAGCTTGGGCCGACGGGGCCTCTGAGGCCCAGGCTGGACCCCGTGGCCGTAAAGCGGGCTGTCAAAACGGTCCGGGCTGATGGCCGAGCCGTGAGTCACTGGCCCCCGGCCATAGCTGGCTCCGCCGTCCAGGGAAGGGCCGCTCTCATTGGGCCGTCCGTCCCCTTCCACACTGCAATGACAGAAGAAAAGCTTGGTTACCAACAGATATAATCAAAATCTGAGAACAAAGAGATTTAATTTTCCCCCTGCTAGGAAATAGTCAATGACAATTCAATTTGCTGACAGACTGAGAGTGAGAATGTGATCCAGACATAATTTATCAGGTAATTTTCAACTGTCTGATCCTCCTTACCAAGTGCAGTCAGAGCGAAAAGGACATTTGAGGGACTTGTGGCCTGTCAGTCTAATACTATGAATCATGTACCGAGTGGTGAATGCTGCATAACTCTGTTCAGCAGGAGCTTTTATAAAGGAAATTCTTAAAAACAGTAGTGTAGTCCATTACTGAACATGTAAATGAGCATATGGCACTAGAGAAGTGAACTGCAGAGTCAGTGGTTAGAGAGAGGACAGAGAGAGGTGTGTGTAAATAAATGCAGCCAGCCATTTCTGAGAAGTGCTGATCCCACAACTTTCAAGATATACAACCAACATTTCATTCAACACTGTATGCTGATTAAAAAGCTGGTGAGTAAGTGGGTCTGTAATAATTACTATTAGAAATATGACTGTAGAAGTACACCATAGATTTTGCTCTGCTACATTCAGAGAATAAAAATGCCACGTCAGACAGTGTCTATAAATTATACAGCATCATCCATCGTCCGCAGGGGATTACTTCCTATAATACACATAAAACAATGGAAAAAAAGAGAGGCTACTCACTCACTCTTACATTCTGCATCACTAGAAGAGGTTTGCCTAGTGCGGAAAGACCTTCTATTTTCTATAAAATGCCAACTCTTCCTCCATATTTTGTCCACCATTCTTTCAGTCTAGTGAAGTCCAGAGTACACAGGCTCCTCCAGGAAACCAAAGTCTACACCACCTTAAGGGCCAATCAGTGACCAACGACAGTTGCATCATGTTTGGCGAATAGACGACTCACTGTTCCAATGACTGTTACAAAGTCCAGTTTAGAGGAGAATGACAGAGCAAATATAACTTTAACAGTCCCTTAGAAATAACCGAGGCACGGGTGTTTGTGGTGCCCACCTGCTCAATAACTGACATTCATTCTTTTCGGTGGTACAGTACTTTTACTTTTCACAGGCAGACTAATGTGTTTGAACTGTGAGGCGACACACCCATACACTGTACACAAACCACTTCCTTCATTAGACGGCTGGAAATCAACATTCAACAGAAACAGCCTTCTGGCAGGCAGCAGCCAATCCTGCTGTTTGTGCTGAATGAAAAAGTGCAGATGGGATCAAATATGGTCAAAAGTACAGAAGCCGCATGATATTATAAAGACTAAGAACATACTGTCGCTTCTTCACATTACATCAGATGTATTCGTTTTTTTTCGGGGGGGTTTTCTGACCACACCAGTACAGTCTTTCTTTTTATTGATTGTAAAACATTGACAACCTAACACAGCACACCAGGCCATCGAACTGTTCACAGTAGATGCTCACTCAAGGTTTACTACCAGATACTTACTGAAAGCCTAGTAAAAATTTAAAGCTCAGGAATATTTGCTGGCTTAGTGTGCCACAGTGCATACAATATACACACTGTACCGGTCGTTTTGGTCATTCACTTTTGTGGATCCTCTCCCATTTTTTTTTCTTTTCTCTGTCCACTGATACCTTTCTAACAGACAAAAATGCAACGTAAAGTAAAAATGTAGCGTAAAATGTATTATTATGTAATAAAAAGGCTCTAAGGCTCTATAGCGATCATGAATCTCTGGAATGGCTTCACACACTCTAGCTTTAATTGATGCTTCTGAGAATAAATTATTTTCCAAAACAGACACGGTGCTATGTAAACCCTGCAGATGCTCGACCGCCTCTCCACCAAACATTGGAGTGTGAAATATTTAAACACGTCGGCCTACTAGGGCTGCCAAACTACCACCTGGTAAATGGTAGGATCAACAGCATCCAGAAAATATTTAGTCTGATTCCAACAGCTAATGGCAGTGAGACTGTGTTTGGATGCATACTGTGATAATATCATGTCCTCAAGTAGCACAGATATTTACCCCAACAAACTAGTGCTGCAGAGTGAATTCTGGCGACAGGTTAACTGCACCGCATTAAGCCCCCCTCCCTCTCTGTCAGGGTGGACATGACCCACTCAGGGTCAGCCAAGGCCACCGTGACACAGGATAACTTGACAGTAAGTGAATGCTAACTGACTCCCTCGGGGCTCTAGATACACACAGTGTTCTGATGTGCGGACCGGCAGACGGCTACGGCGCTACGCGAGGAGGGCCTGCACACACTGCCAGACCGACACAGAGCCAGTACGACAGAGCGAAAATCACACTTCCTTGCATAATCGCCATTGGGACGAATCTCCCCAACCATCTGTCACGGCAAACTGTGACGCTGCCGTCCCCGGAGTTAGAGTCACACCTTGCGTTCTGTCACGGCACCAGAATGCAGACGGTGGTCACTTCTGCTCGCCTGACAGGTCGTTTTCATGATTTCTTCATTGGATGATTGGTTATTGACCTGGATAAAGTGATATCAAGGGAGTGTTTGGGGCATGGTAGTGCAATTGGTATGACAATATTACTACAGGAATAAAAATTGAGTTTCAGTAATGGCTGAAAACGCAACGAACTGCGATCTGCTTTTTATAGCGCCTAGAGTGGTCCTCTGGGGTTTGTTCCTCGCCCCGTCACCCCCAACAACATTCAAGGCAGGAAGTCAGAAACTACGCCAACTGGACTTGCTTTTCCCATAGGGGACTAAAGCTAGCATCTTTCCTTCCATTTTGTTCTTCTGCTTCATTTTCTCCCACCCAAGCCTCCAGATTGTGTGTGATTGTGGGTGTGTATAAGAAAGACAGAGAGACAGAAAGAGAAACAAAGTGAGAGGGAAAAAGAGTGAGAGAATAAGTGCTGCTGTACTTTCCCTCTGAGGTCATCGTCTACTCCACTCAGTCAGGTCAGTTGTTCATGATGGCGGGAAAAGGAAAAAAAAAAAAAAGGAGGAGAGAGCAGTATTTTAGAGAGCCGACGTTTTAGGCTGTAATGGATGTTGAGGGGAAAAAGAGATGCAGTCAACTAGGGGCAGAGCAGGGACTTGCATGACATTACTCCATAGGAGAGGCTTCTATAAACAACAAAACCATGTTAACATGTAAAACAACATGTTGTATCCATAATAGATGTAGAGAGGCAAAGAATGAAGCAGTGATGGTTGTCCCAGGACCACTACCTGATGCTATTTGTGTCCCTATTGAAATAAACAAGGGTGGGAGGGGTGGGGGTGGGTTATGATCTCACTGTATTAGCACCACTCGATGGTGTCTGTCCCTCCGTCTCGCTCTTTATCCACCAAGAGCCCCCGTAATTCTGATGTAGGCATGGATAACCATGTCAGCTCAGCTGGCAGTGATTTTGAGCCATGGGATCCAGGGGGTTTGGGGGGTTTGGGGGGTTTGGGGGGGTCGACCATCTCTCTTTCTCTTTCTCCCCCCACTTCCCTCTCTCTCAACACATCCTGAGCAAACAGGCCCAGGCCCCTGCCCAGGCCTCAACCCCATTCCATCAGTCGGACCTGAGGGAGAAACATTCCTCCATCCCGGAAAAGAGGAGTCACATCTACAGGAGTTCTGGGAATAGAGGATTGCTAATGAAGTGCAGGCTGGAGCTAGGCAGGGAGCAGAGCCGCAGTGAGGAACTAGCCTACCTCCCAAACGAAGGCTCAGTGCCTCCCCGCTCTGACAGAGAAGTCTCGAGACCGCGACGTGCTTGCATGTTTTTCCAATCAACTGCAAAGGCTGCTCAACTTCAAATTGTGTTTTTTGCTCCTTCCAGAATGAGAGAGCATAATTGAATTACCCATTCAGTTGTGAACTCCGAAAGCCCATGCAATGAGCTATGCGATAAATATTTATACAAACATCTTTCAACAATGAACGGACCCTTTCAATCAAACTGCCACTCCATACCACAGCTCTCACCCCACAGTGCCCCTTGTGCTGACAACACATGTGCTCCTAGCACAACAAAAGCAGATGTTTTCTCTCTCTTCACAGTGACTCAGAGAGCTCATAAATACAGATGCAAACACCGGTCCACACGACACAGATGTGAGGGAATGTTTTCCAGGTCAAAGGTTATGAGACCACACAGTAACATGTTAATGAAGTACAAGTGCAGCATTAAAAAGCAAACTTGTCTGTAAACACTCAGGTATATCATATGTCATTTCAGCACCAATAACCATACTAATGGATGCTTTTAATTGCTGTCAAAAGAAAGCCAGGAGCAGGCTGGGATTTACAGGGTGACACAGCTGCAAACTGGCCAGCAGGCTGACAGCATCGCTCTGAGAGTTTGCAGCAGACAGTATATAGTCGACAGGAGCCTCGTAAGAGTCATGGCTCCTAACTACTGTAGCTTCATGTTCTAAATTGTAACGATATACTTCAGCTGAGCAAAGGCCATGGCGTTAGGACTTGGGTATCTCTCATCTGACCCGGCCAGAGACACAGTGTACAGTCATCCAGCGGAAACCAACACAGTCACAACTGAGTGTATCGCCTTATAGGCCTCACTGTTGAATAGCTTCCATCTGCGTGTAAAAGTTCAAACCTCTGTCAGGATTATTATGTTACAAATTACAAAGAAATGTGTAGGCACAGAGGTATTAAACTGCTTTAGTTTGCCCTGAGAACTCCCCGAGAACTTCAATCACAGTCTATTGAGGGTAATTATATGCCTGAATGATTTGATGGATAAATGAATGAGTTTATCTCTTTTTTTTTTTTACACTTCTGGAGTATGAATGGAAATAACAGCCTTATTAGCAGCATAGATGCAGAAGACAGACCCCTCTGAAAGAGTGATGACATAGATAGATAGGTTTGACATGTCATCAACCTACTTATTACTCATGTAATCAGATAGAAATACCATTCCCCAGCGCTAGACCCAGTCAGCTGCCAGGTCTCGTTCTGTCTGAATCAGGGCATCCCTCCTGTCAAGTCCCATATAGCAACAGGCTAACAGACCGACTGTCATTCTCTCTCAATAATTAATAATTAATAAATAATCCGCCATGCCACACTCAGCACCTGCCCTTGAAGATCCAGCTATTAGAAAGCACACAGCAGCAGGAGGGACACGACACTCCGCAGGAATGCCCTTCAACCAAGCAGGAGGGACAATCCAACTCACAGATGGAGCCTGTACAGTAAGACTAAATGCATCATGATAGCCGAGAGGGGACATGATCTGTTTTCCATTATAAGGGGAGTGAAAATTGAAATGGCAGACCCCACTTTAAAATTCATGATCTCCTTGACTGTAGCTTCGCATTACTTCTGTCATAGCTCCTGTAATGTGGATAGTGTGGATGCAGCTGAACACAAAAGAAGCATTTTAATTCAGCGTGTGATCCAAGCTCTTTTCACAAACATGCAAAGACTCTCCACTGTTTATTAAACAAAGCCTTATGAGCTTTAGCAGCCTGGTGTAACCTTATCCAATGACAAAACACACACACAAGCACACACACACACACACAAGCACACACAAGCACACACACACACACACACACACACACACACACACAAAAGCAAACACTCTCTCACATTTACACTCTCCTATTACTCTTACCAGCCATCCAGCTCCAGCTCCAGCAGAGACTGGGTCTTCTCTGAGTTACACTGCAAACACCACATGCTGGCCGGCACTCACAAGACGAGGTAGTCCAAACATTACCAGTCCTCCCTACCGGTCCCCACTGCTGCCTAAAAGGTTTCTCTAACAGAAACACACATCTCCAAACTCCCATCTGCTATAGCTCTCTGGTTGTAGCTCTCCACTGCATGTAAACGTTCCCATGGTTTTGCCTTGTGAAAGCAAGCTCCCTATGGATGGTAGGCGGGCAGGGTGACTGCTAAGTGGCAGTCTGTAATCTCTGACAGACAAATGGAGGTCTTTCTTTTTTTCCTCTTTCTCCTTCTCTGTCCTCGGCGCGCCGGGCTGGTAGGAGTATGAGGGGGGCGGAGGCTGGGAGAGAGGGGAGTGTGGGTTTCTGCCAGGCCCTTAGCAATATGGAAGGGGGCGGGGTGCAGGGAAGGGGGTGTGAGAGCACAGTGGCTCTGTAGCTAGGGAGAGAGGGAAGGGGATGAAATTCCTCCTGCACAACGCCGATCGCGCGAGCAAGGGATACACAAATGACCCCGGGGCCGAGGGAAGTAGAAAAAAAAAGTGTTTTTTCAGGCATGCTATCAGAGAATGAGAGAACATGGGAGGGGAGAGATAGGGGGAGACAGAGAGGGTTGGGAGTGACAGATAAAGCGAGGCATTCAGGGCACAGGGAGAGCGAGGGAGGGGGAGAGAGCGACAGAGAGACGATCCAGGTTGAGGTGCGTAGGTATAGTATAGAGTGAGGGAGAGGTAGATAAGTAGGTTGAATGGGGGAGGAGGAGAGGATCCATAAGATGCTGCGAGAGTGAGGAACAGGTAAAGGGGCAACGTAAAAGCAGACAGACGGGCTGAGAGAAACAGAGAGCAGTGGAGGGAACGGGGTCTAAGAGTACGTGATCGTCAGTTTTTCCTTTTTTCAAGCCTTGCTTTGCACTGAGGGATGTAAGTGGGTAGAGATGGCAAACACAAGAGAAGCACCTCTATTAATAGAGCCTTTCAGGGCTCAGGACCGACTGTTAAAGATGCACACAGAAAAAAACAGAGGGAAGATTCTTTCTGTCTTTCAGCTGCATCTACTCTTCTCTAATGCAATCCAAAATAGGAAATTGCAAAAATAGGAATTGCATTAGAGCATCATAATGCCTTATGTGACGTTCTCCACCTCTGGCACTTCTATTTTCAACTTCCTTTAAAACTCTATTGTTTAAATTCAAGGATGATGTTATACTGGATAAAATGTCACATAGGTCACCAAGTCTTCCACTCAGTAGATACCTTCACCTTGTAGTAGACCTCCTTACTGATGGTGCCCCATCTGTGGACTTCACAGTGTTGGGCCAGAGACTAATCACCCCTCTGAGAGGAGGGGGGTGGAGGCAAACTGCCCCCCAGTCAAAGGTATTTTCTATCTAATGACAACAGGCACAGGAAGCAGAGGAGAATAGTTCCCAGATGGATCCCGTTTACAGGGACACCAATCACCAAGGCGCACGTCTCAGGAGGGAGGTGCTGATGTCCTCTAATTACAGGCCCAGACCCTAAAATGATCGCCTCCTCCGGCCTGTTTTCATCTTCAAACGAAAGATGGAGAACGAGACGGAGACAGCAAAGGAAAGAATTACTAACAGGAAAAAAATATGCATATCTTAACATGTGTGATGGATCACAGCAGAGGATATGCACGGACACTCTTACAATGCGTGACTCAGGCAGAGTGACTGCATGCAGACACACAGGCAGACAGACAGAAACTGGCCAAGTGAGCTATTTCAGTTTGAGACCTTGGCCCCATACTCCAGTGACTGCAGCTGTTAATGCAATGCGGAGCTGCAGACACTTGACTCAACTTACAGACTTCACCTGTCACACAATCTTTCCACTGTTGCTGAAATCCATTTATTCCTGAGTGACAGTAAACAAAACTCGCATGGAATAGGGAACAAAATTCATTTTAGATATCCCTCGATAAAATTGGCAGAGTCATTATTTTGTCATTTTGATACACCCGATAACCCAAGAGGAACGGACAGAGGCAGATATGCAGCTTCTTAAATGAGTCCATGATATTAGACAGGTCCCGGGGCACTGCTTTTGTTTTGCTGAGGGACCGCCGGGGATGTCTAACTAGAGGTTATTTGTTTGGGAATGAGATTTGAAGTAATATCATGGCCTCATTTGAAGGCAAGCATGTGAGGCTCATAAACCCCAAGCCTATCATGATTGTCTCAGTATGAGGCTCAGGGGTGACATAACTTTTAAGCATTAAGGAGAGTGCGCTGCAGAAATGATCGTAAGTAATTAGATGAATTCCAGGTAAGGCTAAGCTGTATGGGCTTTGCACAGACTTCAGGACACTTAGTAGGCCTGTGATACTCCCTCTCTCTCTCTCTCTCTCTGTCTGTCTCTCTCTCTCTTCTAGTGTTACTATCCGCCTCCCTGTCTGGTTTAGGCTCAGTCCATCTCCCCCTGCCTGCTCCTGAGTGCCGGCACAGCTCTCTGCTCTGGAATGATGTCATTGGGAATTCCAAGCAGAGGCCCACTCTCTGCTCATAAAACGCCATTTCTTCAACTCAATACATATGGCCTCTCTGCGTTTCAGCTCCTACTTCATCATCGCAGGGTCGCAGTGACCTCCTTCTTTTCTTCTTTCCTTCCCTCCTGTTCAGCGCGAGGCGAGTTAGATACATTAAACCTGGGACAAGGCCAAAGAGGCATCCGCAGGTCAGCTTCATACAAAATGCCTTTATCAGGTGTATTCACATTTCCAGACCCACAGGAATGGTACCTACAGTGAATACACGGACTCCCCCGTGGCAAAAAGAATGAATGAAGACAGAGCAGAGGAGCAGACAGTGAAGGAAACCACAGAGGAAAGTTTTTTCCCCATCCGTAGTGATAGCTTCCCGGAAACTTGGTCACAAGATTTTGGTGTTGTATATAAAAGAGCTGGGCTGTGTGCTCTGTCTACATGACATCATGCACCATTTCTCATTATCTGCTTTTGCTGGAAGCCGAGCCGCTGAGAGCTGCACTAGAAATGGAAAATAAAATGAAAATTCAGCCCTTGCCCAGTCTGGAAGCAATTAGAACGGGCTGATGTCATCGTTTGATACAGCAGCGTACTAAACGAGATGTAGTGGCCCGGGATAGCTTAGTCAAGACAGAGGAACTCATATAAGAGGGAAAAAAACAGGAACACACTTTTTCCCAGTAAGTTCTCAGGAACAAAGAATTCCTGTGCATAATAAGGAGTTGGCAGCAGATGTATAAATAGAGCTGAAATGACAGTAATTAAAGGATATGCTGCCTCTGCTCATCAGATCCTGGCAACAAAGCTGGAGCAGATGTGTTGCCTGTGGGATCCTATGGGAATGATCAAAGATCATCAGTGGCAAGTGATGTCTGAGGGGCTTTTCTTAAACCTGTTCATACATCACTTAGTAATGTCTGAGCTCATTCCAGTTCGGATAGGAACAATCTGTTTGTCTAGCCACATGGAAACCGACGGCTGATGGCTTGTTGTTTGTCCTCTTCAGGAGTTTTGCTGCATCAAAACAGTATTTTAAAGCAACTAAATGTTTACACTGAGTGCTAGCAGCCCAATTACACCCTTACTTACTTACTCCCACACAAGTAACAAGTATTATGGCAGCACCTGGGTTGCATGGTGGCTCAGTGGTTGCTAGCACTGTTGCCACACATCAAGAAGGACCCGGTTCCCTCCCCAGCCCTTTCTGTATTGAATTTGCATGTTCCACCTGTCTTTGCGTGGGTTTCCTCAGGCCGCTCTCACAAAGGACAACCAAGTCAGGTGGATTGGACTCTAAATTGCCCATAGGTATGAATGTGACTGTCTGTCTATCTTTGTTTGTGTGTTTCCCTGCCTTCTGTCCAGTGTGTGCTGGGATAGGCCTGCCACCCTTAAAAGGATTGAGTGGGTAGAGAAAATGAATGAATGAATAAAGTGGCTCCCTTATAATAGCTACCTACCAAACCTCTACTATACAAATCTCTACCTCCATGAAGTCTGTGTGTGTGTGTGTGTGTGTGTATGTGTGTGTGTGTGTGTGTCTGTGTATCCCTATATATGTACACAGTGATAAAAACAGAATACATTTCATGGAACCCCGGCAAACATAGTACTTCAAAGCTGCAGTTCTCCTGATTGTATGCTTATGCTCTCTTGCACGCTCTCATTAATTTGATTCATAAAAGGCACACAGAGGTCATGTATACTGTTCTGTTATTAGAATGGAGCCTTGTTTGTCCATGTACAATGTTTTCCTTTCAGTCCATTACCAGATACCATATTTCACTGGAGCCTTTCACCATAGCCCCGCCCCAGCGCAGAAACACACGACAGCACAATGCTCCTATGCTAAAAATAGACCCATGTGAGGTGACACACTCCGGTAAACACTGTCAGAGAGACGAACAATACTGTGAAGAACAAGACAGAGCTGCAGCAGAGGAATACACATTAACACAAGAGACCTTACCCCCCCGCAGTTTGGACAGCCGATTTCATCTCATTATCTCTCGCTTTGTGATAAAACAGTGTGCAGCGTTTTTCAATGACTTTGGGGAATTTTGAGGTCAGTTGGAAATGGTGCACACACACACACATTTTCCCAAGGTGAGGAGGCTGAACTAGGGCAGCGACTCCAGTGGTTAGTGCTCACAGTAGCCCCGTAAATGTGGCAAAGGCCACAGTGGGTATAAGTATAAATACCCATGATGGTCACAGGAGTGTGACATTGCAGCCAAACCAACAAAACGGATCCAAAGAGCCATTACATGAGACCCAGTCCACCGTGCGCTCTCAGAGTGACAGTGCCACCCACTGGCTATACATGACATTACATGCTCCCTTGCACAGAGACGTAGTTGTGATGTCATTCGGGAGGACAAGGAGGTCAGACATGCTTGTCATGGTTGGAGGCAGGGAGGTTAGTGGTAGTGATAGGGGGGTTGGGGTGAGTTATTCAAAGACTCTAGGATGTAAAAAGACTCAGAGTGACCTGCTTTCTTTGGTGGGGAGACGATGGGGGGAGAGGGGGTTTGTGCCACATTCTATTTGAGGCAGTGGCAGAGTCACACCTGTCTCAAGTCACGCAGGGAAAGTCCTGTGGTTTCCATATGTGTCTGAACTGGGGAATATGGCACAGCAGAGCAGAGTTTCAACGCGCCTTGTGTCGCTCTTCCTCGTTCTCAATAGCACAGATTACCTTGAAAATTAACAGAACGCGCAAGTATGCAATTTGAGAGTACAAAACTACTACAGCACATTCAGAGTTCTCCCTCAGTATCCAATCATTCTGAAGCCCCATAACCTGCCTAAAGCAAAGAGACACCATCTGCTTCCTAGTCTAATAGCACCATGGTGGCTAATCCATCATCACACAGACTCCCGATATGAATTACACCAGCCAAACACTTATAACACCACCTCCCTCTGCTCTCCTTACTTCGTCTGACTCTAAGATTGATTTCAAGTATCCTTCCAATGGTAACCTCTGACAGGAAAAACATGCCTATCCTTTGGTATAAACCAGACATATTCTTCAAATAATTATTGCTCTGTGTGTATGTGTGTGTGTGTGTGTGTGTGTGTGTGTGTATGTGTGTGTGTGCGCACGTGTGCGTGCATGTGTGTATGCTTGGCAACGCAATCAAGTCAGAGCCATGAGCTAAATTACATTATTGAATTGGGTAAATTGACTGGAAGGCTTACAATGATAGTAATTGCTGTTTCAATCAAATTCCATTAATTGCCATCCGCATCAGTGATCAGATAAAAAGCTGATGATCTTGAACATGTTGTGTTGCTCAATCATTTAAATCACTGAATAGATTTCATTAGCACTCTAGCATGAAATGGTGTTATGGTTTAGAATTGATGTTGTATAAATAAGTTTCTAGTAGACAAAGACAGAGAGATGTTCATTGCGGCAAAGGTTTTGACATGATGTATGCAATCAAATTCTTGATTCAGGATCAACTGCGGATGCGTGCTACGCTCTATAACAGCACTATGCTGTGCTACATAACATGCTGTGCACATAGGTTCAAAGAGAAAGAGATTGCAGTTTGAAGAGATCAAGGGAGGAAAGAAAGATCGAGACCTTTACATTCTTACAATACTCAGACTGCAATGGCTGACATTCCATCCTTACTCACCTCTCCACACACAGCTGTCTAATCGCTTTAGCAGAGTTAAGTTTGCCTCGCTTTGTTTTCCTTCAGCCCTTCAGGGCTCCAGTCACTCGCTGTGCTATGCTGCCCTTCCCTGGCAAAGCCCACTGAGCCTCGGTGGCATCCCAAGCCCAGGGCAGAGACACTGAGGCCATTGAGCCCCAAGGAGCACCTCCCGGCTCGGCCGTCTGCACTGGCACAGCTCATTGTTTGTGTTGGCACTGGGTATAAAGGCAGCCTTTCTCATGTCTGCTCCATCACACTTTTTCCATCTTTGATTAGGGAAAACAGTCACTGAATAACAGGGGCTACCCTGTAGTGAAGACCACGAGATGTGTCAATATGTCAAAGACAGTGCCAAATAATATATGTTGTTTTCTTGTTGGGGGCCCGCAAACAACAGCCATAATACTGTAATACCATCACTGTGCAATATCAGCATTATAAAGAATTCCAAAGTTACAGTTCTTACAGTTCCTGCTCCACTTGGAAGTGAAAGGACAAAATGTATTTCATTTTAATGGCCCTCATTTGGCTGACAGTGGTATAATAATTCAGGAAACACAATGTTATTTCAGGAGAAAGTGCCTGAAACTGGAAGATTGAATACAGATGTGGCAGTGTGAATGCAGCCATGAGCTCTAGATGATCATGATCTGGTGTGCAATTACTGCTGAGTGACAACATTACCTGGAGATACAATATACACATCATATGGGATAATAAAGCCATGAATTTGGACATGGAAATACAAGTCATGCCAGAGAGGACCACCTACTGCTGTGTCTTTTGGCACTGACTGTGAAGATGCACCTCATTTCATGCTTATTTCTTTGGGTAGAAGAATTAGAAACATTGCTTATAGCACTGAGAGGCAAACTTAAATGTATTTGCTGCTAAACATTCATTTTCACTTTTTAACAGCTATTTTGGGGCATTTTTTCATCTGTATAATAAACATGATGTTTGACCAATAAAAACAGTCAGTAACTGGGGGAAACTGCTGCGTCAGGCCCTCAAACATTTGTCAAAGGAAATCCTGACTGTTGCTCTTTTTCCAAAACTCTGCACATCTAAGCAGAAAACAACCGAGTCCCAACCCTGCCATCAAAAGAATGCACTTGAGAAAACTGAGTATCAGTTAACATGTAATGAGATCTTCCCAGCTGCAACTTGATCAGTGGTATTTAAATATTAATTGAAAGCCATGCTTGAGAGCATCTTAACAATGACAGGAGAAATTAGAAAACAAATTATTCATGATTCCCATCTCTTGCCTATGTCTTTCCAAGACTTGTATGTCAAGGTTTTGGGTTGTTATTGGCAATGAACAATATAAGAGCCAAAAACATTGTCTACAAACTGTTTTAAAACAACACATCTGGTGACTGGTCAATAAATCATTCTTCTAAGCAAAACAGACAACTGAGAAACGATCAGTCAAAGAACAAAAGCATGGAGATAAAGTCATCATCTTTGTTCGAGTTTCCTTTGCTCTGAGAAAATGAACAGCTCAGGAAACTTTTCTGCAGGTCACGAGAGTGCTGAGAAATGGATTCATGTCGACACATTCCAGTGGAACAAGATATCCTGAGTGTGCAAGTTCCATTCATACTTCATTTCCACAAGACCTGGATGGATGCAAGTCAGCAGATCTTATACATCAACATAAAACCCATTCGAGCAGGCAAGGCAGGACATGAGGCCTGGGTTTACGGCGCGATAGAGACATTCTGAGAATATCAAGCGAGTCAAATTCATGATAACAACCCCTGGAGGAGGTAGGGTATACAACAAATGGATTACACAGCACCATGTTTATTGTTTCAATTCCCTCAATGCCTTTCATAACCTCCACTTGAGACAGTGCCAAGACATTTACAAGAAAAGAGGGTTATACAGGGCACATGTATTAATTCACCATTTCTATGACAAACTACCTGACAACGGCTAACGTTGTTTGCCTTCCATTTAATTCACGCACAATCAAAGCCTATTGGATCCCATCCAACACATATTGGAACTCAATAACGGCACGATTCCTTCAGGCGAAGGCTCGAGAAGCACCAGCCGCCCTTATCATACATCAACATCAACACAAAGCTTGCAACACACCAATTCCAATTAGAGGGCTCTCAGAATAAGAAAGAAGAATACCTGTCATTCCAGAGAAACGGATTCCTAATGTAGAGTAAATCTGTCCGCTACCTTGGCTGTATCCTCGGAGGTTTGATCTACGCTCCATAAAGCTCACTGCTTTATTGACTGGATGCACAACCCAGTTCTCTGCGGGCTGCAGGGCCCATCGATCTGTAGCCCCTGAATAACTCATTAGAGGCCCCCGTCCCAGCTCTCTGAGCCGCGGAATAACACACTGGTCCTTCCAAGGATAGTGGACTGAGCCTGACCCCGCAGCCACCTAGAACTGTCATTCAGTTGGTGTCATCGTATCACAAACCATAAATAAATGTCAAGCTTTAACCAAAATGATTAAAATGGCTTCAGTGTGAAATGCATAAAGAACAAAATTGACCAGATCATGAAAGCGTGTAATAGAGGCGTCTACATCATGAAATACCCAGACTTTGGGGTTTTCACTAAAGCTATTTGAGGTTTTCCATGATACAGGGTTCCAAAATGGAGGGGCTTGGATTAGGATGTGGAAATATCAGAGGATTGAGGATGTTTTTCTCCACCTCCCATTCTCTGGGATCCCTCAAACTGCCTGGGAACTCAAGGTTTCCAAGGGTGCAGTAGAGACTGTGTTTAACTTTCTGGTTTAGGGAGCTTTTTGTTGAACTAATACCAGCCTAATTCTGTCATTTTAATCGACTGAACTTCCTAACAGCCTCAGGTGTCTATCAAAGACAGGAGGTTTTATCCGTAAAGAGTACTTCTCACATTGTACACCATACTACACACCCAAATGGTAATCTATGACTGACATACAGATCAACATGGGCCATTTGAGAATGTTTTCTCTTGTGGTGGAGTCTGTTTCCTCATGCTGTATCTACAATACACACTGAAATCCCAGGAGTTTACTTGGCCTTAACTTTCTTGTTCTTGTCAACAAGTTTTTTTCATCTCATTTCATACTTTTAATGACAGAGCTGAGTTGGGTGGAGAGAATAATTTTGTGGAAAATTGATATTTTATCTATGGGAAAGGGCAGTCTGACACTAGTCTAGATCTGGTCTACCTTAGATTGTGGGCTCATACAGACCAATAGACCTTATTCCCACAGCGGCCATTTTGAATTTATGTTGAATTTACACTCAAACATTATCCTATCTAAAGATCACATTGGTTCACATTTTAAGGTAAAATATTTGGCCCATTATAGCTAGCTAGAATCTAGCCTTGGTAGCGAGTTAGCAGCTAACTAGCTGGTAACTTCCCTGCTAAATTAATGCAGTCATTGTAGTTGTTGTCCCTAAAATTATTAAATGATTTGATAACTGTTAGGTCTGTCTGAAGTAACACTACTTTCATGCCAGTCTTCCGGTAGAGTTCCCCACCCTGAGTGTTCAAAATGGCCCCCATGTCAATAAGATGAATTGCTTTATTTAAACCTTTATTTAACCAGGTAATTGTACAGTACACTACATGAATGTTGCAGTGACAGCAGGGGGGAGTAGTTTCAGGAGGAGGGACATGGTGAGTCAGCGCCACAATGACTTCCCCACACCAACCCTGATGATGATCCTTTCCACGCATAATCTGTAGATGTGTGTATCTGGAGCTGAGTGGTAGAGATCTGTCATTACTGCCTCGAGTTAAACAGGAAGGCCACTGTGAATGTGACAGTCCCACTTTAATGGCCTCTGAACCTCCTGTCCAAGTGCATAAACATTGATCTGTGCAGCATAAGGTTAAGATGCTTGTTCCTCAGCTTCATGTTTTTCTATGCAGCTTTGAGATCCTTGTTTAACCTGTTTCCTATGCAGAGATGATACAGAACACTAAGCAGCATATCCAGAACAGCCATTTCAACATCTTTGTCTTATTACATTGCATTTAATGACGACACTCCGAGGAATTCTGTCTAATAGGAAGCAATTGGGATTCGTAGTTGCTGCGCTGTGACTATAATGATCCCACAGGGAATTCTGCCTTTTATTTGCTGTACCAGAAAGCTCAGCATCCCACACCAGGACGAGACGACAACACATGTAACTTGACTGATAGAGAAAGAAGATGTGGCGGTATGGTGGGACACAGAAACGGGAAGTAAAAAAAACCAAAACCAAAGCAGTGTGTATGCATTCTGCACAGTGCAGCTCTGCATTTCTCTAGCCGCTATTCTCACGTACAGTATGACTGATGAGGGAGAGACCCCCTCACGCTCTGTGCATCTAATGGGCTCTAATGATGGCCTTGCTAAGCCATCCATTCTGTAAACAGGCCTAATGAGAGCAGGTCCGCAGTTCTGGGTGGACGGAGTACACAGGCAGAGGCCTGTTAGAAGCTCCACCGCCTGCCTCTCAGAAACAATCGGGGGCAAACGCATGTGCAGTCATCAGAGGCCCTGCTATAGGTTTAACTGAAAAGATGCTAACAGGATGCTTCACATGAGCAGGATGAATCACCAGGAATGTGCTGTGAGTCAGAGAGAAGCTGGGATTGGAGACGGGGAGCTGGTCAGTTCAGAGACACACACATCAGAGAAGAGCTGAGGCAGAGGGCTAAAGGGCCAAACGACCTGTCATGGTTCTGCTGTTTACACATGGCTAAAGACACACACCTTCACTTAAACGTACAGTTTGATAAGTAAGCATGTAGACTCTATTGGACAGAAATAAGAGACACAATTAAATACAAACAACCCTTACTCTTCCTTCTCCCTCTCTTCTCTCTCTCCCTCCCGGCCCTATGCATCAGCGTGAGTATGACATCAGACTACAGAGCAGCGGCGCCGGCACCCCGGTGTACGAGCATCAACAGTCCCCTCATTAGCTGCAGCTCTCTGTTGCATACTTTCCATACATATTTCTCCAGCCATCTCTTATGCACACATGCACACCGCAGCACCGCTCACATGCAGTGCCTGACAATGTAAACAGCTGCCGTCTCCCCTGCAGCTCCTATATTAACCTGCACTACACAGCCAGAGAGATCAACACACACACCTCCGGAACAGAGCCCACCTACCTCCACACATCTGCCTCCGGGTTGGCTCACATGCATCAGGGTGCGTCCGAGCGCTGATGACAGATAGCTCCTGCTCTCCACAGCAAGGCAGGGTGATCTTGGTGACTGGGAAGCTGCTAAACAGGCAGCTAGACCGGGTCTGTCAGGCTCAGAGCACCAGGAACCTCCATCTGACTGATTTACTCTCCACTCATCAGCACATTCCCCTAAACGTCAATGAAAAGGGGGAGGCTCCCCCCGCACACTGCACCCTCCCCCTGCCTCGCTCTTTCGCCTCTCGCACTCACTCAGCTGTTCTACGTCTGTCCCTCACAGCCTCAACCTCTTTCTTTGAATCTCTCTCCTCCTTTCATTAGTCCATCTCTCATGCCCTCTCTCTCTCTCTCTCTCCCTCCCATCAGCTGTCCTCTCTCTCTCTCTCTCTCACCCCACCATGTCTCCCTGGTCTGTGGTCATTTATTCAGCTGTTGTGTTGATCCCGTGGTCCGGCGGGGACGTGTCCGGAGCCTGCGTGTTGCAGCTCTGCAAGGTCACCGATTGTTTTTCTGCCTCTTCAGGACACATGGCATGGCCCGAAGGGGGAAATCTGAGCTCTCAACCAGAACACATCCTCAACAACTAGAGCATAACCCCGCATGCACTGAGATAATGCATTTATAGTGATCCATTTATATTGGAAGAGAAACGATAATCACATTTAGTTACATTGTAAAATATAGAGGCTTGAGTATCTCATTGGACTGTGAGAAAGAAGCTTTCCTCTGTGCTGATAAACAGGCGAAAAATTGCATCCACTGACCACCATATCACTGTTTCTATCCTTCCTATTCAGGAAAAGCAGCTTGCCGGTGTGCGGGTATAGCATGTGATTGTGGCATCTCAAACGGAAGGAGCTGTCAGTAAGCCTGTATCAGACAAACGTCCAGGAAACTTCCGCCTCCCTGTCTTTCCTGTGCTTTTGTGCCTGCTCTGGACAGTCCTGTCCAGTGGGCCATAGCTGACAGTAGCATGTCAACACTTTGAGAAAAAGAGGAGGAGAATCTCATTTGGTAGTGCAACTTCCTAGACATGATTTACATTTTTTAAAATGCTATGAGCCTGAAAATTTGATGGTTTGTTTTTCTCTATTTATTTTGCTAGGAATGATCAGTGACAAGCAGTTCAAACTAGTTCAGGACCCAGGACTGACTGTATATGTGAAACTGCATATCACAGATTTGTCAGCCATGTTGCTGAAAAAGGATATTTTTGCTGTTTCTCTGCGTGCTCCCAGGCACGTCATTATCTGTAAACAATACTTTAGTAAACACTGGCAGTAAATCTCTGTATAGCTGCTATCTGATGGGGCAGCAGTGGGAGTGAAGCCAGAGAAAGAGGCGACAAGGCTGCATCAGCCTCTGTGGGACGCCATGCAAGGCTAAACCCCCCATCTCCCTTAATTTCTCATCTCTTCACTCACCGACGGCTCACAGTGGAGTCAGGACTGCTCATTTATTTGACTTAAGATATCCCACATTGCTTCATTTCTTAGCTCTCTGCCCTTGACTTACTCACAGTGGAATACCCAAACCAATTGATTGTCTGAGTGGCCATTAACAGGCAGCAAGAGATGCGGTCAGCTTTGACAGATAACTTTTGTTATTTCTTATATGAACAATGCAGTCGAAGCCATATAAGAGGACTATCCACGCAGTGGGAGGGGGATTAATATAAGACGTCTATTAAATAATCACAAGAGATTTTTCAGACCTAGAGGTTGTTCTCTGTTCTAAAGTCTCTCTACCAACAGATGGGGCTAGTGCACAGTCAATATTGTACTGAGACTGATTTAGGGTTTGGGGCTAAAACTGAGGAACGAAGGATTCCAACTCTTCTTTATGAAGGAGGGGCAAGGAATGGAGTAACAAACCACAAATGTAGAGGAGCAGTGAGAGGGATATTGTTTAAGAAATGGAGAAAATGTGCAGGGGGAAAGGAGTTAGAGTTTGTGAGGGAGAAGAACTGTATTCTGTGGTTCTCTAGGGAGCTCATTTACACTGCAGTGTGAAGTGGAGATGTGTGAACAGACAGGTTTGATCTCTCAGTCTCATTTGTCGGAGGCGACTCTTCAATGCCAAGCTTGATTGGCCCTCATTTTGAAGGGAAACGTCCCCTCTCAACATCTCCAGTCTGGGTAGAAAACCCTGACACATACAATATGCCACAAATACAATACATTAAAACCACTCTTACCAAAATAATAATAATAATCATATAATAATGTGGAGAAGAATAATAATAAGAACAAGAATAGTAAAAATACTACTACTAATAACAATAATAATATGGTTTGGTCCTGTGCAAATACTGATACATTTTCTGTGAATTGCAGCCAAAAAGAAAAATCAATAGAAACCAAAAAATCTGCATGGAGTGAGTGAACCTGGGTGAAATTGTGAATGATGTCATTGAGAAAAAAGAGGCTATGGGAACCTGGGTGATACAGGCAGTGGGCGTGTCTCTGGGGATGTTTGCACGTGCACAGAGCTCCAAGAGGCCAGTTGTCACGGCAACAGATAAGGCTGACAGCAAAATTACATTGCTTGTACAGTTAGAAGCTACAGTTGTTTGTGTATGTGCAAATGCATAGGCCTACATATACACACAGCCCAAAGCAGTTAGTCCAACCAGGACAAACATTTAACTTTAATGACTGTTTACCAGCCATAGTCCCAGCCTCCCTGACAGCATGGTAATTTCACTCTCCAGGACAGGTGCTAATTTCACAATTCATGGGGTCTACAACCGGCCCACACAACGCATGTGAGTGTAATTCATTCCATGAAGAGTCAAACATTTAGTGTTGAAAAAATGATTTGATTTTAATGCCGTCTCAGCCTTAGAAAAGAGACCATAATCGAGCCATACAGTATTCATAGATGTCCGTTCTCCTAGGGCGTCCTACAAATGATCCATGTGCTTATGATATTAGGAGAGGACATAAAACTATAAGTAATTCTATAATGAGGTTAGCATTGGGAAACTTGGACAATGAATTTGTAATGTTTGGTCTTCTGCCCAGGGTGGTCTTTTATCTATTAGTCATTCACCTATTAGTTTCAGTCTCAGACAGAGCTGAAAGCCCTCAATGGGACCATTCTATGTTACCTAGTAAATGCGTTGGCATACCATTATCACTACCTCCTCACCCCCCCCCCCCCCCCCCCCCCCCCTCACCCCCCCCCCCCCCTCCCCTCCCACTCATCTCTCTCACGGATCAAAAGACAATCTCACGTCAAATTTGAGGGTCTGCTGTGTCAGAGGACAGAGGTGGTGGATTTACAGCAATTATCAATGCGAGCTCTGGAGGCTCAGCTTGTGCACAGCTGAGCATCATCCCTCTCTGCCAAGGGTGATGCAGGGAAAGGACAGAGTACACACACTAAGTCCCATTCACAGCAAAGCATTGAGAGAGATTAGCGATAAGGATCTTAAGACCAGGGCAGCCTCCAGATTCTGCAGCAGAAAGCTAAATTGGGTACTAATTATGCAAGGAGGAGCTGTTCTATGTGGGTCTGTGTGTGTATCTGTGTAGATGTGTGTGTATGCATATGCATATGCCTATGTATTCGAATGTGTGTCAATCAACAAATCAGTGAATATCTGAGTAATGCACATGAAGTGAAACTGTGTATGTGTGTCTGCACATGCACACAAGAATGTGCATGTGGCACACAGACCACACGGTGCAGTGTGTGTATATAAGAGCTGCAGTGCAGCAGCATGAGCTCATCACTCTTCTCTTCTCCCCCTCCTCCTTCACTGCCCCCCCTCTCCCCTCCTCTCGCTCACCATTACATAAGTTAATGCAGCACACACCCTCATTATTCGCCAGGCAGCCGCTGTGAAGAGATGCAAAGGAATATGTCATCAAAAGTAGAATAACACATGGGGCCGCCAAAGATGCCACAGAAAGAGACAGAGTGTCTGTGTTTCCCTCTGAGCTATCGCAGCCTCCCACTGATCACAAAGAGCAGAGGCACAACTAGGAGAGGTAACACATTTTCGGCCCTGCTTTAATCAGAAACACACAACATGAGCAAGAAAAGAAAGAAAGACTAGAGACATTATGGAAAAATTACTTTTTCCCCCATTATACAGTAACAAAACCATATGCACTTTTCTCATCAGACACCATCACACCTCAGTAAACATCCTGCACATAAAGAGTGCCGTCTCCTGAGTGTGGCATTCTTAAGTATTAGAGTAAACAAACTGGCTTGCTCAGATGATTAGCATTTCAAAGCTGCACAGCTCAACATGAGAAGTGTAGATACTGCAGCAGAGGCAACATTCCCAAATATATCTCCCATAATGTTACAACCCTGCAGCAATGGGAGGTGAAGAGAGAGTGGTAGTTCAGTCTCAAGCCTTCTGGCCACATGCTACATTAGTCCATTTGTCACTGTCATGATCAAATCTCCTTCTCCAGCCAGGAACTACAAAACAAGGTAACCAAACAACTACAGAAAACATTGGCAACTATTATTCTTGCATGTAAGAAAAAAATCTACCTTCTTTCACCATGCAAATGCCCCTCTGGGTGAGACACAAATATAAATTATTCAGTGGTATGGACACTGACTGCAACTTAAGCATAGATCAAAAGAAGCTTGTGTATGTAGAGCGCTTTAGATCTCAACAGGAGCTCAGGTAAACCCCAGATAAACCCAAGCACAAAGACTTATTAAGCTCTCTTGCTGGTCATGGGCATTGATCTAAAATTAACCATCTATAATAATGCACCCCAATGAAGAAGCCGGCAGCCCATAGAAACAGCCAGAGGATGCAGATTGTTGCAATGTAAACCCATTTTCCACTGGATAAGCATTTGGGTAAGCATGAGTGCAAATAAATCACAAACACAGGTGAGGGGAAATATGCTGAATCAACTATGACCGCCTACATTTGGGCCTGGCACCATTCTGTGTGACTGTGGTCCACCTCAGCAGATAAACATTGTAATTACAAACGGGACATTGTTATGACTTTCAAACTGTTCAGCACCGATTCCGCAGGCCAGTAAAACAGTAGATTTCCACCTAACTGCAACTCTTGAGAACCACCATAACAGCCTCTTAACATCTCCATCATCCTGACATTTCTGACCAAAATACGGCTTCTATCCTAGACACGTCTAAGCTTTTCCACCCCAGAGAGCACTCTTTCACTCACCACAGTGGAACTGCACGTCCGCTTGGCAGGTTGCTACTTTTCCATTACAAGCAGTTCCTCTCAACCCCAAAAAAGACTTCACTTGTCATAAACCCAGTGTACCAAGGCAGGGAACCAACAAAAGGGTCAGGCCTCCCTCTCATCTAGATCCGCATGCATGATGTTAAAACACCTGTGTGTTGGGTCCAGGTCAAACCAACACCAACGCGGTGCTAACGTCCCCAGAGTGAGGTCCTGCTGGAGTCAACTGCCTATCATGAAGCAGGACTTCTGAGTTCACCGAACACCTCAGCAGATAAACACTGTAGCAAACACAGGCAGTGTTTGACATTCCAGTTCGCTCAGATGAGACTCTACAGAGCTTCTCCTGTACTCTGTTCCATGGATATCCACTATGGGATGAGGAGCAGAGACGTGGAGGCACCAGTGACAAGCTCCAGATCCACACACATTAAATAAGTAATGCTCTCTCTGCTGTGTTCGACTGCACTCGCTGACACAGAACCAGACTCAGATCAGATGTACTCTGGTTTCTATGGTGTCAGTGCTACAGCATTCCTCTCTTAGTCAGACATGCACAGTCTGATGTCATCAACAGACAACACATGTATTGCCTCTTCTCACTTTGATCCTTTGAACCTATAGTAGAATCTAATGCTAAGCAATAACATTTAGGACATTTGCAAAAGCTTCACTACCTCAAAAACACAATCGCTGAAAAGTGACAACTCTAGTGGGTTGAAGGCTAAAGAAAAGTACAGTTTAGATAAAGCAAAGGAGACAAGATGATGAAATGCAAAGCTTTCATTTCATCATCTGTCTCCTTTGCTTTCTCTAAACTGTACTTTACCTAGGCCTACGTTCGGAGAGGTCAGCATGCTGTGTGTTACGCTAGCACTAGCAAAGAGATGAGAGAACATTTGAATTTCCCTGCAGGGTACATGTTGATAATCATGTCACATGCTGAACGTACCACAGAAAGGTGCAGTTGAAGAGATACAGTAAAATGAACAGACCAACTGATCACATAATCCCATCACTATAAGCTATGAATACTTTACAGTACAAGGACAAAGTAAGGCTTTTCTGCATAATAAAGATAATGGTTATCTAAGTGTGTGTGCTGGACCGGGTACATCTGTGTTCATTCAGGAACAGATTCCCCATTTCAGAGGACATTCTCTCCCACTGTTCGCTTCTATGGCAAGACAAAGATAAGCGATAATAAGGCTTAAACGAGATGAAAAAAAAAAGAATTGCCAGATTGTTCTGCATTTCCAAAGAAATGTCTTTGAAAAGGTAGGTTGTTCTGAAAGTCCTTGAAAACGTCTTTACTGTTGCCTGTCTGCCTTTTTATATTGTGTGCCAGTGATAATATGTTTCCATGGTTTTGGATAGGAAACCACCAAGCTTGAGCATATAGATAGGAATGTTATTTGATCGGACAGACTTCAGAAATATCTACGCAGACTGCTGCTTGCGGTTGGTCGGAAAACAACCATCACTTATAGTCCATCCACACTGTTTATGCCAGATGGTCTCCTACCTTATAGTTCGGCTGGAAATGCAGTACTTCCACATCACATTCCACACGGCAGTGACATCACTGGAGACACCAGACATGCCCGAAAAAAATGTGCATGGCACAGAGAGGAAGTTTCAAAATGTCCCAAAAAACACAAAACTGTAGCAACTCCCCCTATAACTGCCAGAAGAAGTACAGTCTGTGCTCACTCCCTTCTAGACCACAAATTACACCCCACATCCTTCACTTTCCATAGAAAAACCCACAGAGAAATTCATTCTTTTGCTGCTAAAGTTACTTCGTCTGTGCCTTTTAGAAGTTCTCCCTGCCCCAGTTTATGTCGGGCTCACAGAGTTGCTAGTCTAGCAAGCTGCCCGATGACCAAGTAAGGTAAAGGCCCAGTATGTATAGCAGAAGAAAATCATCCCTCTTCTTAACAAAGGCTCTCCACCCACATTGAACCACACACCAATCCTCCCTTTCTTCTCGGCAGACACCCCTTCTTTTTCGTTCCTTCTAATGCAATCCTTCACTCATCTGGCAACGATGCGCTCCCCAATGGTGATGGGCAGGGCCTGCATGTGTTGTGTGTCTAATGTGTGTCTGTGTATATGTGAAAGTGAGTGTGTGTGTGTGTGAGAGAGAGAGATAGAAAGTAATAGAGATAAATGGAGAGAGAGAAAGAGAGGGAGCGTGCAAGTACTAGTGTGTGTGTGTGCGTGTGCGTGTGTGTATGGTAATACTTGGGCCCATGTCCAAGAATCACACTGCTCTCAATGGGAAGAGCGAGCAGGAGGGAGGGTGAACCCCAGTTCAGCAGCTGGGAGAGGCTGTTTTGAGTTACTACACTGGCCTTGATTTAACAACATGGCCTCAGTCCTGGAATACAATCTGACTATGTTGCCCTAAAGCCCAAGCAGCGTAATGAGTTACACCCAATGACTGCCATATTCCGGTGACTCTGAGGAATTAGGAGCATAATGAGTTCTTTAGAATGTGTAGACCAAACAGAAATGTGTTTTACAGTCTTCATCATGGAAAAAATCAGCAACGCTGCTAAATAATTCCAAAGGACCATGGAGTCATAAATTGAGATGATGAGTGGCGGCAAGCAAAAGATTGAGTAAATAATTTAGGGCTCAAGTGTACACTAAGCGCCCTTCAAATGCCTGTAATAATAAATGCTTAATATCAGGCAAAATCTGACAAAAAGATAATTGTAATACTATAGCCATCTGGTGTTGAGGTTGCACCTACAGCTGGGGGGATTCCCAGAAACATAAGAGAACAGGACGTGTTGTTTGGAGGTACGATGCTATCTACATCAGTAATGCATTATTAATGGATCATGGACATATCCTCACCTTCAGAATACTAATGCTTATGACAGATTGTGTGTGTGTGTATGTGTGTGCGCGCACGTGTGTGTGTGAATATATTAGCATACATAGATGTGACAGTTGGCAGGTGCCCCTGAGTTTCACAGATCCTGGATCAGTCTTACGTCTTCACTCGCCGCTCACTTCTGATTCAGACATCAAACCTCTGCATGATGGGAAACGCATGAAGGAAAACTCCTCTAACATGAGCGACTAGATGTTTGTGGTGTAGCAGGGGGAAATTAGACCTAAATACTGTAGCTGTGGAATATTACCACAGATTCTTGTCTTACAGCTGCAAAACCTGGAATCTAAATTAAGTTGTCAAATTGACAATAAAGGGAAAGTAACAATTTTGAAGATATATTGTTTTCTGATGCTCAAATAGCAACTTCAATGAACATGAAAGGTTACAGTACATTAGAGACATGTAAGATGGGGCTAAAGGTGAAGATCATACACACATTAAACTCCATCACCATGGAAAAGCCATTCAGCTCCGTGTTTTTGCTCTTAACTTCAACAGATAATGGTTGTTTTGCGTAAATCGGCTCAACGTGCATCTCACATCGAGGAGCTGGAGTGCATGTAATGGAATATGGAGCGTCAGATATCTGTGTCGTGACAGGCAGTAAAAGACATGAGAGGTTTTTTATGGTCTCAACACAGCAGCAGGGGGATGGGGGTGTAAATTAGACAGACTGTGAGAGAGTGTGCAGGGATGCACCTTTTTAACATACCTGCCAACTGCCGCACGTTGGAGGGAAAACACTGAAAATAATTTAGGTCCGTGGGCAAAACCTCCTATATAAATTAGGCGGCATTAAAAGAAAATGAAACCATGATCTACCAGCTGTTATAGGGAGATCTTGCATTCTCTGATTCACTGCTGTGATTCAGTGTAATCAAAAGACATTAAATCACATCTGATGACATGACAGGCATGTTGTGGTTGAACATGAACAAATCCCAAAACACATAACAGACTCATAAAAAGAGATTCCTTTGCCAACCCTGATGTGAGCTGTGAAGCTACACTGAATAATCAAGCATAGATTATGCACTAGGTGAAAGGTGAACAGGAAAGGGTCCCAGTGGGACAGAGATGAATGAATTCAAGCAGAGCCAGCTCATTTCGTCCTATTCACCAGTACCAGCCCTAAGCAGAAAACAGACACAGACAAGATCATTCTAAGAGCCAAGTTACTTAACCAAGTGCTTCTAGAAAATAACACCCGTAACCTGGTTCGCTCTGGGAAATCGACTGTGGTCCAGCCAGCTCACACGCCCCTGAGTAATGTCTCTCACAGTCAGCCAGTATGTCAACATCACACCTGAGCAGAGCGGAGGGCGCCCTACTCCTCTTTTTTCTGTCAACCAGCCACTCTTGATTAACTAATTCTAGAGTCTGTTTTAAAACATATTGATTTGCCTAATGCTGGGAGCACTCCAACACAGCAGGGGAGATCAACAAGCTGAAGGCACTCCATGATAATGACTTGTTCAAAACTGGCTGGTGGCAAAAAAAAAAAAAAAAAAAGACAGGCACAAGAGAATATCTAAACATAACTGGAAACATAGCTGTTTTCAACATACCTCTTATAAAAGTTGTTGTGAGGGTGCAAACACAGCACGTGCCAGTAATCCAAGCAGAAGGCTTTGAACTTCCACATCCTCAGCTCAAACAGTCACTACTAAAGCAGACAATCAACAGGAGGGGACAGCAGTGGGGCTCAGAGCTGGAAGGTCCATTGTGAGAGGCACAACATCCTGCTGGCATATTCAAAAGGCACCATGGCACCGGAGGCACGGGATCCTGCTCAGTTGTTCAGCTGGTGAATCCCTGGCACTGGATGTTGGATCTCTCCTCCTCTGGAGCCCCTGCCTCAGCTGCGAGTGGGTCAGCAGCCTCCCTCTGGGTGACAGTGGTTCTGTCCCGCCCAGAACAACCACATCACTCCTGGACCTGTCTCAGTAATCACCCACCCAGAGAGCCAGGCCCATCTGGAACTAACCAGACCACGGCTTGTGACCTTCCAGGATCGATTTAGACGGGAGTTACTGCTCAGGATCTACCTCCCAAAATAACCTGTATGCTGGTGGCTGCTTCGGCTCCGTTCAGCTCCTATCCAGGTCAGTCAGTCTGTCCTCTGTGCCTGTCCCTCCACAGAGCGCGTCAGCCCGGGATCCTCAGAGACATCATGGCTACGGCCGAAGCTCCGCGCTGCTCCAACAGGCACAGGTACTGGAATGTGTAGGAGTGCAGAGGCGTAGAGGATTCCTCCAAAAACTCGCTCATCCCTATTTGAACAGGCACAGTCTCAAAGGGGATCATCGATGGCCTCCTCTTCCGTCTCCTCCTCTGCTGCGAGAACAAACTTTCCAGTGAGGCGAGAGGCTGGGTCTTCTCTCTCATTCTCAGTGTGGCTCTCGTTCAGCCCAGCACCATCCCTCTCCTCCTCCTCTCCTTCCTCCAGTGGGATTCTGAACCTTCTCTCCTCCTATCTCTGTCCCCTTCTCATGATTCTCTCCCTCTCTCTCCCTCTGCCTCTCTCCCTCTTACAGCCGCTGCCATCCACACAGGACCTCCCAGAAATGTGCCGATTCTGGTTGCTGGGCAACACTACGGTACTACTGAAGCTTCAAATGGAAGCCTTGCAGAGAAGCCTGTGATTGGTCAGCTTTTCAGTGGGGAGGGGCCACTGCAATGTTGTATGACCACATGAGTTTATACACATGCTGTGTTCAGAATAAATAGCAGCTTCAAGCGTTCTAGTGTTTTGTAAATGTCTCGCAAAATCCTCTTGGTTAGAAAGGAAACGCTGCCTATTTGACTCATAGACAGTCAAGGTCAAGGAGGCATTACAGAGAACACAATAGCACATGGATAGCATGAGCATATGCCTGGTTCTGGTCAATCATAGAGTGATTCATAAAGTAATTGAAACTCTGAGATATGAATGGTGCGCTGGCAGAAGTATGTAGAGAGGGGAGGTGAAATTTAATTTATATTCATGAGAAGACCAGGGTGTAAAACCTGGATCAAACAGACGCATATCATTATTACCAGCGTGTTCAGATGTGCTGCAGTGCACATGTAGCCATAAGACTTAGATAGTGCACACATTGCTCTCTCCTTTCCCGCTGAGGGGGGTTTGCACTTGAGCACAAGCACAGTGCTGTTCTCTGTCTCTGTCTGAGATGCAGTGCCAGACTGCAGTGCCACCCAGTCCCAGCAGTCATGGGAAAGGGGTGTGGAAGGGCCTCTCATCAATATTCAGCCACCATCAGTGTCCAAACACACAAACACTGGAAAAAAAACCTTACATATTCACACAGACAAGTAGGCACAAATATGCAAACGCAAACACGCAAATGCACAAGTCACACATGAACACACTAATTGGGATAGTTAGATCTGTGTCTTCTGACAAGTGATCTCCACATGACCCCTTTCACACACCTCCTGGCACAATATGGGCTTCCTCTGCTTCTATAGCCGAGATATAGAAAGGCCCGAGCCCCACACAAAGACACACAGGCTATATTGAGAGCCTCTGTGAAAAGCAGAGACAGTGAGGAATTAATTAATCTACATACCATTCATCAGACTTCTGACACAATTCAGGCAGCCTGATTTACACACATCTCACGGAAATGACCACACACTGACAGAGCCTTTGCCTATGCTATTCATCTCAATTTGTCTTGATGAAAAATAGCTTCCACTGAGTTAACATTTTACACTCTCGGTACTCAACAGGTGTGCCTCTGTCTTCCTGTTTAACTACGGGATTCAGAATTTGTGAGAAGTTAGAAAATGTCTGTCGAAAAGTAAAAACATGTTTAGAGCAGATTAGCGGGTTATATTCAGAGATGGAGTAGAAGAGAGGCTAATGCTGGAGTGAAATCCAAAAACCTCGACAATTAATGCCACGGTACAAAGGTCACCCACTGCTTTGTGCTCAAAACTATTTTTCTCATTGTTTCCAAATGTACATAAAGCTCATTGTTCATTGTGGTGATTTACTCATGTGGGTCATGCCAGATGGAGACTCCTTTTAATTCCCTCTATGTAATTGATGTGAACTTGCCTACAGTGGTGAGTGTGGGTGGAAGCCCCACTGTTTCTGTGAGCACAATATACTGCAGTCTGTGAAGGGGAAGGAAGAGCAATTATTACAGTATTAACTGGCATAAAACACAGATGGCTCTGATTCAAACACACATAACTGGTCATTATTTGTTTTTATAGGATAAAGAGCAGAGCAAATGCACACATACAAACACCCCAGGATATTACCTAATGAGGATGGATAGACTGTGCAACATGGAATACATTGTGAACTGCTACCTGTATGCTGAAAACTGTTTGCTAAATGATCACTCTGTTCATTTAACACAATGCATGCCTCAGACAGCAGGTGGGGTGTATCCAGTGACACATCACTCACTATCACTCTTGATGAGGTTCCCCCTTCTGTGAGTACAAAATCAATCCAATAAAATAAAATAATACAATAAAATAAAAAAAATAAAAATAAAAATCCCATTGCATTTCAGCAAAGGTCAAAGTGAAGGTCAATTGTCCAATGGGTGACATAATGTTAACAACCGTGCTTTGTGTTTGTATCTATGTCTCTGTAAAGCATGGCAGGCATATGGAAATATGACTGGGACATTTCCTTTGACTAACATCCCTGTTGTGCTGTAGGCGGATCAATATGAATGTACAGTGTTTTACAGATCGAAAGCCTCTAAAGGACAGACAATCATATCGGTTAAGCCATCAATCTGAATAAATGAGCTTATGCGGTGAGTGTACTGACAAGCTCTCATTGTCTCCCTGGTCCTCCCGGTGCATCAGAGTGCACAGATATGGGCTGATATTGAGCATTACAACGAGGGGGACCCACCTCTCTCTGCGACTAACACAGTCAATCACTGATAAGCTGCTGCAAGGATTTCATCATGGCCTGCTCTAAAGGGGGAGATGCGAAGTCAATAAACACAGAGAATGGCCCGCTGCACAAAATCCTCCGGTCCACAGTATGTGAGGAGGGGTGAAGCAAGGGGGTGGGGGAGGGGAGCTGGCTAAAGAGTGGAGGAGAGGAGGTCCAGTGATCCACAGGAGAAACAATGGAGGGATGAGAAGGTGGGGAAGGGCTGGGTGGAAGATTGTGGAGCGATGGAAAGGAAGACGAGAGTGACAGGAAAGAAGAGCGATGGTGATGGAGATGGCATAAGGCGTAATAACCATCATAGATCAGAGAGAGAAGGCGAGCTCTAGGTCAAAAGAAACAAGTAAGAGTACATTTGTCTTAAAAATCCCCGATAATCCCCGACATTCATATAAACAGGATTTCATTAACTATACAAGAGAATCAGGACACGAATGACAGTCGGTGTGAATGACAGCCCGTCTGAGAAGATGTCTTAGAATAGTTCACCCCCTGGTGGCAGATTGGAGTAGTTCCCATGCTTTCAGTGCTTGAGAGCGGATTGGCTGATGTGATCGGAGGAAGAGGGAATCTGACCAGCATGCTGATTCATTCACAGAACAGCAACACAAAACATCATAGAAAATCTGATTTATTTCTTAGTTATACCTGCATCAGGGAAGAATTCCATTTAGAGGCATACATAAACAGCAGACATATCTATCTTGGATAACTTAACTCTTGACAAAAAACATGCATTTTTAGATAATTCAACATTGTTTAGTATTGCTGAATAGAACCTGCAGTTCAAAATGAACCCTAGAATGATTTACAATATTGCTTTATCATGTCAATCCTTGAATCTTTGCATATTTGCCTCACTGGTGTGTCAGACAATTACACTTCCTATTCTATTTTATCCGGATTTGAAGAAGAAAATAGAGGCTTTGTGTAAGGAAAATCACAAGGACACAGACAGCAGGACGATACCAATTCTAGCAAAGGAGGACGCACAGAAGCCGAAGAGTATCTCACTAGCATGTTAGTTTACAGTAAAGGGCAGATAATATCATTTAATATCATATATTACAGGGGAGCTGTGGGGAGATTATCTTACATGAAGGTTACACCACAGTTTGTATGGGCACAAGCTCTCGCATCACACAGATTGTACAGTACAGCTGTTTAGCCCCCAGCCTGAAAGCAGCCATGCAGAAGATAGGTGGAGGAAAAGGAGGCATAGAACAAGGAAAAGGAGGGTGGGGGACAGAGCAGAGAGAGAAGAGGAGGGGAGAGATCCATAAGGAGAGCAGACTCACTCCTCCAGCTTCGGCTTTGTATTAAAGCAGAATGCAGGCAGACAGACACACAAACAGAGAGACCAAGAAAGAGAGAACAAAAGAAGGAAGAAAAAATCCTCTGCGGCTGGGTGGAGGTGAATCCCATAGTCTTCTGTCTCTGCCAGCTATCTTGAAGGCCTTTCGTATCCTGAGGCCGGGCAACAGAACTGATGGAGAACACTGTCTTCCCTGTCAAAGAGGGTACACTTAGACGCAGGACCACCAGCACAGCACACATGTCCAACACAGCAGGCTATGTTTGTCAAAACTACAGCATTTCTAAGACTACTGTGAAAGAGAAACATCTTTCACATTACAATTTATTCCGATTTTTCGTGGAATGTGTTACTGTTGCTTTGTGTGTACAGGCGTGCAGCTGAGACAATGTTAACACGCCACTTTTTTTTCATCATTTTAAATCCCTGATAGGATTAGCGTGTCTTGAAATAAGCACATACAGCACGCACAGAAATTCCAGAGTCATGAAAGCGAAACAAATGTACAGAAAGAATATACAAGCATGAGTGAGTCAGTATGCACTCTTTGGGGACAGCCAAGTGGTCGTTTCACTTATGAGTCAACAGAACGTCATGGATATAAGTAAAACACTTAAACCCATACACAGATACATGCTCAGCGATGTCTTGCCATGGCTATCAGTATGTAGCAGCTTTGCTGATAAACATATATCCTCATAACTGCTTTTATTTTTGCCAGAGGAACAAAATGTTCTGGAGACGCGCTCCTTTTCTGTGGCACCCAACTCCCCTCTGCGCTCTGTCTCCTAGTTCCTCACGCTGCTGTTGCCAATGGCTTATTATGGGCTGTTTCAAGCCGAGGATGCATAAACAGTAGCCGCTCCCCAGAGGAAGCTACAACTCACTGAGATGTGCCCCCGAGAGCACGACAGCTCCCAGTGCTCCTGATAATCCTTACACATGGTTCACACAGTTCCAGCTGCAACCTCGTACACTGCAGCCCCAGCCCCTCTAAGCCCAGTGCCAGCCTGTAAATGTCCAGCTGCTGAAGTTTTAGTGGGCAAATGCCAGCCTTTGTGCCAGCTGAGCTCAGCTTGAGCCAAGTTTGTGCTGCTCTGGCAAAAGCTAATATGCTAGCATCGGTGAGGACCAAAACATTTAGCTAGGCTACCTGGCTAATCTGACATTGGAGTTCTCTTGCATCTGTGCTGTCCAAATACCTTAGTCAGCACTGTCTTGGCCCTGTTCTGCTCCATTCTGCTCTGTTCCACTTTGCTCTGTTTGATTCCGATTTGCTCTGTTCCATTCTATTCTGTTCTGTTCCATTCTATTCTGTTCTGTTCCATTCTATTCTGTTCTGTTCCATTCTGTTCTGTCCCGTTCTGTTCTGTTCCATTCTGTTCTGTTCTGTTCTGTTCTGTTCCATTCTATTCTGTTCTGTTCCGTTCTGTTCTGTTCTGTTCTGTTCTGTTCCATTCTATTCTGTTCTGTTCCATTCTGTTCTGTTCCATTCTGTTCTGTTCTGTTCTGTTCCGTTCTATTCTGTTCCATTCTGTTCCATTCTGTTCTGTTCTGTTCCATTCTATTCTGTTCTGTTCCATTCTATTCTGTTCTGTTCCATTCTGTTCTGTTCCGTTCTGTTCTGTTCCATTCTATTCTGTTCTGTTCCATTCTGTTCGATTCTGTTCTGTTCTGTCGGACAAGTGAAAAATGGCAGAGGAAACCTTGGGGTGTGCATGTCCTGCTTTCTGTCAAAGAGGGGATCAAAATGTTGATCAATAACTGCTGCATGGCCCTTGGCATAATGACTGAACTAATAATAATATCGCTTCACTTTCTGTAATCATGCCCACTTTACTGAATGACTGTAGTTATTTCTGGCAGTGGACAGTGGACTGTAGCTATCGGCAGAGAGAGAGTGACAGGTTATTGTGATGACAGGCCTACATCCATACAGCATGTATTCCTGCTTCTGACTCACTTGCAGTTCTGTAGCAGCATGCCCCCATCCACTGATGATATGTGAAGCGACAGCATGTTCTGTGCCAGCCTGTGAGCTGGCAGCGCAATGTACAGTATGCAGTTGCTGTCTTATGCAATAGCAGCATGCATCCTACAGTTCCTATCTATCGGCCTATTCAGAGCTATGCTGGCAGTTTTCTCGGTGCACTCTCTCAGTCTGCAGACCCAGCACACTCCGCTGTCATAGGCTCAGGCTGCAAGTGGAGGAATGTGCTGTCAGAGCCTTATAGCTTTAGTGACGCACTCTCTTTTTCATCAGCATTGGCATCACTTGAACAGGGGCATCGCAATAAGAATGTATCAGCCAATAATGGAAAACGGGCATCCCTGCTTCAATAGCTTTACAGCACGAATGCCTTCTGAGGATGCATGACATTACCTCAATGAAGGGTAAAATCCATGAATGTTTATGAGCCACATTGTCCATTCAGTGTTTTATACTCAGTCTGTTACAGGAGAGCAATTATGGATCCCAGCAAATTATCCATGCAGAGAGATCAAACCTCCTGGATGGTAATGGCATAGACAGGGAGATTAACAAGCATTTAGTTGAAAGACATGCACATTTCAAGTCCCATACATATCTTTCATGATCTGGAATTATAGCAATGGGATTGTGATTAGAGCGCTATTGTACCTTTCCGTGCACTAGCCAGGTTAGCAGCTGTGACAGAAAAGCTCTATTTTCTGTCAGTGAGTCTAGCTGTGCGCAGGTGAATGGGTAGACCAGGCACCTCTTACCTGCACTCTGACAGAGGAGCAGGCACTGCTAGCTGGGTACTGAACAACGGGGCTGGGCAGCAATACTGGTGCAAAGTATCTACAGACCTATGACACAAGGAGAAACACACAGTCAAAACCCCTCAGACAACTCAGGGGCTGTGGATTCAGCTAATGTCTACAGTACCATTACAGTGCAATGATTTGTAACAAAATATAGAACGGTTAAAACTGCTGATTCTGCACCAAATGTCAGTATTTTGTTTTTCTGGTATGTGGACATATTTCTCCCTGGTGTGTAGTTCGGCTGTACATTCCTCTGCACCAGTAAGCTGTATGACAACCAATTACCAAAATGCCCTGTCAAATGGTCTAACAAATCACAGACAGACCAGAGTTGATCATTTTTTTGAAATACATGAGGTGCACTTGCTTTCGCTTGCCTTGCATGCAGAGTGTGCACTTTCAAGGCAACAAATGACATACAACTTTGTTCCACTGTACTGAAACACACCTATCACACATATCAAGTATTATTAGTATTCAACCCAAGGCTACCTCTGTATTCCACTTCAGGGCAAAGTAGTAAAGTGTAGGATCCTCTATTGCCGATGAACCACTTGGCTAAGCCTCGGACAGCCTGCTCCTCGCCTTCCAGTGTTATGGGTGCTGCATTAGAATTCCAGAGGGACTGTGGCCTGCCAGCAATGATGAAATGACATTTACAACAGAACAGACTCATCCTGCTCCAGCTCCTCATTAAAAGTGTATTGGCCAGACGCTCCAAGCCTCGGTCTTCTTGAGAGGCAGTCAAGCCAACACATTAGTGTCAATCTGCTGTGCATGTCCTGCGTCCCTAAACAACAACAGTGTGCATTTCACAAAGATCGATTCGCGCCGCACTTCCTCTTCCGCCCTGAACTCTGACCCTCGGCCTGGTCATGTGACTGTCTATCTGGTCAAAGTGGTTCTGCTGCTTGGACTAAGGCTGCAAGGAAACAGGGAAGGCAGGGGAATGTTATCAAATGTGTGGGGCATGGGCAAACCGTGACAACCACAGACAGATGGAGATGCTCCACTGCTTATTATGCAACAACAGCGGGAAAAGCGGATTCGGTGCTAATATATTTATGGCTTTTACACGAAAGGAACTTGAGAATCTGAGGAATGCATTTGATACATTTAATCTATGTAGCACACATGGACACAGAGGTAGGGCCTTTAGACCAGTGAGTGGCAGGAGCAGATTGCCTGTGAAGGACTCAGCAGAGGCCTGTGAAGGTCTCAGCATAATCATTAAGCTGACTGATCCCCCTATATGGTATTAGATCATGACATGACAGGCTAATGTTATGCATCGGCTGGTAAGCACATGTCTGGAAAATGTAAGTGTTCACGTATATGGTTTCACACCCTCTGATTCAAAGGGACCACGGGATCAACCTTGGTGCACACTACACACTAAAACAAAAAGCAAAATAAAGTTAAATTCATCTCTATGGAGGAATAAGCCTCTGAACAGCAGAGTGCTTATTCAGCTAAATAGGTGATGTGAACTAAGCATAGATAGTGCACACAGAATCTGCTTTTGATCCATTGTATGGTCTCCTCATGTGATAAGGACACCTTTGTCATGTAATCTCTGCACAGTCTGCATACGATCGCAAATTTTGGTGCACACACTGACACCAAAACAAAAATAGAAACCGAAACACAATCCCAAGACAGTAAAAAAACAACAACAAATAATTTATATTGATCTAACTTTGGTCTGCTTTTATCCCAAAAGAAATGACACATGGTTTTCTAAAAAGGCACTGAAGTAGAGATGCAAGCATTCCAAACAGAAACTGTAGGACTCAAACAACGCCATCCCAAAAATAACAGCCCAGAACCAGCCGCATTTTCCACACACACATACACACACACACACACACACACACACACACACTTTACAAATACCACACACATGCATTATACTAATCACACACGCACACACTCACACAACACAGTGGGGAGGAACTCATGTGCCCAATGGGAGCTGTCACATCATCCAGAAATGACTCATTTTCCCCAGCCATCACAGGCTCTAAAAACACAACTCACATGACTCTGCTGTGATATCAGTCATAACGGGAGGCTCTCGAATACAAAACAATATTCTATATTTCATCAATTTGTCACAAAGCACGTGGTATTAATTCTGCCTGGTGAAATTTGAGCATAAACACATTCACACAAACAAATGCCTCTTCCACCCAGCCAGCCTCCCACAGGAGAGAGAGGTTGTTTACTAAGAGCAGGGGCAGAGTCAGAGAACATGAGAGGACAGAGCAAGGTCTGGGTGCCATAGGTGACTCAGCAAACCCACTGGAGAGGCAGAGACTGCGTTATCAACCTACACCCACCCGATTTCCATCTCCATCAATGAGAGCTACACCAGTGCCGCCCAGGCGGGCGAGCCCATCTGCCAGCCCAGCAGCATTCACGCCGAACCCGCTACTCACATGTCGTAGAGCCGGTAACCCATGGCGGAGCCCGGTCTATTGGAGTGGGACCCGGGGTCTCGTGTTCGCCGGGGGTCCGTGCTGCTCACCACGGCGCGCCACACGCTTGGTTTGTCCATCCTGTATGCTGGTCAATGGGACTCGACGGTGGGACGGCGTGCGCACACGGGCTCACTCACATTCACTCTCCCTCTCCCTCCCGGTCACAAACACAGGCAGCCAGAGAGAGCAGTGCGCGTGATGTAACAAGGAGCGCCCAAGCAGGCAGGCGGGGGTGTGTGTCGTAGAGCCCAGGAGCTGGAGGGGCTGCCTGTTTACCACTGATGAGACGCCTCTGTTTAAAGCCTGCTGAGTGATGGGTGGTTCTGTGTCGCTGCCAGAGCCACAGGAGGCTGGCCGCTCCGCCGACTAAAGCAGAGGACACAACCTGCAGGAGGGCAGCTGGGAGATTTTACTCTTTCTCATAAACACAGAGAAGAATCAGTATACGCCTCTCTCCACCCTCTTATCTGCTCTCAATAGTACAGTCCTCAGCAAGGCCACATGATTGGCTCCTTGGTCTCCATAGAAACAGGAGGATGTGTCAGAGGTAGGGCTCATTATCATGCCATTTCTCTCTCTCTCTCTCTTTCTCTCCTCTCTCTTCCTTTCTCTCTTTCTCTCCCTCTCCATCCCCATTTCTCTCCTTCTCGCGTACACCCCACACCCCACCCCTCCATCTTTCTCTCTTGTGGAATCAATGCCTTTCTCTGTAGTGCCTTTCAAAACGGATGAGGCTTTCCAGTCTAATGAGGGACTGTGCAAGTAGCTCATCAGGTAAAGGCTCTTAATAAGGAGGATGGAGAGTGGACAGACGCTGCGTGGCTCTGGTTAACCATGTCTGGAGAAAAACCCACACAGAAATAGGAGAGGGCGAGATAACGGAAGCAAATTAAAACTCCATAATGAGTGGGAAGACAGGTACTTTGGTAAAATGAGTGTCGGGAAAGGAGTCTTTTACAAAATGGACAAGTCTTGTTCTACACAACAGTTTACACACTGCGAGGGTGTTAAATAAAAACTATGTGGCTTGCACAGCCATTGCATCATGTAGGACTGATGTAGAAACCATATAAGAAGTGTGAAATATTAAACAGAAATAAAGCAACATCAATAAAGATTCCACCTTGATTCTGGGGGAAAGGAAGTGTTCATCTGCAGGTGGCAAATCACGGCGAATCAGAGACATCAAAGTGAACACAAAGTGTAAACGGTGTGCACTGCAGCTCGTCATCTCAGCTTGTCCTGCCGGCAGATTCCACTGGAGAGCTGAAGAGCCTCTATAAGGAAATGGATGTTACTGTTGTTGACATCCATCACCTGGTAACGGCATCCCAGGCAGGAAGGTAGGCAGGCAAGTGTCTATGGAGATCGGCTCTCATCAGGCCTGTATACATCCAGAGCTGAGGGAGCCCATCAGAGGCTGTGAGCAGCACAACCTGGACTGCCTCCACCCCCCCACCCCCCTCCCACCAGACAGAAACCCTGGGCTGACGGCTCACAATCTCCAGGGGAGGATGCGTTTCATCCTGGGCAGACTCTATGGCACAAAGCACTGTCAACATAGTGAAAGTTAAAGCCAAGGTGACTAGGACTGTGAGACTTTTGTCTTGTGTGTAATGAACTGGTGCAGTGGTGGACTGTATTACGTGCGTCATCTGATTGCAATCGTGTGCTGTTCCCTCAAGCTCTGACATGTGCGTGTCTTTGTGCGCGCACTCGTATGTGTTTATGCCGATGTGTGTGTGCTGGCGCCTGTGTGTGCTTGTATAGTGGAAACCCTGTAGCATAATTTTAAACTCATCGATCCTGCATAGGACTTTAATATCATCCACCTAGAGCACAGAGACAGGTGGGAAACTCAGCTGATCAGCTCCATCATCATCTGGTTCTTTCTGTGTTCCAGTGAAGACCAAGCACACTTACTACCAAAGCTGCAGTTGAACAACTAGGTTGATAACTTGGTAAATGCTTAGAGTAGACCAGTATTTGTATGCTCCTTCTAAGCAGCACTGTTCTCCCCAGCAGTGTGGGAGTGGGGAGTGGGGAGTGGGGAGTGGGGAGTGGGGAGTGGGGAGTGGGGGGGGGGGGGGGCTCTGAGTGGGGCCAGGGTGAGATCCATTTCGTTCCCCACTGAGAGTGTTTCAGCAAGCCCACGGCAGAGTGTTAGTAGTCAGGGCACACGCAAAGACTGAGGAGCAGAGCGGTGAGCAAGACGCTCTGTCAAATTGACATATATCCTCACATTCACGGCTTCGGCAATACGGTTTCCAACACACAAACGCAGGCCTTGATACCTTGCATGCATCTGCGCCCACAGACACACACACACACACACACACACACACACACGCACGCATATAGAACAAAGAGAAGAACACACAAAAACAAGAGCACTAAAATATAATGAACTTTTAAGATGTAATTTGGTTTTGTGCCATGCACACATCAGTGCATGTTGTTGTGGCCTTTCACATGTCCAACTGCACACCCTGGCCTTCTTGTGCCAACCTCCCAACACTCTCCTCTGTCACCATATGGCCCCTCTTAATCCAGCTGGCCCTGCTGTATGATGCTGGTCATTAGCCCATAGGAGCAGGATTCTGTGCAGGGTAGTGTGCAGAAGGCTTGCCAGCCCAGCCACACACACACACACACACGCACACACACACACACACACACACACACACACAAAACACAGAAACACGCACGCACAAAGAAACACACAGGAACACACACTCTAGAAGCACTGTTGGCTTTAACTGTCACAGGAAGTGCATACTGATGAGCTCCAGCCTAATTACCTCATGCCTGCCCCCTTGAAGGAGAAGCCAACTGCAGAGCTTTCTTAGTGAGCACACAATCTCCAAGTGTCAGGAAATCAGTCTGATAGTGGAGCTGGAGAGGCAGCAGAATGCCAATAGTCGCTGGGGGGCTGCTGGGGGGAGGAGGGGAGCTATCTTCATTTGTGTCTTAAACAGCTGAAAAACATCAGAAGGGCTGAGCTGGAGCTGGTTGAGAAGCATTCAAGCTGTTTTGCTAAAGGCTAATATCCCAGTTTATGTGCTAGAAATTTGTGATCTCAAAGAAGGTAAAAAAAAATGAAACGAGATCAAGAGACAGAGTCAAGACTTGCTCAACCTGAATTGAAAATGACAATTCCAATTATAATTCTACATAGACTTCAAAATTTCATGACACGGCCTGTTTCTAGCTGAATCGTCTGTCAGTCTCGGGTGAGTTGTCCCTGGCTGATATGAAGTTAGATACCAGGGAAACACAACAGCTGCAGGCCACAAAACAGACCAGAGCTTCTCAAAACTGATGCAGCACTTTATTCCCTTCAACGCTCTCTCTATTTCTCGTCTTCCTTGGGTGGCTAGATTCCTTAGATCTTACAAAGGGTTTGGCGATAGACTTATATTCCAACTGCATTGTTTTGTGTCCCTCTGTACAATATGTGGGAAGTACTGATGGATCTGTCTGTGCCTGTCTACCAGCAGGAAGCATTATGTTGTCCTCAGCTGAGCTGCACTGTGGGGGTCCTGTCTCCCCTCACAGGATTTGGGGCCCACTTAAAACATGACACAGAGAGAGAGAGAGAGAGAGAGAGAGAGAGAGAGAGAGAGAGAGAGAGAGAGAGAGAGAGAGAGAGGAAACAGAGAGAACCAACATTCGCCACAGCACTAAGAGTTAAGAACCACAAGATGGCAGTGCATCACCTCTTCAACATTAATGATGGCACTCTGAAACGATCAATACCATTATTAAGAGTGGGAAAACATTTCCCTCAGGAGGGTTAAGGTTAGGCCACATGTGACAGTCCTATTGAGGTAAAGCACATGTGGAATGCTTAATTTGCCAAATACAGATAACAATAGTCAGACAAACACATGCAGATTCAACAATTTAGCTTTTAGGCTAACAAAAAAAATGAAGATGGAATTGTTACATTGACACTAGCCTGCACTAAATTCCAGGAAAAGAGCTAAACGATTGTTTATAAGACAATGCTAATAACTCAACTAGGCAGCTAAAATTCTCAAAGGTGCAAATGAATAGGTGCTCAATATGTGCTTTGTCAATACAACATAAAGGGTAAAATCAACAAGGCTAACAATTGACCTGCGTCACCTACGGTCAGTCACTTCAGCGTTGTTAAGACACATCATGTCCTGTATTCAACAACCTGCTCTGGCTAAAAATAAATAAATACGCCTATTGTTCCACAAAAACATTTTTCTAACCACTCCAATTAGTGTCAACAGCAGGAAAAATGAAAGTCCCCTGGGATAGTGACCTCTCCACTCTATTCAGGAAGTGGGAGGTGCAGGTTTGATTTTTTTTCCTGCTGTTTTTGCTCATAACAACACAGCCAAGCTTCTCTGTACTGTACTCTCTGGCAGAGGGCATAGTGCTGAGTAAAGGCTCCTTCTGCCATTGACTTGGCTTCCAGCCTAAGGGCATCAGAGACAGAAGAGAGGCAGGCTTCTCATGCCGGGCCAGACAAAGAACTGTCTCTCTGCCCCTAACTGTGAAGTACAGTCAAAGCTATTCCACGACCCCGCAGGCCGCTGCTGCTGCTGCTGCTGGAGAAGTTGAAGTTGGTTATACTGATATTCGGTTCTTGACATCGAATAGACAGGTAGAAGAATTAGGAATTCCCAGTACATCGCAGTGAAACTCAAGCATAAGGCCAATAGGGCAATTAAATATTCCATCAATATGCATAATCACATATACATGGACATGGTTTGAAAAGCTACAAGTCCAGGTACTGACGCCTCTTCATGTCTCACTTGTGTTTATTATGGTTTATAATGAAAAAGAAGATCTTCCACACATGCAATCTAATCCCTCCGTTATAAGCTGCACTTTCTGCCGCTCACTCGCTAGGGCATTCACCCCCCAGACAAATACATCATACACTCAGCAGCAGCATCTCGCTAATATCTCATCACACATACACAGACAAATCCCACTTCTCGAGCAGTAAAGCCTTCAAAGCAGCTGTGAACAAGCTATCATGCTCTCCAGTCTTATTTCCTGGGGAGAAGTGTGCTACTCGATGCTCCTCACCTCATCCCTCCCTCCGCTCCATCTGAGCTGCGATACTGAGCTATGGAATTGCAAATGCCTGCTATCAGACCGGGAGATATATCTGAAGCGCTCGGAGGCCCTTTTTGCCTGACATTACTGTGGCATCGAACTGATGAAACGATAAGCTGTGTGTGAGTCGCACAATATCACTAATCTCCCACTATATCAAATTCACCAGGAAACGTAGGGATTGGTAATACAGTGGGGGAAAAAAAGGGATGACCTGTTACAATATGTTTTCATAGGGCTTGTGGTGCATGGGGTGTGCGAGTATCACCTGAAGCCTTTCGAAGATCAGATTGATGTCACACATGATCTTGTCTTAGAATATAACACCTGCGCACTGTCACCAGACATCTGGGTATCTTTTCATTATTGCTGAAGGGATGCATCTACTATTTTGCGCTTGGCTCGCCTTGCTTAAAAAAGGTAAAGTCCTGTCTTTCTGAAGAAAAGCACTAAAAATAAAGTTCTTTTTTCCTATGATCAAGCTGCTTTTTCATGCATACAGATGGCAGATTTCAAAAGCTTTTCTTATTCCATCTGCTGAAAAAAAAAGAAAAGAAAGTCATATTTCAGGAGTGGACATGCGTGTGCCATGTCTTTAGCGGGGCTGCTATCCATGACCACATCATAGATAATGTCATGGCCAATAACTGCGAGGGCTTGCTAGCTGATACTCGGCTGTGATTTAGGGTCTTAAGGTTGCAGCTGCTAGACCCGCTAGGAAGTGTGCTCAGTGTAATGTTTATGGTGTGTCAGGGACCATCTTGCTTATTATGACAAATTACCCAGTCAAGGTAATCTCATGCTTCTACACTGACTCACACTTCTTGCCTCTCAGTTACACTGTGAAAAAGGTCAACACAGCCACATACTGAAAAGAAAATTATCTAAAATAAACAAATAGCTGGGTAAGGTCTTCACAAGTGGCTGCACTGGCAGACCTTGAACAATGTCACATCAAAACTTAAAGTAGCTCTTCAACGTAGATACGATACACTGAGTATATTTATTTTTACTTTACACAGCCAATGTTTATTCACGTTGATGCTCACCTCTCAATGACTCTTAACCCTGAAGCAGAGTGACAGAGGGCCAAAGCACCACTCAGTCCTATGTCTTCTTGTGTGTTTCGCATTTTTAGCCATGTTGAGCAAAACACTTTGAATTATTGTACAGATACAAACGTTGCTCACTGATAAAATAGTGATTGGCAAAAAGAAAAAGAAGATTAATAGTTGTTCCAGTATCTGTAAAGATGCATTTTGCAGTTGCTGGAATTTAACTGAATATCAGATGAGCAGCATTACAGTTTTATACAGGAGCTATTTACAGGGGAGGCAGTCTTTAAATAGCACTGAGAATCAAAATATATGAAACATAGCCAGTACCCTCACAGCTGAATGTTGGCCAACCGGTATTCTGTTGTGTTGTGATCCATCAAAACTGTTTACGTGTGGTGAGTCTGCCTGAATGCAAAACAATGAAAGCACACACGGCGCAGCCACACATGCAAACACACATTCACATTCTCCCCATTTCTCTCCTGGCCAAAAGGGATAAACAGCAGAACAGACTGAAGTGAAAGGGACATGGCACAAAAAGCCTCACATTCTCCCCCGTTACTTTCCTATAGAGAGAGAGTTAATGCAACTTATCATAAGCCACATGGTCCTATTCATTCCAGATTCAGAACTGTGTGTTCCAGTGATCCTGCTTCATAGCGCAGCATGGAACCTGTAATTAACTCATACAGAATGTGATGACGAAACAGAAGCCCGAAACATCAAAGAGCGCCAAGAGCTTTCCCAAGAGTTCAAACACATTATGGAAGTGGGCCCTCTGTTTCACAGGCCTATTAAATCATTGTGCTGTTGTGATTTCCCATCTGGTGAAATCAAAACTTTACAATACTGACAGTAGTAAATAAAAAAGGGCCAATAAAGAGAAAATGCATACAACTGGCTGGATTTTATGTGATTGAAAGGCACTTTCATTACTGCTTTTTTAAACCAACAATAACTCTTCCACACAACAATTGCTCCTTCGTTCACCAAAGACTGTTCACTACCACATGCAATAAATGTTTACTGTGTTTTCAAGCCCTTTCCAAATGACCTTAGATATTATCGGGGCCTGAGAGAGGCGAAGCGCTGCAGTGAATTACACACAACAACAGACAAGCAAACCAGCGTGGTACTTGATCCTACATGTGGTGACATTTTTCCATTTCTTCAGGATGCATCTGTATGAGAAATGGTACATACTACATTTTTTGTCACACATCCACCATATGCAGCCCCGCGGCTAGACCACAGTCTCATATGCTGCCTTCCTGCCTCCATCAGCAAATAACACACTGGCCGGTTGCAGTGGGCAGGCTGGGGGTCTGCGATGGTGGGAAGGAAGGCCATTCCCAGGAATCAATAGGCTCCGCAGTGTTATTACTACAGGGCCTGGAGATAATCACTGATTCTGAAATAGCCATTCACCATAATGAAGATCATAAAGACTCTGAATTATTAATACGTGAAATGGAGCTCCTGATTCAGACCTGTTCCTGTACTCAGATGCCAAATCAGGACCCAGAACAGAATTACAGGGGGGAGTGCAACGTAACCAGCTTTACGGCCGTTTTACAATACCATGGGAGCATTAAGAGAGGGATGTAAAAGTCTGCAGAGAGATTTACACTTCACCACGACCCTCCAGCCTTACCCTCAACTCTGTCCAGCCCCAACCTTATATCTACTAATCAACTCGGATGCATTTCCTTAATCGGAGAGAGAGAGGGGGAGAGAGAGAGGGGGAGAGAGAGAGAGAAAGAGGGAGAGAGAGAGAGAGAGAGAGAGAGTTGCAGATGGTTTGTGATTGAGTGGGGGGGGGGGGGGGGGGGTTGCAAACGGGAGAAAGGAAGGAGAAAGTAAGGAAATGTCTGGAGAAAGAGAATCAAAAGGGAGGTGTGAGGTGAGAAAAAGGAGAGGGAGAGAATTTGGGGTATTTAAGAGCATTCATTCAGTCTTGAGCCGGGCTTGATGTGTGCAGAGAGGTCTTAACTCTGGACAGGACTGAACTAGAAGGCAGCTGCAGGCAATAAATACAGCAGCTAGCGCACAGGCAATATACTCTGCCCCACAATTCCAATCAGTTAAAACATGCTTTCTCTCCACATGCTTAATAGTACCGATAGAGGAAGCTGTTTTTCTCTATTGATGAGGTCATCTATATTCCTACGTCAGACTAGTACACATAGTAATAGGGTGCTTATGTACCATTTCCTTTCAAGTTTGACTGCAGCCGGATGCCTTCAGATAAATTCAGATTCCTTCCCCCAGTAAATCGTATGGAGCAATTATCCCGTCCCACAATAAGCTGCAATCTTGCGTCCCCATTGGCCCGGCTGGCTGCTCCACTTTCACTTTCCCAACCAGACATAAACACACTTCCTGCTTTCACCTCTCGCCGCTGCAGAGCACGCTCCAGTCATGTGAAGGGGAATACACGCGGTAGAGCAGTAGTAACAGTTGAAACGAAACAGAGACAGCAAGTAAAGAGTAGAGTCATGACTGTCACAAACTGGAAATATTCCTCACAATAGGGAAACGTCCTTTTGTGGGCTCTTTAACCGCAGTATGGGCAGAGGATTAAAGCGGATTGGCAGCAGATATAGGTGGGAGAAATCATGGCAGGCACTGCAGATGCGAGGGACACTTAATGGTGACAGATGAAAGAGGAAAAAAGCAGAGTGGAACATAAAAGGTGGACAAGAGTGCTCAAGAGAGAGAAGTGCGGGGATAAGTGTGGGCACAGACAGGGAACGGAATAAAACAGAAGCAGTAGAGAGTGGGAGAGAGCGTGAGGGGATTGACTTGACTTGCGATGTTGAGGTCAGCACAGCAACTCTGACCATCCATCAAACATTGAAGACTGTCTCCTCCCATTGCCATTTCGTTGAGTCAAGACCTTCTTTTAATTCAAGGACCACAGAGTGCAATCGAAGACTTAATGAGCTTTTGTGCCGGGAGTAAATCTTATGTACAAGCAGCCACTCACACAGCCAGTGACTCTGAATGTGTCGTTGATGAGATCTGAGCCTAAATAAGTGTGAGCTTCAGTTTGCCTGGAGAAAATAACAGTTGTAGTATTCCTGCCATTACATTAGACGGTCTACAATGATTTTGTCAAAGTGGAGGCAATTTTTAACCATAATAGCAATTAATCCAATCCATTAGGTCTTTTTCTGTGATTATTGCAACCCAGAATGCTTGATTTTGTTGTGGTGCAAACTTGGAAGGCAATTATTTTTCCTGTTGTTTTCCTCCTGCTGTGGTTACTGCATTTGCATTAAAGGTATGCAAAGTGCCAAAATTTAAGCGTCAAAGGGACAATGTTGCGATGGCTTGATTAATGAGAAGTGTTTTTGTTATATTCTTTGCAATACTGCAAGAAAGTCTGCTAAAAACACTTGTCACTAATCAAGTCATTGCAATGTTGTCCCTTTGACATTTTGACAAATGTTGCCACTTTGCATACCTTTAATGCTAATAAACACTCAACAGGACAAATTGCCTTCCAAGTTTGCACCACAATAAAATCAAGCATTTTTTGTAATCACAGAAAAAAACCTTCATGTTCCATCGTGTTCCTTAACGATTTAAGTTGTTTTCTCCAGTAAATGTGCAGGCAATCGTTAAAGTATGCAAATCAGTCCAATAATAATAAAAAAAGACATTTCTCTGCCATTGGTAGTATTATGCACAACACCTGTGCCAGATTAGGGGTTATGACATGTAACATGAAAACCATGATCTATATGCTAAGGTGCCATGTGATAAGATCTTTGGTGGAAAAATCAGACACACATCCTCAAATAAAGAGATTTTGAACACAAATGCTTTATTAGACCTGTTCTCAGGTTTCTTTGTGGATCCAAAGAATGATAATTTAATATGAGTGTCATAGTTTGATACCATGCTCTAGGTGTCTAGTATGTGTCCTTAATGGCAACTTTTGTCTATACAGGTATCTTTCCCTTGTGTGTTCATATACATACAGTATATATAGATGCATACAGTATATATACTTATATTGGCTATTGCTCCCTGATTGTATATCTTTTTTCTACCTGGTATCTTATGTATTATGCCAACTACACTTCTATATTGGTATGTCAGGTAGCACAGGTCACATAACTCCCCACTAAATCCCAGTTCTTTTCTTACTCTAATATTCTCTTACCTTGAGAAATACCTTCCTTTCCAACTCTCTCCTTAGCTTTTTTTTTTTTTTCTCTTTTTTCACTTTTTTTCCTAGGACTTCTCTCTTACACGATCATTCTAGGCCAGGTCACAGTAATATTGTCGGGGCGCTGTGGTTCTGACCATTACACTGATTATTAATGGTTGCCTGTAATGGTGATGGCCAAAGAATTGAAGCTCATTCTACTTTTGCAGTTACTGAAACTGACCCACTGCATAGATTTGTTTACCTGCTCTGATGAAGGTTAGCCTGGACTGAAAGCTCGGCCACTAAATGAAAAGTGCATTTGTTAGTGTGCAGAAATCTCTTCTTCTATACCTGACTGAGTTTACCTCTAGCACCTTGGCTAGGAAAATTGCTGTGTGGGGGGTGGATCTTCTAGATTACAGGAAGCAAACCTTGCAATCGCAAATCCTGGAGGGACAAACTATCTATTGTGCTCCAAATATTTTGATGAGCAGGCTACTACACTGAAGTCTTTGTGGTAGTGTAGTGAACACCATTAATTTAGGAAAGGGTACATGAGCGTGCTGTTGTACCTCCAAGGTAATTTAGGCTGCTTCTGTTGTTAATCTTAGCAGCCATAGTTGCAGGATCATCATAACCAGTGGACCAACAAATATACACATACACATACAGCCATGGAAATAAAGCTATAGCATCTAAGCTATTACTTGTGTGGCACTAAAGCTGGGCAAATGCCATTTCTGCTTACATGTGATGGCTCTGTAATGTCATTGTGAGATGGAGAGAGAGAAAGAGAGCTACAGAGAGAGGGGCAGAGAGCAAGAAAGCAAGTTATAGAGTAATATGAGAGGAGGGCAAACAAGGAAACAGAGATAAAGGAAAAAAATACAGTAAAAGTAACAATTCAAGTCAATCCCTGGGGTATGTTTCTGCTATTACAGTCTAGCAGCTGTTCTGCTTGCCTTGACTGTGATTGGCTGTCCCGGGAGATTGCTTCAGCTCTGGTTACAAGCACCTTGAGAGAGCCAGTCTTCGTGAACAACGCTGCTTCACCATTGACTGCTTTACCTATCACTGTGACTCCAAGGCCAAAGTTGCCCCATTAATTCCAAATACCCGCTTTACCTCATCTTCCAAAGTCTGCAGTAATTACTGAAACTTTTAAACAATGACGGCATCCAGGGGATACTTGCCTGAAAATAGCAAAAATAATTTAAGGCTTAAAATGATATGGCTGCAATAACTAAATGTAAGCCACATTGGTTTCCTGGTGAATAATACTAAAACTACAACTGCTACCTGTAATTATAATATATGTATATTGTGTTCTCTCCAAACCTCAAAACATGGCGAGGAAAGGTAAGTTCCCATATACTGCAAGCGTGTTCACACTTGGTCTGTAATATTTTCTAATATGCTTACTCAAAATGTTGCTGATAAATCAAGTGGAATGATTCAGCATACTGCAGAAGATGACACAGCAGCTCACAAATGGCATATTAATGATCCCCTTCCTCACTCCCCCTTTAATGCCACAGAAAGAGACACAGGCAGGGAGATCAATCACTCACTGGTCTCACTGGTCTCACACAGGCCTGTCATGTCAGAGAATTATTACCCAGAGTGTTTCACATCTCTTTTCTTATACCATGTAAAAAAAAAAAAAACACAGGGCGTCCTGGTGGCGCACCATGTAACCGCGACATCCTGGATTCAAATCTGGCCCGGGACCTTTGTCATCCCCATGTCATGTCACCCCCCTCCCTTCCTGTCTCTCTCCACTTTCAACTGCCTACTAAAGGCAAAAAAGCCCAAAAACAATATCTTAAAAAAACAAAAAACAGCTGTGGCCAAATCCTTCAGACTAAATGTTTGCTTTCTGTTTGAGTGATACACTAGATCAGGAACCAATATGCAACACCAGGAGCCAACTGTCACTGCCAGTTGCCACAGAGCAGTATTATTAACCGTATCCTACAAATCAGCAGCAAAACTTCCATTCATTTGCCAAAGCAAAGGGAAAGATCAGCAGAAATTAACACTCATAATTTGATAATCACTTGAGGGCTAAATTAATAGTGCAGCCATCTAAAGCAAATCAGCGATGTCAAAATGATCACTCACTTGACGGGGGCATGTTCACGTGTAGCGTTATCATTGGGTAATTAGGGGCTGATTATTATTATAGTGTGCCTGTGAGACGAGTGAGCGTAAACAAAAACAAACAATGCTGCCGAGCCGGAGAGGAAAACAATCAACCTCCGATCAGACACATCATCTTGTTTGCTGTCATGATCCATTTAACCTATTAGCTCTCAGCTGTGCTTGAGAATTAGTCACTGCATAACGATCACATGGAGACAAGTAGAGAACACAAATAAGTGAGGTATTAATCAACAAGTAATAACATTCCTCCTTTCTGTAACGTTACCCAAGTCTAAAACACCCAAAGATGTCCTTACTCATCAGAAACTTCTAAACACAGCTCTTTAAAAATAGAAAATGTTCCCAATATGCATTGGGATTTATTTTTGGGCTGCAGATGAGCCGACTGTGGGCTACAGAGTAGGAGCTCGTTGCTACTTGATGATGAAACACACAGCACTAGGAGGCGTCTTTGAAACTCATCAGCCTTTTGAAGCCCCCTACACTAAGTCTGTCCCACTGGTGTGGACTGCGCACTCTCATCTCGCCCATCTCTCCTCGTTTGCCGAGAGTCTCTCCCCGGCTTCAAACTCAGCACAGGCTAATGGGTGAGTGGCAGTGAAGGATTATACACACAAGCGTCATATTTCATTAGTGCCGAGCCTAATGAGCTCCTCGTACAGTACGTTTGGTCTGTGGAGTGTGTTGTGAGCGTCAGGAAAGCAGCATTGCAGAACTGAAAGTGCTGTGTCATAAAAAAACCTGATGATTGGCGAACAGCTGCAGAGACTCAAACCTTGGGACAGAGCGAAGTTTGCAATTGTCAAGCTGTCATGCCCGATATATCTACCTCAGACAAGGTTAATTGCCAGGCCGTAGATGTGAGCAGTGATGTCTTTTAGACGTTAACAAGGCAAGAGCAAGACAGGAAACATATTGTTCTGCCACGATACTGTAAATCCTGTGGCCACTAAGCATTCAGCCCATCATCACATAAACAATAACATCTTACTGTACCCAAAAGAAGCTGACTTCCACTTGCGGCAGGGGAAGACTCTTCTGCAGCCGGCGGACACCAGGCTTCCAGGGTTCTCTGTGACTTCGATAGGTAGAGAGGCATGTCTCCTATAGAGAAGGACAAACCACATTTCAACACAACACACTTCCCACACTGTTGACAAGGAAGGGCAGATATAATGCTTAATGTGTGCTTTGGGGGAAAGCAGCAAAGGAACCTTTCAATGCGAGTACTCTGCATTAAAATCATCCATCCTTTCCTATTGGGGGTTTGTGACTTTCATGACTTTACAATTGTGCACTTCATTTTTCACAGCAGAGGCCTACTATACAGTATGGCACTGCATTATACTTCTGTCATACCATCTGAAGCCCTATTTTAATGGCTAATCTTTTCGGGATGAAACTCATTGCTTTCATTTTTCAATATGCTGAGAATACTGTAGCCAGCCAGATATGAAATTTTAACCTAGACATTTTCTAACCATCTCATTTATGACAGCACAGTCTTTAAAGGGACAAGTGTATCAAAGAGATCATCTACAAGTTCATGATTTCTACATTAGGCTATAATAATGCATAACAAATGTGATTTAACACTGTCCTCATCACTTTGTAGAGTGCATGTAGAGTGCAGCAAAGCTGTCATCATTCATCTAGTTCACTGTAACAGTTCAACATTATAATCTAAAGTTTCATCACAACAATGAACTAGTATTGCTGCTTTATGGAAAGCATTGCATTCATCTTGATCTTTTCTCGTTTTTATGAGTCCTGTGATCCCTTTCTCATGAAAAAGGAGAAAAAATTTCATAATGAAAAAAGATGCCATAGAGAAAAGATTTTGCTATTATGAGAAAATCTGGTGAGATTATTTTTTCAAGATGAATGCAACAAGCTTCCATGAAGTAGCAATGTTTTAGCACTCTACAAGCTCCACCAAAAAAATTTAAAAGATTTTGTGCATGTTCCCAAAATTTTACTGGAGTACCCCGTTTAGCTCCTAGAGAGGCATCTCTCGGTAAGTACTGTATCTCTCAGCATGGCATTTTGTAAAAACAGCTTATGAAATGTGAACATGCTATAATCCAGCCCCAAACCAGGACAAGGAGAAAAACTAGAAACTCAAAAGGCAAGAATAAGGTTGTTGAATATGGAGACATGGAGCAGGTTCCTTTGTGGTGTCTGTGTGGTTGCATAGTTTGTGTGTTGTGTACTGCAGTTAAAGCAGTTTTGTCTTCCACTGATCCTCTCCTTCACTGTTGCAGGATACCATTTCCACAGAGACATGTCTCTTTCATCCATTGTCTGGGAAGGTTTTCTGTGAGCCACCTTTGGCCTGGGTGGCTCAGACAGACAGGACCCATTTCTCCAGCTGTCAACTTTGTTGTCCGACACCAACAATCTTTCCATCTCTCAGGGTCTGAGGTCTTCTTCAAAAACTGAAATCTGCCTCAGAACTTGTCCCCTATAACTGTATTTATAGTGTCAATTTTATATCACAATACTCTGCATGTATGTTGAAGGAATTATTTCTAATTGGATTAACATTTGGCCAGTAGCCAATGCTGGCAAGATTCAATTAAAACCATATTCCAAATAGCAATCAATACGACTAGATTTCACCCTCCATTCCACAGCCATGCGTTCGGAAAGGGAATTTGAAGCACACAAAATTAAAAGATCCCTCATTCTTTACCACAGTTTGTTCCCTGCTTGAAAACACCTTCATATAAAGTCCTTGTGCATGGAAAATCACAGTCCTGCACCGAAAGCCTGACTAATATCAATGGCTAATTGTATCACGGCTGGTGCCATTTGCTGCTGTTTCGGCATAATGAATTATTAATTTCAAAAATGCTAATGTCCCTGCTCTGGCTGAGTTGGGAGCTGTGAACCTTGAATTAGTCTAAATTCTCCTCCTGTCTTCCATTAGATACTCTGGTAGTGATGCAGAGTCGAACAGGGAGAGACTGTTTCGGACCTGGCAGTGCAGTGAGTGATACATGCAGACCCACAGTTCAGAAAAATGCCCCTTCTTTTCCACCACAGAGAGCCATAAGAATGTTCTATGACTTTAAAACCATGTCATCTATTCTCACTGCTTTCTTTCAGCATCCCATACAGTACACAAGAAGCTATGTTGTTAAATTCCTGGGGAGGGGAGCGCTGTTATCAGCACAATGCCCGATGAGGAATTGAAATCCGGTTTGGTCACGTGGCCAGTCGAAAGGGAACACTCAAGGACAAAGACAGCAGGCTCGCCGTCCTAGCCATCAAAGCTGAGCATCTCTCTCCATAGCAATGGGAGCTGGCGCGGGAGACGAGAGGAGGCGATAGGCTTGCGCGGTCCCAGCGGAGAGCGCCGGGTGAGGGTGAGAGACGGCGCTAGATTGGTCCTGAAACACCGCACTGCAAGCTCTCCTCCCTGCAGACAGGCATGATGAGTCCAGCCGCCCTGACACGCACTGTCACTGCAGCGGGGGGACGAGCGAGCTCTTTTTAGGTTACATTTCAAGTGAATTAAGTACAGTTCAGTCTCCACATAGTAACCTTGCCATAGAAATATCCTGCCTGCAGATAAAATGCAGCTCCACAGCCAGACCTGCATCACTATTCCACCCTAACTAATGGCTCAATTTGCTAGAGAGCAGTCTCCTGCAAAAATACAACTACTGCTTCCACATCAAATTGTATGTTAATTCCTTTTGCATCTTATTGTGTTTTGTAAATGATGCCACAGTGCTTTTGCACTGAATAGAACAACAAGTTGGCCCGAATTTGTGTTTGAATTGATTGCTTTCCTTAGTGGCGTTTGTTTTTAGACACGCTTTGAGAGAGGGTTTGACCTCCACAACAACATCCCCAGCCAAGCTTTGTTCTTTCTTATCGCTATAGTAATGGGGAGGTTTTATAATCCCTGTCTCTCTGTTTCCCCAACTCCCTGTTGAGAATTAGAGGGAAATAAAAGCCACAGATCCTGCCAAGCCTCTCCAGAATACCTCCAGCCAGCCACTGCTGCAGCTCTGTGACTGACAACCCACTCTGGCCTTGCCTTTTCCTCTCACCGTCAGACCAAACGTGGTCAATAAAGAAGACAGGACGTGCACAGCTCACATGGATATAACATCCCAAACAATATGAAATTTCAATTAGCCCCTCCGTTCCCAGGCGATCCACACAAAACAACTCCCATCCATCACAATATACAAGCTCACTGGGCACAAGTAAACAGATATAAATAACAGGAGCACAAATGGACTTTCGAAAAAACTATTCAGTTATTTCTCATACACTCAGACAAGAGCATCCTTCATCACCCCGCACTTGCTATCGGTGTGATAGCGTGTCTGACTATTCCTCAGCTCTAGCCTTTTGTGTGGCGCTCGTCTGCGCTTATGAATGACTGCTGTACAAAAGTGCACCAGGGAGTGGGAGAACATCTTATCAGACATTCACCGAAGAACAATCCAATAAAAACAGGTCATTGAGGCTGCTCATTGCTTGCCTGCCTCTCTCACCCAGGTTCTAATCACATCTGAATGAAGCCATCTATTCTGATTACAGAACAGCCGACCAATTAAAACACCACCATGTTGTTATTCCTCTCTCATTAGCCATGGAGTGTGTTTGAGAATAATCCCCCTTGCACCAACCAGGCCAATTTCTCCACACACACACACACACACACACACACCACACACACACTGCTACCACACCACAGCAAAGCAATCCTTAGGGAGCGAGGCTTATTTATTTATAGCGTCCTGTGCCAAGTTCAGTGGCTTTTCCATTATTAATGATACTGAGACCTACCAAACCATGTTACACACAAAATTTGAAACAGCCAGGCTCAGTGATGTCATGGCGTGGCATATTAACAGGGGGAGACATGTACGTGACTGTGAGCCTGCAGTGTGTTGTCAGTGGAGCGCTGTGTTGGCAGTTGTAGCGATTTCAAACCGCTTTGAGCTCTGATACAACAGAGAACTTTGCACCAAGTTAAACCTTGTGACTGATGCACAGTTCTGGTTACAGCAATTTGAAGTTGGTTGGTGATTCGCTTTAAAGGGATGTCACTGAATATTTGCACAGATGCTTATACTATAGCCATATGTCTGTCTGGGGAGAGCATTAGAGGCGGTGGTACAGTGTAAGTGAAGTGGTAAGCTAACTGCTCTCTGTGGTCTATGGGGAGGAGTGTAGTCGAGCTCTAGTGATATAGAGCTAACCAGTGTTAGAGTAGAAACTAAATTAGTTATAAATTCATGTAGATAGAGGACAAGTTACACTAACGTCTGGTCACTGGCGTAATATTTTTTGGATGCCGATGAACTTATTTTCTACAGTGTGCAGCAGAGAAGAGTTTTGTTTAATGAAAATTGGCTTCCCCCCCCCCCCCCCCAACATGCATTTTTCAACAGACCGCTGCAGAGCCCTTAAGGTTACACATTGCGCTGAATATTTGGTAGAATTGTGATACATAGCGTGTAATGTGGTAAAGTGATACATCACTTTGCTGGAACATTATTTTTAGTGTACCTCTTAGAGCTGGGCAGTATACTACAAAATTTACAATATACCAAAAATGTACTAGATCGAGCAAGCAAGGCAGGTTATTTTGCGTAACGTGTGGAATTTATTAAGTTTGCCCAGTGGGGAAAGGGCACTCTCTCACCTTGTATTGAGTGATGCTCACTCGCCCAGTGTTCGCATCACAATGTGTGTTCGCATCACAATGTGTGTTTGCAAATGTGGTGACATAAAGGTGCACAAAGGTAAAAAATATAAACTAAAAATTTTATTCAATTGTTTCATTTATCATTATCAAAGCAAATGTGGCAATTTATCGTGATATGGATTTCAGGTCATATTGACCAGCCCTAATACCTGTGGTCAGAACCATTTTCTTGAGATAATTTTGAAAACCTAGTCTATTGTACTCTTAACTAAGGTTGTAAAGGGAGGTAATTTTCGGAAACTTTCCTTGGTAATATTCCATTTGGGGAATTTAAGGGAATTTTGAAATAGATGCAAAAAAAAACACCCAACCTTGTATATTAAATCAAATGTGCTTCTTTACGACCGTCCAAACTCCCTCACTTGAAACCGGGGCGGTGTGTCAAACAAATGTTGAGCAGCCTGACATTTCTCTCCCCAGTTGCATCTTGTACTGAGGCGGACGAGGCACTCTTGTCTGATGTCTTGAGGCTTTTCACTGATTTGCAGGATAACATCAGTGCCGCACTGCCATCATCTCTACTCCTCAAAGCAGAGGAGAAGGCAGTTATTGATTTCATTCAGAAATGTCATGGCTTTTGCATCCAACCAATCCACGCAGCTGCCTCCATGATAGCCCCAAAGTGTGCTGGGAAGACACACAGCCCGTCTAGTGAAGAGAGAACCAACAGCCTTGACACGCCACCTTCATACTGATAAGGGGAAGGTTCTAGGACGTTTGGCCAAATTCACAACCAAGGATGGCATGTGGAAGGCCGCTGCCAGATGAGATGCTTCCATTTAAAAACGAGATTCTATTAGCTTTTCTTATTAAATAAAAAATAAACTGCTTTAAAACAGCATCATGTTTGTGGAGATTCTCCTTTAAAATTTGTGTCCTGTGCACTGTTTTATCCAGTGGTCTCATAGTGAAATGTGAGTATACAGACAATGAATTAGAGGAAAAATATTTATAAATATCCAAAATAATATCAACAGTATAAATTCCCATGGTTTCCTTTCCTAAATTTACCTCAAAATTCCCAAAGTTGCCTCAAAATGTCCCAAAATTGCCAAAGTTGTCTCAAAATGTCCCAAAATTCCCAAAGTTGTCTCAAAATGTCCCAAAATTCCCAAAGTTGACATAACTTTATAACTCTACTCTTAACATATTTCATTCTGTGTCATGGTGCTTTTCAAGGAATATTTTCCCTGTTTGGAACTATCAGTATTGAGCGCTGGGGGTTAAAACTGAATGCTAGTGGTGACAGTGAAACAGATCGTTGGAGGCTTACAAGGGAAAATGTACCAAGGTGAAATATCACTTCATGACTTATTGTTTTGGCCACTGCATTGTTTATTATTTCAGAGAATGCCTATGTTGTCCATAAGAGATTTGAACTGAGGCAGAGTTTTAGAATGAAAAACACACTTCTAGTCTATAACGCTTCCAATAAAGTCCATCACAGCATTTTAATGTTTGGAGTGAGACTGATATTTGGCCCCTTAAAACACTAAAACAGAATATATTAAACCTGAATAGGATCAATTTCTTCAGCTTATTTTGTAGGCTACATAAAATTCAATTTGATATAACCCATTTCCTATTCCCATTGATTTATTTTTCTTTAGTACACTGACGTGCGTGGGGATGGTACCGAGTGGGCAGACAGACTTCACATACACGTCACACACACACACACACACACACACACACACGTCACACACACACACGCACAATTACTGTGATGGTACAAAGACAAAGACTGGCACACATCTCCAGGCTCCGGCCCTCTCCTTACCCCTTAACTTTGTAATGGGACATTTAGAGCAGAAGAAAATAGGCCTGGGGAGAACATAGAGCACCCAAGGAAAGAACAGAGATGGCCTGAAAACACTTTACTAAAACACAGGACAGGCTCCTCTACACTCCGTTCAACTCCTTGTCTAGACACTGTAGGGACCTTAATACACACTGCCACCGAGGAAGAGGAAGAGGATGTGAATCTCTGCTCAAAATGGAGCACCCATACAGAGAGAAACTAGAGTAACCAGTAAGAAAAACACACTCTCTACACTCTCCATGCCAGTCACATTTCATGCCTATGTTCATATCAATGACGGATCCACATTAGTTTTAAATCATCCAACGTCGTAAGTCTGTCAACAGAGACATCCCCACAAATCTCCAGCCGCAAACGTCCACATAGTGAACAAGCTAACAACAGCGTGTGACCTTGGGTTGCACCCAACACACAAACTCAGAATTCCTCCCCACTGTAATGGCTACAAGCACCGATAACAGGCAGAGGACAATCACTCATGTCGACAAGCACAGTGATCACAGGTTTAGTCAGCTTCATACACTCAAACCAAAGAGACTCAGACAACACCAAGATTAGGGTTTTTCTCTCCAAAAGACACAGGATTTAGAGGTGGTTTGTAAAGTAGATTCACAGAATTCATGTGGATGCACATTTCTACATTACATTATGAATGAGCACATTCGTAAGACAGTTGGACGTACCTGACCATTCTGGAAGAGTCACATTCAGACCTGGAAGACAAAAAAGAAACTGGTTCAGTGATTTTGTTGAGCATGTGGAACAAGGATGCTGCAGGATGTCAGTAATGTAGGCCAATAGAAGCAGATCTAAAGACATGTAATATAACCTCATAAAATGCCTCACTGATCACTTCCCTTTGATTCAGCAACTGCAGTAAAGCAGCCATGTTTAGCTGCATTGCACAGGCAGATGCTACACTATGGAGCACATTCATTTTGTGTCCAAAGACATGACTTCATGTTTTGAATACTTACTATAACTTAAGATGCAACAAGCACACAGATTAATGCACATTTAAAAATGATACATTCATATTCCATTGGGGGTGGACATTTTTTTTCCATTGCCAATGCAGAAGAGATGAGGGGTTTTTACAAATATCTTCTCCTTGCAGATACAACTAGAAACTTTTTTTTTTTTTTACTCACAGCTAATAACAAAAGAAGCACAACATTGGGCAGCAACCACCGCTGCTGAAATACAACTCTCCATTTTTTGAGATACTCAAGAAAAACCATGGCAAAGTGAGTCAGGCGAGCTGCACCATGTCAACCACAAAGACAAGACACAACAAAAGACATTACATGAACCATATGTGTGGAAAGACAGTACTGTATCCAGTGATTTAATAGTACTGAAATATTTCAAGGAAGGGGCTGAGTGATGACTTTTTGGATGTCTTGGAGACATAGTGGCTACATCCAAACTTTTGAACTACTTTGTTTATGCAAGAGTTCAGGCATCCAGTAAAACACATAACTCACACATCCAGCCATCAGTCTAATGGATCTCTGGCCCCTTGCATATTATTATTATGCATTTGCCATCATACACACTGGGCTCTCCTCGCTCTGCCATGTGATTTCACAGGATTTCACTAAAGCTCTTTAATATAGACTGCAATAAATGACATTCCAGCAGCAAAGAAGTACATTTTGCACTATTCTCTGAACCGTGGCACTAAAGGCCAATAAAGCTACTGCATGGCTACAGCAGGCTAAATTTATGAGCCCTCTTATCGCCTGTTTTCACCCTTCATATGGAGGGAACAATGAGGCATTCATGGTGAAAAGACAGCAGTGAAAGAGAATGTAACTTTGATGCTTAATTATACTATTGATGTAGCTGCAAAAGTTTTCCTTATGAAGAGTGCGCTGTTGAGCTTTGGTTGAGTTGGTTTGAAGAGATAATGATCATCTCCACTGTGTAAGGCTGCGGCCGATTCTCTGTTGGCTGAGCTATCTTTTCTTCTCTCTCATCAGTCTTGATTACTTTACTCATTTGTTTTCTTCTGTGTTGGCTACCTCACTCTCTTCTCTCCCAATCTAGATTTTTTCTATCAGCTAAACAGCTGCTCTGCCACCAAATCTCTGTTATATCAGCAAAAAAAAAGCACAAACACAAACACAACGTAAACCATTTCATAAAGCACAGAAAAAATTCTGCAGCAGTGTGGTGATATCATTAGACCAAACCCCCCCCCCCCCCCCCCCATTGTGATTGTGGAATTAGGTTGAGTTGACAAGTAGTGCTGGGTCAATATAATGCACTGGTAGGGTGAGATTCATTGACACACATACTGCAGCCCAGATCCAATGGCAATTACTAAAGCTATCGATTGCTGTATATATAATGCCTCACTGAAAGAAAGATCTGACCAAACCATATTCCACAAATCTTTTGTTGGATGATAACATGTCGATCTCCAAGCTGCTACCCTCCACCTCTTGCAGACCCAACAGCCTGCTGCAGACCAAAGCTCCCAGCTTGACAGGGACAAGGCAGCAGTGGTCAGAACCCTGGACAGCTCCTCTCTCCTAAGGAAAGGCCATTTATGAAAATAATACTCTATAAATCTCAACCAGGCCCAGGCTATTTCCAGAACATTCTGCAAGACTGTCACACTGTACAGAAGACAGATGGACAGTCTGCTACAGCTTAGCATGGCGTGGGACATCATCAGTCATTGGTATTCAAGTGGAATTTTATCACTTTATGTGCTCCATCTCTGAGCCACTGTCTTGTTAAGGGTGCAGGTGACAACAGATCCAAATTATTCCTCACACAAGCCAATTTACAATATTGGAAATAATATTCCTATTGTAATTTTATTGCCATTTTCTCCTTGTCATGAAATTTATGGTACCTGTAACGCTGCCTGTATGAGATCGTTTCTGAAATTGAATCAATATAATGCAAATTAAACCAATATTAAGTTGTCATTTTACAAAGCAGTTGCAACTATTTGATTTGAGACAGACGCAACAGCATCTGTATGACGGCAAACACAGGTATAGTAGCAACAAAATGAAATAGCTCTATCAGAATGTATTATTATATAAGTGAGGTACTTTGATGAAATATTAAGCAAGGTTGCTGGCAGTCTGGACAACGCTCATTACTGGACATGAGATGAATGGATCCCAGGTCCACAGTCTGATCCAAGCAGAATCCATCATCTTTACAATGAATGTAGTATATGTACAGTAAATGGAAGGGGGGGATGCAATTTACGCTCTCTTTCTTCTGCATTGCCCGGACATAACAGCTGCAGAGGTTCATTCAGGTGCATTCCACAAGCGCCTTTAATAATGCATGAAATGCCAGATCCCATTGGAAGTATCATTCCACAGGAAGACCTCTACAGGCTCTGTGATAGGTGGCTCCCACAGCGGCCCAGAGGAGCCAAATCTCCAGTGGCAGAAGGAAGACTTCAATCTCGCTGCTTCCTGGAACCTAACCTTAGATTGCTATCTCCACTGTCATGTCAGCTTCTTCAAACCTCCTTCTCCTTTCCTTGGTGCGTGTGTGTGTGTGTGTGTGTGTGTGTGTGTGTGTGTGTGTGTGCACATGCATACTCTTTACAGTTGTGTACTTTTCCCACTGTGGATCAGAGACAAGGAGTCCGTTGCAGTAAGGACAGCTTGTTTCCTGTCGAGAGGGAGGAAACGGACAGAGGGCACACCCTGCAACAGGGCAAAAAGTGCTGACTCAGAGTTTATCAATCTGCCTTTCTGCAAGAGTAAGTGCAACTGGACACGACTGCAGAAGTGCACCAGTCTGCTTGTTTGATGACGGCTCCCCGCTCTGCTTCATTTAAACTAGAGCATCATGTACTGTGCGATGATTCAAACCTCACCGTGTTGCTGTCCATGCATCCATGTGTCTGCAACCTATTTTCAGTCTGATGATTTCTGTTTCATTTTTGTGCTTTCAAATGTCACGCGCTGTATCATAAAGCCTCGGAGACTTTTCCCCAAAGCTATTTTATTTTCCTTGCCTCTTTCAGGGAGGACCTGTTCTAAGGTAATTACACACTCATTATTTGTTTTTCCACTGTAAAATATTTAGTAGGGTTAAGCCTTGAAGACCAAAAAATGGCTTCTAGCACTTCATTACATTATATCCCTCATTATAGCAATGAGAAGAAAAGCAGAGAACTGAGGTAATAAAGGAAGTGTGTGTGTGGCTATTTCCTTTCTGGCTGAATGCGGAAGAAAACCATGGGTAATTACAGTTTGTCCAAGGTGTGTGACTGATGATTAGTCTTCCAAATAAGGTTAATTTAAGTGTGTGTGTGCGTGCGTGTGTGTGTGTGTGTGTGTGTGTGTGTGTGTGTGTGTGTGTGTGTGTGTGTGTGTGTGTGGTGTGTGTAGTGGAGATTATTTTGTTTCTAGAAAACATTTCTACATTACATGTTGCTCTTTCGATTTTAACTTCAAAATCAGGACACGCAGCACTGAGTTTATCTTTTACAACAAACTATGCTTGAAGAAGCTAACATAGCAGGAATTCCATAATGAACTTTACCAAGTCCTTAAATGAACCACTTAGACCAGAGTTACTTCAAAAGTTACCCAGTTTCTGGATTTATTGAACATATCATTCGGCAGCAAGCGTGACAGCTACGAAACGCTTGAAGCTTTAGAGAACAAACATACCCCTTCATGCTGTGATGAAAAAGAATAAATCGTAGCAGAAATAACATTGAATTTACAAAACTTTTAATCGAAAACAGAGCAGCACTTTTTTTCAATTTTGTGGCTCATGCCTCCATTCACAACAATGTCACCAAATGATCAATGACTTGAACCTGTGGTCAGCCATAACAGCTCACTCACACTGACAGGCTCCTCAGAGGAACAGCGTTAACCTTACAAAGTTGCACATTCTTCTTACCGTATTTCATACGATCCATTTCTCTGACAAAGAACACTGCACACAAGCTGCAGCATGCAGCCGTTCACCATTTGATTTTAGTCTTGCTTCTCTGATTAGGTGCACGCATGTGCGCCTTTATGTCTGCTTCCCTCGGTTTCAGGCTTTTCCTCAGTCCACTGCGTAAATGAAGGGCATTCATCATGTGTTAGGCTCCTCAGTGTGGTACATACTTCTGGCGTCCATATTACTGAGACTTAAATGATCTGTATTAATCAGCAACTAATTACAGGCAGAAATGTGTCTGGCTAAGCAGATCTAATGAGTCAGTCTGATCCTCTGCAGTGGTATGCTTCTCATGGTGCTGTCTAATTATCTATCTCTGGGGAGTTACTGGGGCGTGACCCCCACTGGCTGTCTGCCCCACTATTAGGGGAGGGGATCAGTCTTCACAGACCCCCCCCCCCCCCCCACACACACACACACACACACACACACCTGCTTCATTTATCCACTTTCATTTCTCACCATCTACTCATCTGATTGCGCCCCAGTAGTCAATAAGTTATTTAGGCAAACGCCAAGCGGCATGAAATGTATAGCGAAGCAAAAGGACCTTTGAGAATTGATACACCGACTCTGTCACTCATCAGTATGGTTGTCAAGCCGGTAGCGACGCCTTTATTGACGGGCTACTGGATGATATTTAATCTCTGTCTCGGCTCCATTTAGCTTATGCATGCCAAGGAGGAATCTGAAATCAAAGGGTCCAGTTCAGACTGAAACCTGAATCCTTGCCCTGTTGTTTCTAACCGAAATGCCAAGAATTAATACTTTAACCAAGTTGTATTCGGTCTCAGCATTTCCAAGAAGCGTGGCTAGAATTTGCTCTACCACACAACGCAGCTTCAGCAAATTTAGTGGACATTATCCTCATACGAGATTGAAATGTCAGATCTTAATAATCAGATCTTAACACTATAGGTCATGCCGAAAAGGCAGATTGCCCTTTTCTCCAACCTCAGCTTCAGCAAGTATCTGTCCCGAACAAAGAGGGCTGAAGACACAGAAACTCAATTTCACTTCGCTCCAGCTGCATTCCTGAACATATTGCTTGGATTTAGATCAGCTCTCAGAATCTAAAGGCCAAGGTAACACAGGACACACAGTGCACACTGGCAGAGTGGAAACAGAGGTTACAGGCCGACACTTATGAGTGATACCAATAGACACTATCAAACAAACAAGTCATTCTCTGCATACCGATGATTCAATTGCCTACTATGAATAAACACAAGAACCACCAAACAAATAGAGATGTCTTAAGCCCCTAACGCATATTGTTCATATGATGCCAAACAAGCAAACTATTTCTCAAAGCACAAAAACTAAAACCATTAGCATGAGCATTCCAGACATTTGAGTCCAAATGTTGGCTTGTCAAAGCCTCAGACAACTATGAGGAAGTTGTGTTTGACATCCACCGATGATGACTAAGAGGTGTGTGAGCGCTAGCTCCTCATCTGTGTTTAGCTGTTGACTCAGCCTCCACCTCATCAGCCAAGATCCACAGACCGCACTCTCGCTTGGCAGTAAACTAGTGGCAGCCATTCAAAAAGCTCTCCACAGGTACTATGCTACAAATTGTCTTCGATTCAGCTGCTGCATCAGCTGGTTTTGACAGCTGCGAGGCGGATAATTGGTTCAACTGTGAGGAAATAAAAAACAAACAGGCGACCGTAGTTTGGCCTCATGGCCCTCTATGCGTGTTGCTTTAGTTTTGATCACAGTTTGTAGTGATAAAAGGAGGTAGAAAGAGATTTGAAGATTTAGCTTCCTTGGAGTAAAAAAAGAGGTAAAGTAAAGAAAAAGTAGGCTACTAGGTCCAATAAGTGGATACTGTGCTGTATATTCACTTCACTTTCTGAACAATAAGCATGTAAAGAAAATATTTAAGTGTTAAAAAAGTGGCCATACTTTATACTATATCCAATATACTGTTGGATATTGCCCATAAACTGAGAAAATAGCGAAACTGGGAGCTTTATAGGCATTGCTATACTATCCCTACAGTTTGCTTGCTCTTGTTGAGAACAAACCCAACTATCTAAACAAAGGGAGGAATAAAACAATCCAAGGCGTTTCCCATCTCTCTGTGGCCTGGGGCAGTCATGATGCAGGATAGCGTGATAATATTTGGAAGTTGGAAAGGAGAACAAAAGTATTGAACTGCAATATCAGAGGGAACAAATACATCACCATTAGTCTGATTACATTTTGTATTAAAGCCTCTATAATGAGAATCAAGCTCCTTTAATGAAAGGTATATCTGTCAATCAACACACCTTAGCTGCAGGAGTATGCCGTAGTTTCTCCACAAAGTCCCTATATGCAGCATACAGGCAGAATGCATATGAGGTGCAACGCTCCACTTTCACACCGGCTTGAATGATTCGTAGCTAAGATGCCTATCTGAGGGAGATTACCATCTTAAGCTCAATGGTCTTTGAAATAGATGCCTGAAATTAAGCCATATCACACTGCACATGTGATTCAAAAACAGTATTATCAAATGTCACAGGGAATGCATAACAGAACGTTTCACCCCTTGCTCTCTGAAGTCAAATTAAAGCAGCAGTGGAGAGTTGGTGCTTCACCAGTAATATGGTTGCTGGCTCCACACTAAGCAGCACCATCCCACCCCCCTTGGTGTTGGCCTTTACCAGCAGCACCATCAGATAGAGGCAAGAGCCCTCATTACAGTCATCATTACCCATTCTCATGGGGCAACCAGCTACATCAAAGGACACAAACCAACCTTAACTCTGTCTTAATAGGCCTGATTGGGGGAACCAGAGGTCAGTGGAGCCTGGCTTCCTTCCAGCAGGACTGCAGCCACACTGGCATGCAGGGAGGGACAGCTACACTGATTGCAGAAGTGCAGTTCATTAAAGATGAAGGCGGCCTGTGGTTGAATTTGTGAGCAAGTCACAAATTGTCTTCGGCCATTGCTTAGGATTTATAGGAGGGCCTGAATGCAAATCATCCCTGCGTAGACATTAATCTAGCTGGGGTATTTCATTGGGGGGGGGGGGTTAGCTGGAGAGAGGGAGTTTGTTGTGTGCTCGTAAATTTGGTTTGGCACACTGATTGTTCAGCAGATCGCTGGGTGAATGAGTGGACGCCGCCAGCCACACGAAACAGCTTTCTCCATCATGCTATTATTTCCTGCTGAGGGGTCCCAAAACACATGCTAAAGCTGTTACGCTGGCTTGGGGTGAACTATTTATGAACCTGCCAATCTCCAGTCTACAGGCTCCATCCAGGGGACTTAGCGAGGGCAGCTGAGGTTTTGTTAGGCAGCAAATTACAGTAAAAGAAGCCAAGACAGAGTCAATGTAACCAATAGAAAAGGCACTATAAAACCACCAGTGGCTTTGGAGAGATACTTCAGTATAAGCCAAAATCGACAGCCTGAAAGTACCTTTGCCAAACATTTCAATATCTATGATGCATTCTCATTACTCTTCTGGCTTGATTCTTAGCATGAAAATAGGTTGAGGAGTTTGTTGATCCAAAAGTAAAGTATTCAAACCAGTTTAATATTCTAATGACTGAAATATATTAAAATACCTGGGTTAATCATATTCAAAATATGAAAAAAACATCAGGCACACATATTCCAAAACCCCCTGTGCGATCAAATTTGCATTTTTAACACTTCTAAAAGCATGTATCAACAAGGTAATTCCAACAATTGCACAGGATTAATCAAATACAATTTTTCATAGTTAATATTTCACTCATTATGGCTCTTTGTTCAACTTGTCAGTGTGGATGTCTGAGGATTGGATACTGTGCTTTGTGTGCGTAATTGTCTAAGGAAGCTTAAAAATCACCCAAGTCTCTCTATACTATTACAAGAATCTCTCTCAGTATTTCTAAACTGTAAAACAATGTTTAAAAAAAGAAATCCAAGGTTACAATTTATTAATGATGTATTAAGCCTACATCTTCGAAGCAAAATCGACATAATTCCCTTCCAAGAAACATGATTTATTCAGCTTTTCTCAAGATGGGAGTGAAAACAAAGCCCCAAACTGCAGCATAATAGGCATAAGTAACCAATTAAGCTCATTATCAGAACACTGTTTCCAACACATCTAAACACACACACATTTGTGTTTAGATGTGTACATTTTTGCAACATTCATCTTCCATCATTAAACTTGAACTTGCGTAAGCCTAATGTAGCTTTAACTTAAAAACAACATTCGACAAATTGCAGCTCTTCACACCTGAGCAATTGTACAGTTTGGGGAGCACTATTATATAAATATTTGCAGAATATGTATAATGCAAATGCATGTACACAAGCCATTCCACAGAATATGGATTGCCCTGTAACCATCTTTATTGGATATATCTTAATATTTTTTCTCGCAGCCCAGTAACAGTGATAACCAGGTCTTGTTCTGACACACCCTGCTGGCACAGAACCAACAACTGGAGACCTTTGCTGCTCATTCATCAGCATTGACATATATTCATATTAGCTCCATTAGGGCATTAGCGGGGAGAGATTTGGGGTTAGCTACAATTTGTCACATTGTCCATCAATATTTAATCAGTCAAGAATACTTTTCATGTTTGTTTACACACTGAGTTTAATACTTAATATAAATGACTGACAAGATCACACGCCTATCTAACACCCCTGACTGATTTGAGACAAAAAGCGCAAGCAGTCCACACTATATTCTTCAATTTCCCATGGTTATGCTCCACATTGTTACTGGAAACAATGAATATTCAACTGTCTTGTACGGTACAAGATGTATCTAATTACCCAAGCGCTTTGCTGCAGAGCAGCGAGTGGATTTCTTCTAATATTGTTGAGCTTAGGATCTAAGTTTAGATACCGTTTCACTACATTTCTGAAAGCTTAAAATAAGGCTGTGAAGAAAATTAATACTTATGATTACATCAGCTCCTTGTCATCTGCAGTCGGAGAAGTTATCTCTCCGGGGATCACGTCAGCATCCCAAATACTGTTTACACTCGGTTGGCTATCCGGGCCTGGGACATGGTTTGAATGCTAAATGTGGGTTGGCAGATGCAACCGCTGAGATAAGAAATGAAAGCACTTGCAAACACCATTCCACTCGAAGCCCCAGCGGACAAGTTCAGATCACAGTGGATCCACTCCGATTAAATCACCGGTCTCTAATGAATCATGCAAGAGAGACACATTTATCAAGACTACACATTAAGTTTCACTCAAAGACTCATTTCTCCTTCTCCTTTTGTTTCATGCTAAAACAAAATATTTTCATAGATTTCATTGTGTGGCGAATATGTGCCAAAATGTTTATCAGTTTAGAATTTAGTGTGCATTTAGGTCGCAAATTGACTTGAGTGCTGATGCAAAGTTATTCAATATTAACCTACCATCTGTACTGCAAAAACTTTGACTCGGTGAGTTGGTATAACTTGTATTACCTGTCACTTGACTCCAAAGTGAGCTTAAGGGGATAGAAGTAACAGTGCAGGCCTATTAAACACACACCATTAGGAGGGAGCTTGTTCTACGGAAACTGCATATGGTCAGCATAAATACTGTCAGACTAAAGGCCTGACAAGGCGCGCTACTCAGGAGACATGAATAGGAGGAACCAGAGTCTGTCTGATTGTTAACTTATGTCTGTGAGAGCTACATTAACCTTCTGTTTACATACGCTTTACCTAGTGCTCAAGAAACTGTAAACAGTGAGAATGGAGCAGGATTCCTAGTGTTAGATTTGCAGAAACGTATCCACTGAGGCAATGAGACCCGCTCCTCCTCTGCCGATTCTGCTTAACCAGGTCCTGGGGGTTACAATCACCTAGGTGAACGGGTTTATGGATCCACATTGGGGTCAGTGCTCACGAGATGATTTCCAATACCTGTGCAGCAAGCGTAGTGCCTGAGAACCTCACCGACAATGTTACCCAAGAGCCTATTCTGCAGAATTCACACAGAAATCTGTTGACTTGGCAACACGAGTTCCATTATCAGTGGTGCATCAGATTCTCTGCTCTCTGCACTTTGTTTTTGAAAGACGATAGAGGCGAAAAACACTTCCATTTGCAGACAACCCAAGACGGCAGCAGACAATCTGATGTATCACTCAGTAGCAGAAATTATTTTTTACTTGTCTTTGGAAGATATGGGTGTTATCCACTGCGTTGGGTTATTTTGTTAATCACACCTCTATTTCATATTATCCGTAGGGTCACTTTAGGGTCATTTGCTGATGATGTCACTTACGGATGAAATCATAAGCCACTGCCATTTGAGGACATGGTGCTCAGCAGCGTCTCATAGATACACCATACATAAGGAATGTAAGATAACAACCATCCTTTCCAAATAAACTATATTGTTCCTGCAGCACACATTGGTTCTGAATGCTAATCATTCGGGAACTGGCTGCCAGCTACCAAACTTAGTAGCTGAAAAGAAAAAGGAAGCAATGAGGGATAAAAGCCTCAAACTGACACAGATGTCTGTCAATGGGATATATGAGAGTCAAACTGAATAAGATCCCTATGAGCAGTGGAATGCAATGTGACTTTGAATTCACTAATTGCACTACATGTCTTATGACAGGCCGCATGCGTTAAACGATGGTGTAGATGTATCTGAAGTACTGGTAGAATATAGATGAGCAAAAGACTGTATAACAGCAGCATTTCCCTTTAAATAGACATTTGAGGAAAATGACCAAAACAATGTTGAAAAATTAAGTTGAAATATGAGTTGAAGCAGTGGCTAGTTTGGAAAGCTTGTTTGGTACTTTGACATCTAACAAATTTACCTACTTTAACAGAAAGGCTTACTGAAATTTGGATTTATGGATATGTTAACTTCATTCAAGTCAGAGAGGACTGTGATGCCTGAAGTATCCCTTCGGTTAATTGTAAAAATGCACATTATGGAATCCTGTATGGGTGTAAGGATACTTGGGGCTGAGAATATATATGTGGAAAAAAGCATCAGTCTTCTCCCTCACAATAATCTTTATCACCTCAAGACTTACGCATATCTTTCTCTAGGTAATTAGTATTCTAAGTTTCACCGCCCAACATCCCCCAGTCAGTCTAGGGATTGCAGGGGTGTCCCAGTTGACATGGGTTGCATGGTTTTCAGGAAGAGTGCCTTTGGATTGGCAGACAGGGGTGGTGGTCATCTTTAGGGAAGTGGACAGGAGGGTGTGTTCCAACTACTGAGGAATCATACTGCCTTGCCTCCCTGGGAAAGCCTGTGCCAAGGTGCTGAGAAGGAGCCTCTGTCCGAAGGTCAAGCCTCAGATTCAGGAGAAATAATGAGGATTTCCTCCTGGTCATGAAACAGAGGACCGGCTTTTTACCCTTTCACAGATAATTGAGGGCTCAGGGGATTTGCTAATCCTGCCTGTGTGTTTTGCGGATTTAGAAAAGTTGTACGACCACGTTCCCTAAGGTATCCTGTGCAAGGTGCAGCAGGAGTATGGGGTGCCGGGCTGCTGCTGCAAGCCATTCAGTCCCTATACAGAGAGCTGAATTTGCATTCTTGGCATTCAATTCTTGGCAGTCAGGCTTGTTCGAGGTGGCTATCGGACACCGACAAGGAAGTGTGTTGTCTCCTCTCCTGTTCGTGATATTAATATACAGGATATCAAGGCAAAGCTGAGGTCCGGTTCAGTGGCACTAGGGTGGCATCTCTGCTGTTTGCAGATGATGTCGTCATTCAGGCTTCATCAGACTGCGATCTCTGATGTGCATTGGAGTAGTTTGCAGCTGAGTGGGTGAAGGTTAGCACCTCCATGTCTGAGGCCTTGGGTTTCTCCCAGAAAAAGGTGGACTATCCCATTCAGGTGAGGGGTAAGCAACTGCCCCAAGTGGACGAGCTCAGGAATCTCAGGGTCTTATTCATAATTGAGGGTAAAAGGGATTGTGAGATTGACTGCCGGTTAGGTGCAGCGGCTGCAGTAATGTGGGCACTATTTCAGATCATGATGGTAAACAGAGAGCTGACCCACAAAGCAAAGCTCTCCATTTACTGGTCAATATTCATTCTGACCCTCACCTATAGTCATAAGCTCTGGGTAGTGACCAGAAAATAAGCAGCCAAAGCCCTTTCTCTACTGGCCTCGCTCGGTGATGAGGTGAGGAGCTCAGCGATCCAGGAGGACCTCGGACTCAAGACTCTCCGACTCCACATTGAGAGGAGCCAGTTAAAGTGGTTCAGGCACCTGGTTAAAATGCCCTCTGGGCGCCTCCCTTTGGAGGTGTACTGGGAACGGCCGACTGGGAGAGGACCCCCGGCCTGGGAATGCCTGGGGATCCCCCAGGAAGAGCAGGAGGAAGTCGCTGTGGAAAATAAAGTCTGGGCTGCTCTGCTTGCCTGCTGCCACCTGACCCTGACCCGGATAAGCAGCAAGAAAATGGATGGATGGATTGACAGTTTAAGTTTCAAGTACACACTATCTAAATCCCATTTTCTGTGTTGAAATGACCTTTGCAGATCTGAGAAACATCCTTGTTAAGATCACTGCATACTTTAAATTGCTCACTGCACTTAAATGACATTTAGGATTCTGTATCCACCATAAAACTCGCTTTACATTATTAACAGCTGTCACACTTCATCACATTCATTGGGGAAATCACAGGCTGCTCAGTAACCTCTGTGCCAGTCTCCCTTAGCAGGACTGAAATGGTGTTCAGACACTGTGACCATGAGGGAATGAATGAGAGATGATGACAGAGGCTGATTTTCCAGGAACATCGGGCAGAATAGTCCACAGTGTAGATGTGAGATTTACACAGGAAACATGATAAAGGTCAGTGTTATAGTACGTCCTAATCTCATGAGTCTGCTTCATCCAACAGCAAAGACATACTGTCCATGAGTCATCTGTATTGATTTGCTGCCACCAATCTTCATGACACTAACACGCCCCCGGAGACAAAGGTCAAACACGGTCACAAGATCCTGCAGGCTGTCAAAATCTGAGGAAATTGTCTGCGTGTTGAGGCATCAGTGAGATATAGACAACAGAGAGTGAACTTTAAACACAGCACTGGGGTGAGGAGGGTAATCCTAACAGTGTGTCTGATTACCGTGGCCTCACCGCAGCCTCTGATATGATGCTCCATTACCTCTGCCCTACCCTGCCCTGCCTTGCCTGGGGCTTCACCCACCGCCTGCACAGGACCGGCCCTCAAGACATAAAAAATGAAACATATGGAACTAATAGCATAATGGATCTGTTCCAACTCTGCGCCTTTCCCAGAGTTTGTTTTGCGTTCCATATCATGGATTTATGTGCCTATCATGCATATGAAATCCACTTATAAGAGCAGAGCCCACTGAGGGCTAGCAAGCCTCAGCATGGCTCAGACCTCAGACTGCTGAAGTTACAAATTGCAGACTAAATCTAATCAAGACCCGACAAACTAATCAAACTAATAATAACTAATGAAAAAAAGATGAGCTTTGATGATGACAAAGCAGAAACCACTGATTACAGATCCTCTCCAGCTCATTATATTTGGTTTATAGAATGGTTTATACATCACACAGGGACACTGGACTAGAGCCATGGATGTTTTTATATTGGTGTGTGAGTAAGTCATATCTATGTCTGAACTCGTGGTCAAATAGGATGAGAGATAATTATTGATGAACTTAGTTAGATTATATATTAATATCCTGCTATAGCTTAGATTTCTGCTATACCACAAACAAAACTGACAATTACACGAGAGTCCCAGAGATCAAATGAAAACAGTAATATCCCCAGGTTGAAAATTGTATTAATCTGCAAGTAAAACATTGGTTTGGCCATGATGTGCCTTTGGGAGATGATTTCACGCGCAGTGAAGTCAGGTGCAATCCATGTAAACACTGCTGATTTCCAAATATGGTCAGAAAAGCTGTGTAGTACGACACACTGTACCCCTGTTCTGTGCCGGTGCCGTGCGTAAATCACCGACCATAATGTGCCCAACATCCATAAGAGACAAGCATATGATGCCAAAGTAGCCAAGGGGCATTTGATGTGGCGGTGTTGGACATTTTTGCAATGATTTCGACTTTACCTATAATTTTCAGCGAAGTCTCCAAGTTAAGTCTCTCTTTCTGGGTTAGACTTGTGAAGGAGAACAATATAGTAATACACATTCACCTTAAATGATGTATTATAATGTAATCTCTTACTTTTCTTGAGTGATATTCTCCTTAATGGCTCCCAGTGTGACCAGGCTGTTGCTGCCCTGCTGCAGCCTGCAAGTTGCCAGGTGCCGCTGGTACTGCTCCTTGAGACAGGCGTTCTCCGTGCACAAGTCGGACACTTGCTGCTCCAGCTCCTCTATCCTTCCCCTCTGCCTCTCCAGTAACTCCTGCTGGGTCTCGATGATTTTGTTAAGCTCCTTCAAATATTCCGCAGCCCTGGTTGGATTCTCGGTCGGGCTTTCCATTTCGCTCCGACTGGCTTTTGCGCTGTGATTCCCTGTTGTATCGCAGGAGCCGTGTCTGTACCCCAGGCTGGGTTTACGCGCAACAAATCAGAAGGTTGCGCCTTTTACGCCTCGCCATTGTTTTTAACTCGGAATGGATGATGGTTCAGGATCACGAAATACTCCGGTACGCGCGTTTAGGAGTCCCACAGCACAAAACTAGAAGCTCTCAATTTACACGTACAATGGTAAACTGCAGAAATGTCATCACGCGTCAAAATATCAATCAACCAATTGTGACAGAATGTATTGTAAGAGGACCGGATTTGAGTCTCTGTGCAGTCTGGCTGCTCCTGGCTGTTCCCCTTGTTCGCGGCACGGTATGACATTTTCTATTATCTTTAGCTCCATGCTGTTCCCGTGACTTTTCGTAAACAGACGCTGGTTGTCAAGTAGGCGGGGTTTTCAAGTTTTATGAATCTGCAGGGCGCATTGGGCGCAATAGCTTCTGGTTGCAACACAGAACTGGAAATGAATCTTGAAGTTGAGTTGGCTCAGCTGTCAATACAGCATGTTTGTTCTACTCCGCTCTTGTCACTCCTAGATTTCATGAAAGAGAATATGTGCGACTGATTTTCGGCACATTTGCTTTCATTTATTCCCCAGTTTTCCCAGTGCCAGCAGACACCATGTAAAAAAAAAAAAAAAAAAGGAAATGCCTGCATTCTCACCAGTTTCATCTCTCTCTCTCTCTCCCCCTCTCTCTCTCTCTCTCTCTCTCTCTCTCTCTCTCTCTCTCTCTCTCTCTCTCTCTCTCTCTCTCTCTCTCTCTCACATGCACGTGCTTGAAATAGGCCAGAACATTATGCACATTATATTTGATGATATTGTAAACATTTTCATTGCATTTTATTTATTTATTGGTATTGTACTTTTGATAATAACATTGCTGGATTTTGGTGTGTCTGGGTCTAATTTTAGTACATCATTAGTGTAGTGCAGTCTTAAGGTAGATACAGAGTGTGATGTGCCTGCAGAAAGGTGTCTACTCCATATAGACTACATACAGTACATACATACACCATGCTGTCAATAGTCTATTGCTGTTTCAGCAGCAGCCTATATCCTACTCTGATGATGATCAGGACAGTTAGCAGCTGTGTGTGGCAGTGTTTGAATCAAGAAGGATTTATCAATAATGATTCAGCACATTTGTATGTGTGGCAGGAGGTTGCACTTTTCCACAGGCCATATCCCAGCGGGGCTGTGAGACAGCAAACTGCAGCACAGGCACTACTCAATAACATAAAGAGGCTGGAGCTGAGTGTGATGGATAGGTGACCGTCTCATTCCCATCTTTGCACACTTGCATACCTGCCCCATCCTGAGACTAAGGCTTCAAAATGTTGGCGTCAAACTGAATTCAGTTTGGCAACAGATATCATACTAAATATAAGATTATCTAAGAGATTTCAAAAGCATTTCTTTCGATATCACAGAGCAAAGGAAAAACAACTTCATTAGAAGGAAGAAAAACAGGTCACATACAGTACACATACTGTATCTGCAGGGATTGAGAGGTGAATTGCTTAGTGAATGAGGCTGAGCGGGACAGTGTGCATTATTCACTCTACTGCCTGTGATCGCTCCACTGTTACTGGCTTTGTAATCAAAGCCACAGGGGGAGATGACAGACATACACACTCGCAGCTAGTCGTCAAACACAGAGCTGCTCAACCATTTTCATATCCACCTCTCTCCTCACACTCCTTCTTTCCCTTTGATCAATTTTTCAAAGCTCAATTGAGATTCTGTGTTCCTGGATGCAGTTACAGTGCATTTGGAGAGGATGAATGCTTTGTCCATGAAATTGAGGGCTTTACCTCCATGGTAAGCCACCTGAAGGAGGAAAGGCTGCGCTTGGAAGTTCTGAGATAACTTGTTTTCTTGAGGAGGCAGATGCCGGAGCTGTGCAGCAAACCGGTGACAGTGGGAAGCAGTTTAAGAACATGGAGTGCAGATGGAGCGCATTAGGTTTTCTCTGTGGCTCTCTAATCCCTATGGCAGGAGGCCAAGGAGGCCTGCAAGAGCCTCGGTACACTCTGAGGAGTGCCACCCAGAATGGTATACCGCATGCACAGCCAGTCTCAGGCAACAGTGGCAGGGTGATGTTGCCTGTCAACACCGCCAGATGCCACGCTTAATTTCTCAATACAGATGTATTTCTAATCCAGCTGTTTATACCCCCAGACTGCCACGTGCCATTTTCAGGTGACAGCCTCCGTTCTGTGTCCTTCACATGCCAACAAAGCTGTCACCTTCTACAAGCAGGGTGGCATATAGTCCTTTAGTCCTGCTGAAGTGTCCTCCAGCAAGACCCTGGACCCCTACCAGCTGCAGGGCTGCTGTTCTGCAGCTGACCTTGCGCTTGGTCCTTCCTCTGGAGCGGGGCAAGAGAAAAGAGAACATTCCCTTGTGGGAATAAAGACTGTCACAAAAAATCAAATCACAAAATCAAATGCCTCTACACCTAAATCCTATATTTTCACATTTTCCACTCCACAATTACAGTATTCAGTCATGCACTCCCAACAGTCATACATATATCCTACTGATGGAAAGTGGTGCAGAATGTGCATCATATAAGTCTATGCAACTCGTGACTGGATGTCTGGATGAGGAACGTCGCCCCCCACAGGTTATAAAGCACTTTGAAACACGTTTGTCATTATTATGGTCTTGGGCACTCTCCTTCCTTCACCTGGATGACCGGTCATGCCAGTGCCAGTGTTTGGGTGCCAGCCAGAGAGATTTACTTTGTGAAATCACTCATATATTTGCACTGAGGCAAAACCGCTCGGAAGCTCTCTTAGTTCAGCCCCACAAAACATTCACCAGCTGTGATGGAACAAGGGGCCCGATCATTTACCCAGCAGAGTGGAAAACTTTTTCTGAGAATGCCAAGTAGTCTGCCAGTGCTCTGCTGAGCCCAACAACTGCCTCATCTAGACATGCATTTGTGTGATGGATCTGAATTGGCACACAAGAAGAAGGAACATTGCAGGCTATAAAGGTAATTTATTCTCCTCCACACTGGGTTAGCAAAGGAATTGTTTTCTGATATTCATATAGTACATAATGAAAGTCATAAATATCAAAACCAAATAGGTTACTGCATTTCCTCAGTGGTGTGATCCTGCAACAAATCAAAACAGTAAGAATTTAGCGGGCGCTTGATTAAGTTTGCATTCATTGCTGCCATTGTTTCCAATGAATACCTGCAACATGCATTTCAGTACCTCTCTCTTGATACTGCCACATTTTTTTTTCTGAGGTAATACTACAAACTTACATAACCCAGGAAAAACCCTCAGACCCTCAGTGCTTCCACCAAAATCTATCCACAAATTACCAAAGCTTTCATTTGGCTCAAAACTCCAACCTCCGACCTTCTTCGGTTAGAGAGATTGCTGCTCAGGCTCCCAATCGATGGTGACTCTTTCCTACCATCCCGATCATTCTGTGGGAATATTTTTACTATTCCTGTCAGGTCTCATTCAATGCCCGGCGTCATTGATCCCCTCCACTGTCAGCATAGTAAGCCATCTGGAACAGCGGCGGCCTCCCTTCACCCAGGAAGCAGCACGATGGCTCTCAGTTAGACAGCCTGACAGGTGGGGTTTTTGCAACTCCCCTGCCTTGATGGGGAGAATAAATTGAGTGTCATTTTAGTTTAATACGGATGACTGCCCTAATGAGCTATAGATATACTGTAGAAACCTGCATGTCACCATCATGTGAAGGGAGTAATTTAAAAATGGTCATTTTGGATGATGAATGTCATCACATTTTAACCGAACCAGACAGCGAATCAAAACCAGTGTGCCCTTGTCTCCCAAAAGCAGCTGTTGCAGTGGATAGCCAATCAGTTGGTGGTGTGTCTCCTTATACAACACAACACCCCACTTAACATGTTCTGTTTTCCTAGGCTAGCCAAGCCTAGCCAAGTATGCCCTTGAGCCCCTGTTGTGGTCCTAGCCTGTGCTACACAGCTGGCTCTCCATTGAATCCCTCATAAACACTTCTCAGGCACAGAGACTCTGTCTGCCCAGCATCCCCTCAGAGAAATAAAGAGCATGGGAGAAATAATGCCAAAGAGTATATAGCTAGTATACAGTATGTCTCACTCGGGATTATTTTGCATATGCTCCAGTGCATGTTTGTGGCTTTTGTGGATCTGTGAACATAATTTCCACAGACTGCTGTAATTAGCTGTGGGTAAAAACACAGGCCCTAATGTGTAAGTTTCGCTCAACGTAAATGAACCGTAAAAGGACACACATTTGCATGTCACATGGCTGCCACACTGAAGTGCACCACGACTGGGGGATCTGGTGCTTGGTATCTCTCATTCTGTAATGCACACTCTAGTTTCCTCACCCACTCAAGGTTGTGTAGCAGTTGCTGGCACATAGAGGGCTAGCGAAGGCATACAAATGAGCTGGGAGGCCTGGACCCACCACAGCAGTCCAGACCACTGTCACAGACAGATGGGGAGATGTTTGATCAGTGGTCTCAGACCTTTACGCATCTTCAGGGAGCCTGGGAGGAAGACACTCCCTAATCCCCTCTGTTTGTGTGTACCACAGCAGAGCGTGGTGTGTATCACTGGGTGTGGGACAGAGGGGAATTCAGCTAGCTGTAATGCAGAGAGCTTAGTCTCCGACAGAAATACCAGAGGAAGTGAAGGTGAAAATAAACGTGGTTACCATGTAGAGTCTACATGGTAACCACGTTTATTTTCACCTTCCCATCCCATTTTCACACACACTCACAGCACCTTCCTCTGAGTGTGCTCTCTTGAATTAACTGTATTTCCCGTGCTTCAATCAATGTGATTGCTTTCTAGGGTGTTCTGTTTAATTGGCACCCCAATACGCAATTACTTTAATTGCATAATTTTTGCTCATATAAAACTAAAGAAAGTGTGTAGAAATCGTGCAGACAAGGTAAAGAAACCCCTATATTGCAAAAACATTTCACCTCAAAAGGAAAAAAAACATTGACAAACATGGCTGTAACGAGAAACTAAATGTCAACAAAATGCAACGAGGAGGAAAACAAAATGTATAAAAGATTACATAAATAAAATAAATTAAAATAGCGTTGATGCAGAAAATGAATTCATAGGGAAGTGTAGAGAGTAGGAGGGTAAATGGGTTTTCTGAGAGTGAGTGTTATGCTACTGAGGGAAAACTTTAGGCAGTTTAGTTCATCAGACAGGACTTATATTTCAAATTATGTAGAAAAGCTGGCAATATAAAATGTAACTATTCTTCAGTTAAGATCCACTCTAATGTTGAACTGTCAGGACAAGGGATTCTGGTTGATATTTATGTTGAAGATGGACATATTTACTTGACAAAAGACTGATCGTCATTGTAAATGAGAATTGGTTCTCAATTGACTTATCTGGTTAAATAAAGGTTAAAAAAAAACAAAAAACAAAAAACAAAAAGACTGATGCTGAATGCTCAGTCTGGCTGCTGGGTGGATAGCCTATTACACATCTTTCCTGTAAGCTATGGATCTTGAAGAGGTTTGTAGCATATTTGAAAGCCCTAGCAATATTTTAGTATGTGAGGTATAGATAAATCCAAATATAGTGTATTAAGATGTGTCTGTCACACTTAATTAGAGGCAACAGAGATACACATGACAGAATGTAAAAAGTAAAAACTTTTATTAGCAAAGGCAAGGAAGGACATATTCCCACAATTAGACCAGCTCTTTGTTATTCTGGTATGTGCTGAAAGCTATTCAGATATAATCATAAGGCGTGACTACAAAACTTAATTAAACACTGAAAAAGCACTGAAACCATCTGAACGCACAGTGGAGTAACATACTCCTGTTCCAATAAAACTCAATTTCACTAGCTAACATAAATACAATTCCTTGTCAACATATTTTCTTCAAATACAAAAATAGCTCATTTAAAACAATGTCACACTCTTATGTCCCAGTAATTTAACAGAGCTACAGTAATCTCCTCCCAAAAATGTGGGTAGGCAGGAACATAAACCTTTGATACACAAAACATTTTCAGAAACAAGACCAGGTCACATTGATTCCTTTTGCACTGAAGCAATGCCGGATTATAAAAGCTGAAACATGGTTCACATTTCTTAACTGTTTCACATTAATGAACGAGGATGAAGACGAGCTGCATGTCTTTCGGCTCAAAAATTCAGCCATGATACAAAAGGAAATTAAATTCCAGAACAATGCCACAGAAAAAAAATGGACCAACCATTTTCCTGGTTCTGATTATGCGCACATATGGAGGGTTTATAACTTATGAGAAGGACGGTTTTCAGTGGTCATAATTTTCACAAAATGTATAAGATACAACACTACCAAGGACAGTTTTTCCTCAGAAATAAACATCTTCAAGTTAATATTTTCTGTCAACTGTCATACAAGAGTGTGGTTCGTCCTGAGTTACTAAATTTCACATCATCTCAAACCTTGATTAATGATATAAACATTAATGTAAATAGCACACAACGGAACATCAAACATATGTAAAGCAACCTTATTTAAGTGCAAACGAGAGATTTGTTTTTTTTAAGCACATCTACCTGTTCAAAGGATGTCAGTTTATAATGAAGCAGTATTGTATAAAAACGATTTCAAACGCATATTACAACAAGACCGTATTATATGCGATTATAATATCAACTTGCTTCCACACACAAAAACACACACACAAAGAAAGTAGCCCTGGTATCAACTTGCAGCTCTTAATTGATCTGCCATTTTGGAAATTACGTTTCTTTTAAACAACTCTACCAACTTTTGAAGACCTTGAAATTGAGATTTTGCAGTCATGTCTCAGCATTCATCCTGAGGGATAGAGGCACATTCAATAGATATTAATGGCCTGTGGTGTTCCACTTTTGAAGAATAGAGACCAGACAGAAGGCTTTATCAAGACCTGTAGTCTGGAGAAAAGAGACGCAACTTGGGGCTGCTCTTTGGGTCGGTACTGGGTATTGTGTGGTTGAAGGAATTTGACACCGGAGAGCCAAAACCTGAAAAAGATCCAAATGAAGCACATGAGTAAAAAAAGAGGTGGGAGGGCATCTTAAAAGAGATTTAAACCGTCACTTTGTGTTCAAGGAGGAGCGAGTGGAGCAAATCAATTCCTGGTAGTTAAAGAGTTGGACCAACATGGCAGAAATTGAAAGGGAATACCACTCAGTTTAAGAGTCCACATTAGCCAGCCCATTCAGTATTGATAAACATGAATAACTCTCCCAAATATAGAAACCAGTGAACAGACTATAAATTGTAAAATCAGACACAGCCTGCAGCCGCTTCATTCACAATGAATGGGAGACTCGGGGACTGATGCAATGCTCGTCTTACGTTTTACATCCACATGAGCTTTATATTATTATGGAAGAGCTATCATTTTTTCTGTAAAAAAAAGAAAAAGAAAGAAAAACTACTGATTGCCAGAAAATTCCTGCATACTGTCACAGACGCCTTTTCCATCTTTTCTAATTAATTCTCACTGGAGCTTTACGACATCGTGACATCACCAATTCAAGGATTGATATTCATTAAAAACCAAAGTGAGACAGAGCATAGAGATACATTTGGATGCTGACATTCATTGGTATTCCCCTTTGGGTGTCTGCTTCATCAAATTCATTTTCTTATTAGGCTGTAGCGGATGACAGTGCCTCACCTGAGATGGGCGGTGTCCTCTGTATGAAAGCAGGGTGATAAGCTTGGTCCCTTGGAGAGAAGGCTGCATGGCAGACTGGAAGGAGGGGGGAAAAAAACATTAAATTGAAAACTCATCCTCACAGTGTTTGAAGAGCTCAGTATCAAATCATCTCTTGGAAATCATACAATCCATCCACACCTATAACTACTTCAAGTTGCGACCACCGTTGTTGGATACTAACAAACAACTTGTGATGTTATGACAATACTTCACTTAACAGTAATTTGTTACACTCCTTTTGTTACCAATAACAAAATGGCCTCAGCAAAGTGGTTTGCACTGTTGCAGGTGTTGTTTGTCAATGTTAAGTAGAAAGGAAGGTAAAAAAAAAAAACACTCTTTGTATTTAAAGCTGTCGTCTTTGCCTGCTATTGTTGCACAAAGAGTGAAAATCCATTTAAACAATGAATTAAAACTAATAATACACTTGACAAGAGTCCTGTACGCTCCAATCAAACAAAGAATAATCCCATGAAACAAAGCATGAAATTGATGAGACTGAAAAGGATGAATGTGAAAAGGGCAACACTATTGTAAAACTGAACACGCTTACATGACAAAGTACGTAGGTAACTTGAATGAATTTAAAATGTGTGATGTTAGTCATTACCACAGAAAGTAATCCAGGTATTCAAACCCTTTATTTAGTAACGCATTGCGCCCAACTGCTACGAAGCTTTACAAGCCACAGTAATCATCCCACAGAGATGAAGGGTGACCCACCGATGATGATAATGGCTGTGCCAGCCAACAGTGCAAACAAGGTGAAGAACATCATCTGGTAGGAGTCGATGAAGTTCTGCAGGGAGTGGCCCCCCTCCAGGTTAACAACTGGAGCAGCAGCTGGAGAGACAGAGAGGCGGATGAGATAACAGCCTGTCAAGACCTGTTAGAGGCACTGCAAACATACAACGCACACTATCAAATGTTAGTTAAAGCACATAACGATGGTTTGTTATGGTTGCAGTGAAATCTGAATGGCCTACATAATAGTATCTACACTATTAATAGTTCATGGAGTGATGGATAGTTATTGAAAGTCTACTGCCTCATCAGTGCCCTTATTTCCTACAGATGACAGAAATACTACCGGATTACTGATTCTGTAGTTAATAGTTCTGCTCGTTAAAAGGCACGACGACTAGAATATTAACTCCATTCTTAACCTGTGTTAGTATTGAAGTTCCATTTTTCACCTTTCCTGACTACCTTTCCTGTATCCTAACACACATAAAGCACTCTTAAAGCCACATGACCTTGTGGCAGGATGCACACCGACTGGTCATATGCTCTGAAAAGACATCTGACCTTGCATGGCAGAGCTGGGATCAGCCACGTGGATGAGAGTGACCGGGATGAGGAGACTCTGGCCAGAGGAAGCGCTGCTTATGGAAATGGAAGCAGAGGCTGCTGCCTGCGGGTCCACGGCGCTGACGGTGTACTTGGAGAAACTGGGGAAGCCATGGTTTGCCTCCTTCTCATGGACGGAAATGCTGGGAGAAGTAGACACCACCTAATGACATGGAGCAAGTGGTGTCGGTTAGGACTGTGTGTATGAACATTTCATAGCAGGATTATCTTGGCCAAAATTATCTCAATATACAATATTATCCCGATAAATATTAATAAGATGAAAACCTTAAAAACAGTACTGTAATATGTTTCAATTGCTGAAAAACTAATTTATCATATCAAACACAAGACATTTCTCTTCTTTAAACATGTTTTAATGTAAGACTGTAGAACATGTGTAAAATATTTCTGTAAAATATTGACTTTTTGCCTTTGTTATTCCGCCTCCCAACAAGTCAGCGGCTACAGCGGTGGTCACGGTAATAAAAAGTAGGGGGAGTGTCAAAACCGTTATTGTTTTTTACCGTGATATATAGTAGTACCGGTTATTGTCTCATCCCTAGTGTCGGTATCAAGACTGTTCTTACAAAGCTGTTTACAGAAAGGAGGGGGCATAAAAGCCATTATTATACTATACCTCTTGTCTTCTATAAACATGCAATGACATTACATTATATTACAAGTTCTTATGGCAGGGTAACAGGGTTGTGGCTGACCTCCATGTTGGCCAGAGCTGCAGTGGGGCCATAGACCGTGAGCTCAGCTGATGGGTGCAGGTTGGAGAGCAGCAGCTCAGTCTGGTCGGAGTAGAGACCTGGCTCTATGGGCAGCCTGGCGCTGACCTGCTCCCCGGAGAAGGCACTGCCCTCCAGGCCTGCCTTCACCAGCAGGTTGGTCATGGACATGCTGAGCACGCGGGTCTGCTGGTCGGTCATAGGCTGCAGGGTCATGGAACATGTGTAGAAGCCTGTGGCAAAGATGGAGGGAGGAGAATGAGAAGGAGCAAGATACATTACCGATGTGTGCATTTGAAACAACAGAGAATGACATCAAAGTAATTCCCTATTTTTGCTTTTCTGAGGTGATGACAAGTTAAAATTAACTGAAAATCAGGTAGAGAAAAGATAACTGGATGTACAACAACTGCTTGGTATCTAGTGGCAATGTGGTCTCAAGGTACATGGTAGGTACAAGTAACTGCTCCATTTATATTCCCACTGAGTTGTAATCCCTGGGTTTGTAGGAAAGGGTCATTTCACAATCACACACTCCCATTAGGATCTCAGTGGGATTCAGCTGAGTGGTTAAAGCCCTCCAGAGGTTTCCCCTCGGAGATAAGGCAACAACTGGGTTAAAGTCCCAACTCCCAAACACAATTAGACCACTGCTCTTAAGCGACAGGGAGTCTCTTCAGTTCAATACATCACCTAGACACCTTTTATAGCCCATGCTAAATTCATTCCATGGGCCTTGGAGGTATTGATTATGATTATGTGCTTGTAAACAGTTTTTTCCCTTGCGCCTGGTTCAGAGCATACGCACAGATTGTGCCTGGGTTTAGAAGTTGCCCTGTTATGGAAAATTTTATGCTTCTAATGGGTAGCCAGTGATGTAAATGTCAAAACCATCAAACACATTTACACCCGGTAAGAGAGGAAAAGGCAGTGCTACAAGGACCATTCAGTAAATGTCTTCAACCACTACCTTTAAGGTCAACAGCAAGCACTTTCTATAGTCCAGTCATGCTGATCAGGAGGCAGTAAATCTCCAGTCATTGAGTTCATGTCTCTGTAGGGCTGCATGACTATGGCTAAAATAATTGTGAGATATTGCGATCACAATTATTACTTTTGATGATTTGAGGAGCAAACTGATTTGATTTCAATTTTCCATCGTATATCAACATCCTGGCTATTTTCAACTACAACAGACATTGCTAGTGAAATGAAATGCTTCAATATTACCAATATGCCAACAGTCTACATTTAATAGTAATGTACGATTATAACCGATTAATTGTGAAGCCCTATGTCTCTCTGGCCATGAACATGATCTCTGTGGTCTGAATGTTAGACCAGCCTTACCGGTGCTGGGGTCAAAGCCGGTGTGTGTGTTGAAGACATCGTGAGGAGGGAAGTCGATAGCATCACTGGTGAAGCTGAGATGGCAGCTGACGGACGTTTCTGGCTGCAGCTGAGCAATAGCATCAGTCTGGGCGGACGAGCACATTCCTGCGAGGCACAGCACAATCGTCTAAGACTTACAAAGACTATGTGCTTCATTATCTCCTTTAAAATACATCATGGTTCTCACTTAAAAGTTAAAATGAAAATACTATTAAAACAAATGATTCCAGTTTTTCTTAATTCTTGTTATAAATGAGAACAGGGACTTAATTGACACTTAATTAAAACGTGAGTGAGTTCAGTACCTATGAGGTTGGTTCCTGTTTCTCTGGTGGTGAGCAGGACCTTCGTCTCCTTGTCATTCCTGACGGGTGCAGCCTGTGCCATAGCTGCTGTCCTTATAGTCGCTTCCACTACGACCTGCAGGACCACACAGAGAAAGAAAAGACACAAAACAAGTCAATAAATCCCAAGAAGGTCCAGATGTGTGCTTTTAATAATCTGTATTGACATTTACATCTCTGTACGTGCCCAATTACTTCTACCTATAATTATTCAGTAATTAATTGGTCAGTAATTATTTACATCAATCAGATAGGACTGTCAGGGAAAGGAGCCATTATGAAAACGCAGTTGAGTGCTTTATACGATATCACTGGCACCTCTGTCAATGTCTCTATTTGAATTATGAAAAATCTTTATTCTATTTTTATTTTGTTAGAATGATGCTGTCAATACCTTTCTGTTTGAGATAAAATACAATCGCCTCACCAATTCTCACACTGTTAACTGGAAATATTCATTAAAAAAATTGCAGGCTATTCAGTCCAGGAGCAAGACTGGATACACACACTAGGCAGACACAATGATTTACTGAAAGGTGATGATGGATATGCTGTGCACCTGCTGTACTGTATAACACTTCCTTTTAGTCTCGTTATGATATATTGGTGACGGATTGATACAGTATGATGCACTGGCACAGGAGATCAAAATCTCTGGAGAACAGTGAGCAGTATAGCGTAGAAACCAGAGAGGTGTGCTGTTTGCATAATTATAACACTCAGAACCTGTTTCTTGTAGCTCATTCATCACAGCCATGACTAGAACAAATACCAGTACACCTCAAGCTTTATCACACTGTCAGCAAGGCACTGCAGCTAAGATAGCAGCTGTCACAGATAACGTACCTCTCTGTATGTTCTCAAAATACCAGGTATCTCATAGTACACAGTAACTGTCCCCGAGTCTCTGGCTACGGCTGTACCAGTTTTAGGATCCACCTGAAGCACGCCATTGGCTGAGGAGCTCCATGTACCATGAACACCTGCAGAGAAGGGAAGAGTCATTACAGGTGATCAACTCCAGCCTTCAAGAATTATTGTCAAAATTACACCGCTCATAATACTCCAGTTAAAAATACAGGGCAAGAGAAATGATTAAATTCAAATGGATATTAGATAGATAGATAGGTACTTTATCCTTGAGGGGAATTCAATAAAAAGCGGAGCCAGAAAAATGTCCCCGAGCTACTTAATCATAACAAAAAGAATTTGAAACGTGAGTAAAGATAGTTGAACACACAAAAATAGAATGCTGCTGCAACTTAGGCTGCCATTAGTACAGTGTCACTATAATGCAATCTAAAGAGGGCAACATTTTATCAACTTTCATAAGTATTTTCTCTCTTTTTCTGCTCTAAAAAGGTATTCTCTCATCCCTTTACATTTGGACAAAACATGTCAGCTGCTGTAAGAATGTGTAGAGCCTCTCACCCTCTGGGCTAACAAACTGGGCGGTGAAGCAGACCACATCTCCCACCACCAGTCTGTGGGCTTCCTCTGGCTGGATGGCATGCTCGACAGGCAGTGGAAGGTAGTCTGCCACACTCATCTGCTCCTGGTCCCGCACCGCCAGCAGGGTGAGGCCCACGTTGACCGTCCTCACTGTCAGAGTGTTGTTGCCAGGCCCGAGCCCCACCTGCACCAGGTCATCTCTGCAGGACAGAGCAGGGATACAGGTTAAATTATGGAGGTAGTAAGTAATCACATTGATTTGTAAGTTCTCTTGGCACATATGACACTAGGGCAATATGCTAAAGAAACATAGAATACTTAGCTATTGAGAAGGGTTTTTGGATTTGCCTAATTTTTGTCTGGCACTTTATGTCCTGGTGCAGCGGTTCATTGCTGCCTGAGAAAGAGCACTGACTCGAAATGTGTTGCCAAGTGTGCATTAAGCTAGTGATAAGTGTTACACAGCTTTCTAACACCATTTTTTGCTATGTTAAGCTTGAATACATTTTCTTACTTTCTGCATTAGAAGTGGTTTTCCTTCTCCCATTATTTTGGCCAATTTTGGAGCCCTTCTTTGTTTTCCACCTTTTTACTTTTTACCTGGTGCAGCAGTTCTACATCACTTTTTCATTTACCGTATTTTCTGTTTTTTTCCCCTGAAAACATCTCTGTTTTTGCCAACTACGACGCAACCACTCTGACCAAACAGGGCCAGACTGCTCCCTCCTCAAATGCCAGTAAAATCCATTTGGTTCCTTGGAGACCCTACAGGGCCTAATCACAGACTAGCCCTTTTAGTCCCAAGACCATCATCCCTTTACTACTGTGATTTGGATACTTTCCCCCTCAAATTGTCTGTCAGCACCTGGAGAACAAGGTAATAGAATCAATTTATTGTGCAGGCGGATGAGGGAGTCCCTCATTGGGAGTGCAGCAATGCTCCTCCCTGCCCAACACTCTTCCATTAATTTAGCTCACTCAGGTGGAAACAACTCCATCTGAAATGAGGAGAAAGGAACAGCCCAGTAAATTAATGTTGTGAACTCCAAGCACAGGCTGCTGTGACCTCCACTAGTGTGGTTGTACTGCACAGATATTAACGCACACAGGCTGTGTGTGTGTTTAGGAATTGTATGGTGTATCACAACACTGGCTAGGTATATAAAATATCTTGTTTCTTTATGTAATAGACATACCTTGTGTGGATCAATATCATAAAAATACACCACATAAAGTACATTCAAATTGAAATCCAAAAATCAATATCGTGTTGAGAATACCGATTTACCATGTTTACTTTACAACAAGGTCTAGAGGACTTTGCTGAATAAATGCATTCTAACTGACCCTAGCACTGAATTCAATTTTCTGTTCTACTGGTAGAGGGAGGGATTACTTGCCTGGCAGAATTTGAAATAGTGTGAGACATTAGTTCACGCAAGGTTGGGTGAGGTTGCACAAACAGACCATTCAAGAGAGGCCTTGGTACTCTATATATATATAGCCCAGAACAGCAGGATAATGGCTTTGCAGCCTTGAGGCACTAAGCAAACTGCAAAACATATCCTCTCTCCTCTTTCCCATCATACTGTCTGTCTGGAAGGTAACTTTCACACATGGAATCCCTATATTGGAGGAACACATTTTTGTGATATTTGGGTCACAGTGTACTCAATAAATGAAACAAACACTTCATAGATAATGAGAAGTGTGTAATGACCTGTTTGTGGAGAACGTAAGGAGGGAGTTGGAGCTGTGCAGGACCTCTCCGGTGTTGGCGTGAAAGTGGACAGTGAAGGTGAGCACCATGCCCAGGGGGATGGCTGACAGGGTCTCTCTGTTGGAGGTGTGGAGAGCTGGACTGGTACTGAAGCGCACATAGGACACAGGGACCACCTGAGGAATCAAGGGAACAACCAACGTCATACTCAACATCCCCATGGGCAATGTCAGCTGCCCTTACAAGGGTCAGTGCTATTGTTGACGATTATGGAGTGGCTATACAATGCAGCCCACTGAGCGTTAGCCAGGGTAATGGAGCTTATTTCACTAATAGATGCTGGAGTTCATTGAGATGGATTTCACCGCCAATGTCCAGAGGAAACAGCTTTTATAACCAAATATTATCAAGCCTTTTTTATAGGCTCTATCAAACTGACCTTGACAGCTAGGATGAGAGTTTGATTGACACCGAAGGTCTCCTGCGAGGTGACCAGCAGGGAGGAGGAGCCAGTGAGGGAGCCAGAGGAGAGCAGGCCTTTATCATACACGTGAGCGATAACAGCCTGGTCAGGGCAATCCAGCAACCGGTAGGAGAGGGCACCCACACCGTCCCTATTGAGACACCATGGGGAACATAAAACCAAATCAAATTCCCTTGAGTTATGCACATTTCTGTCATTTTTTTGTATTTTATAATGAAATGTGTTTGAGAAATCCATATGTTTGTCTACTTAAAGTAATGCACATGCATGGAGAGTAGAGAGTTTTGAGTAGGCACAAGACAGGATCAGTCACTGTGCAGGCACTTATAACTCACCTGTTAGTTTGGAGTCTGAGGACTGAGTTTGGAGCCATCAGTATCTCCTCAGCCTCTACTTCAGGATTAAGCATGTGCAGCTTGTCATAAACCTTGATCAAAGGAAAGAGTCGAAACTCCAATTATTAGAGGGCTTTAATCATCCTTTGATGTTTTGGCTCTTGTGACATGTCATAGTTTAATGCAGTTTGAAGCTGGATGCATTCAACTCTAACTAATCTGCAGTCTTATCACTTCTCAAAGTTAACAACTTAAGATATCCCAGTGCTCGGCAACTTCAGAACGTTGTTGCCTTTAATGCCATTTTTCTCTGTTTTGGAGAAGCAGCAGGGGACATGAAAATGATAAGCGGGCTAGTCCATCAAGTGGGGTCCTTATAAAGCATCTGAGTGGTTTTATAGGACCATATCACATTGGTGTTCTAGACACACAGACAAGAGGTTTACAACTGTGTCCAGGTGTAACCCCAGAGAGAGAGAGAGCACAATAAACACAGCGCTGTACCTGGATCTGGATCTCATCACTGAGCTCCTGCAGGTTCCCCTCCAGCTGCCTGGCCTTGGGGTCAGTGGCTCTGAGCACCACCTTCAGCCCAGTCCGTCCTCTAGTTCTTCCAGTCACACTCATGGCAAAGTTATGCTCTGAGTGGAGCTGCATGTTAGCCTGAAGGAGACAGCGACCATTATGAGAATGGAAAAAATAGCAGTAGTAAATCAAATAAATGGCAGCAGTGACAAGGCAGCAGAGACGAGGCAGATGCTTATTTTTATCATACTGTATTGCAGAGAGAGCACATCTTTTTTTCGCCCTAAATAAGTCAAAACTGATAAAAAAAAAAGGGGACTGAGGGGACAGCAGGAGCCAAAAATAGGAATGACTTAACAGGATCTGTAATTACTACCATATACAACAGCATGAATCTGTAGAGGAGGGGGAGGGAGGGCATTTCACCTCAGTGTGACGTGACTTGACATCCAGGATGTCTCTCTTGGTGGTGGACCAATGGAAGGTGAGGCCAGGGAGAGCACTGCCGAAGGAGAAGGGTGTTTGGCTGTTGGTCAGACCCATCACGTATACAGGCATCTAGAAAAGGAAACAAGACACATCAAGGGAATCAGTGAGTATGATATCTTCCATAGTGAGTATTGAATACTGAAATTGTTTCTGATTAAGAACAGTGCCCCTGTATAATGCTCAAATTTGGGGATATTTCTTTACACTGTTCTACAAAATGATCATACCTGTGCCCCTGTCTTCATCCTTGTGATGGGGGCTCGGATTCGAATGGCTCTCAATTGCACAACTTCAACTTCTACTTGATCCTAAAGACACAGAAAATAAGCTTATCATCTGTAAAAGCTGAGCGAGCCATAAGCAATTCAACATCATCTGTAAGTTTACCTGAGAGACGACGACTAGCTTCCCAGTCTCAGCATCTACAGCTTGGACCAGTCCAGTCACAGTGACATTGCCAATAGCAATACCCCTGACATGGCCAATGCCATTAACAGAAGCTATCTCCTCATTGGCCATGGAGAAAAGGATATTGGACTGAGGCTGAGGGCCACCCTCAGATGTGATCTACAAAATGACAGGAGTGATGAAAAGGGGAGGGATAGATTGAAAAAGTGAGGGATAGGAAAAGATGAGACATAAAATGGCAGAGTATTAGTCTCACATGACTGGTCTTGAGGACACTGTTGGTTTATTCATTAGCCCTTATCAATGTGGGGTCTGATAACAATTTGCTAAAAGCAATTATGCTTTGTGTGTTAAACTATTCAAGATTAGAGAAATGGAGATCCAACACAAATGATGTGCAGTGTATGTATATTACGGAGTTTAATGTTCAGCAATTAGCAAGCTTCTTAGATAGATGGTAAGTGTTTCCTAATTGGAGCATGAGCTGAGGCAAACTAAAGGCGAGCTGGATGTTTAAACCATGTGGCAATTAACATCCTCTTCCAGGAGAGTCCTGGCAGAGGACTCAGCCTTATCAGTGGGAAGGAGCTGAGACCAGCTGTTTCCAGACAGAGCCCAAGCATTGATTTAATACAAACCTGCATCATTGCACCAATTAACAGAGTCATTTTCCTCGGGATGAGTTTGAATGGTGGAAACACCTGGAAAGGAAAAAAGAAAGAAGTTAAAACATCTCTATGTGTAAAATAATGATGCAAGAGTCAAAATTTGGACGGCTAGTTTAAAAGCTCACAGAAACTTTATACCTCTATTTGCTGAGGTGCGGATGCTATTTTCCTCCCATTTTTATCCACAACAACAGCTGACAGAGTGGTCTGCCCAATGGAGAGACCTTTCACTAGGAAAATGGCGGTATCTTTTTCTGAGGGGTCGGCTAATGCTCTGCAGAGAAGAGAGACAATCAGAAATTCACATGAAACCTTGCATGTTTCGAGTGTCCTCCACATAAAGTTGAATAATTTCACACGACTTACTGTAGAGAGACTATTGCAGAAGCTGCCTTAAGTTTTAGATTCATGAAATGGAAATAACGGGCTGGGAAGGGCCTCTTATTATCATCCAGGACTCTGACATGAGCTCTCACAGATTTACCAATCTCCACCTGAAATACAGAGAAATTATGCCCATCATCAGGGAAATAATCAGTTTGTATCACAAGCAGGGCAAACAAGGGTTTGACACCAATTCAAAAAAGCTTGACTGTCATGAAAATTAGGAAAGAAACTTGAATAGGACAACTATATTGAGTGCTAAGACGCCATTCAGGCATTTCAGGAATGTGTGGTACTGATAACAGGGATCATCTAGTCAAGCAGTGTTTGGACCCTCCAGAATGAGGGATTGTGGGACTGGAAACTGACCTTGTCAACCACTCTCACATAAACCTCCAGGATGTCAGAGATGTGCACTGTGGCCTTGGCAGGGGCTGGGAACGCCAGACAGAGGTCATGAACCATCACCTTTACCACCCCTGGTTGGACTGGAACGACCTGGGCACACAAAGCAAATCAAAGGTGATATTTTCCATTGGACAAAATGTGTTTTCTGGTTTGTCATTATGCATCTCTGCATTGATTAGAGCTTGTTTTTAAGCGCTGGTGCACATTAATCCATTATCCAAGCGCTGAAAATCAACACAGAAGATTTCTTGAGAATAATATGGTGCATTGTTCAATAATATTGTTGTGTATCCTAACCTAATCCCTCACAAAGCACAGTCCAGAGAGTGTTCCTCCTCACCTGAGCTGTTCCTTTGGCTTCCTGGAAGACCACGTCTGCTATCCCTTTAACGCTGGTATTGACAAAGAAGTGGCCTGAACCCTCTCGCAGGGCCAGGTCCGCCTGCAAGACAAAGTACATTACACACAAACCTCATAAAAATGACAATCACAAATGATAACGCATCGAGGGAGATTCAGAAAAAACATCCCACTTAGTACAGTATCATGTTTTTCTCAGCTAGCCATTCATAATATTAATTCACTTGTGACATCAAAGGGGACTTCTGACCACACTCACACTTTATAATCCTCTTTAACAGGTCACTAGGTGTTATTTAACCCCCACACCTGCCAAACACTCCTCCTATATCACACAGGATTAGAAGAGGGAGGCCCACAGAGGGAAACGTATATAAAGCAGGAGATGCAAGCTTCGACAGTCTGGAATAGAACTACAAATCTTGAGGTTGCAATCCACTGAATATTGCAATTCAAAACTAACCGTATGTAATGAAATGTATCCCTATTTATTTGTTTTGAGACAGTAAAAATAATTAAATAGTATCCCTTTATGACAAATTGTTGAAATCAGTTACACTTTTGAGTAAGAAAGCCATGAACAGAGTGTCACCTTATTTTGTCAGGAGTCACCCTTGGGAGTTTAAATAGATAAACCAATAATATCTAAGGTCAAATGTATCTCTTACCCGCACGTCTGGGTGGTTGTATATGGTGACTGTATCGGGACTAACTGTCACGTTTTCTACCAATAGGAGCTCCAGAGTGGCTGAGACAGGGGTCAAGGGGTCATACTGTCCGGAAGAGGAAGAGATGAAAAAGAATGGGTGCTATAGTTACCATAGTAAATATTATGCCAACAGACAATATGCTGGTATTGCCCTATTAGGAAGTCAAACCTGAGTCTGGAAACTGAAAATGGGAAAAGGTTGAAGCATGAACAGATGAAAAGCAGTGACATCACAATGCTGTTTTCAAAAACGTTTTTACAAATAAAGCTGCTGAAATTGGAAAGGCTTCGCTAGACATCCAGATACTGTATCAGTTTAGGACACTGGATCATGGTGTGAATTGGTGGGTTTTAAGACTGAGGTAAAATGAGATTTTTATTACCATTAATTTTATCATTATCATTTTCATTTTCATCATCATTGTTATTGACAAAATTAGACTTTTCAAGTGATGACAGGCTTTGGTTAGAGACCATTTCACTCAGCAGCTTCCTGTTTTCTGAGGAAGTGAAAAAGGGACACTAAGGGCTTTTCTGTAGTTGAGCCTTTTGTTTTTCTCTTACTGGACTGAGAACCTTCGCTGCAGTCAGATGTGGAACCTGGTAACCCAGAGCCGTCACTGTAATGGCAGTAATCCCAGTCTGATGATGGACAAGAACAGTCTGACGCCCTGCCACAGATAACAAAAAAAAGTGTCATTAAACAAAAGTCATTATCAAGTTAAGTGCCCAGAGATAGTTCAGCAGATGAGTCCCGCTCGCTACTTTCCAACTGTCTAATCAAAGAATAAAACTACTGAAGGTGAGTGGACCACCCACCCTCCTTAAAAAAAACCCAAAACAAACACAAACTAACAACAAAGGTTTAAGTGATGTCACAGGTTTTACCATGAAGTTTCATCTGTTTGTTGCTGTCCTCTAACAGCTCAAGCTCCATGGGCATTGTGGGTTCAATACTGGCGAGGGACACTTTGGTCGACTCCCACACCATGCTGAGAGAGCTGAAGTTGTCAAACTTCCTTCCTTGCCGATCGAAAGCAGCCAGGTTCAAAATGGGGTTACGGTAATTTGAAACGGGCACCTGGAGAATGATATTGTTCATATGAGTTCATGTTCAAAAGCACAATGTGTCCATGACGGAAAAAACATCATTACCTTAAGTTCATCAATGACTAGCTCGAAAATTTACATGATCCAGTTTGTAAAAATGTTATAGTTTTGTCAACCAAGGACAAGCTACCATTTCATCATTTAAAGACGAGATGAAATGAAAAATGCCTTTTTAACCCTTTTAGATCACATCCCCGGTCATACTGTGCACCTATTTAACAATATATGCCAAAAAAAATACCAAAAATCAATTTCATTGTATTCTTATATCAAAATTCAATCATGTTTTCTTCCTGTAAAACAAAATATGCCGTGTGCTTACGTAAGCATGCCCGTAACTAATTTCAACCAATAATATCATGACATCCACCCATCAATCAATCTTCAACTTTTAGCGCACAGAGCTAAGAGGCTAAGATTCATTAGTTAGCTAGCTAGCAACAGCATGGTACTTCGGTGTGTCTTCGGGTGTTATGACACACCCACTTTTCAACGTTCAAATCAAATTCCTCCCAACGTTATGTCCCGCCTGTCTTTCCTGTTTCACTCGGAAATACGTCACGATACGGAAGTTAGATACTCTCGAAATGCTGTTTCATCTCGACTTTAACAGGCACCATAATTTGTTTCAACTTTGTAGTGTGCTATTGTAAGAGAAGGTGTGACTTTAATCAAATGGTGGATATCTCCTTTTGGAACAAAACTGGATAGGATATCTCCCTTTTAGGGACAAAACTCATTTCAACATTATGTTACAAACAGTAAAATACAACTTTCTTCAGAGGTTTAAGGGTTAACAGCTAGGGACGAATTTAAGTAAATAATGTAGAAGAAATAGTGCCATATAAAAGAAAATGTATGCAGCTGAACATAGCATGTGAAAGCTTGTTGACCCTTGTTATGTGAAGAGATCACATACCACTTGTTTGTTCTGCTGCAGTAGCGGGCAGGTCAGGTCTAGCTGTGGGCTGGTGTACACTGGGACCAAGGTGAGGCGGGACGGAGGAGCGCATACAAACTTTACCACTGCCGGCTCCACAGCAGGATAGGGATTGGTCAGACTGGCCTTGTTCCCCACCGTCACCTCCAATACCTGAAAAAAAGAGATCATGATCATCGGTAAAAACTAATGGGAACGGGAACCGACGGAATGAGAAGGTAATATAATAATGATTGTTTGTGAAATGCCAGCGAACATAAACATGCAAATATCTGGATTTTATGACCTCTTTACGATCTTGAGGTTTGGCATTTGCCGTTTGGTATTTAGATAACAGAAACTCTCGTCTTGTTTACTGCTCTGGTGAGAACTTGATCTGCATTTGTATCATGAACGTCAAAATATTAATCTGGCATTACAGAACAGCACAGTTCTCCATACTTCTGATGGCAACGTGCACAAGATGATAAGTTTACATTTCTAGCTGAATTACTCTGAAGCATCACAATGATGTAGTGAGGACAGAAAACACCGGAGTATCCTGTAGACCCAGTGGGAATACAGATAACTATACACAGATTATAAGAATATTGAGCTAGTTTTTTTTTTTATTCTCAAGGTACGACAAGTATGTTATGAAACCTAAACCTTACTATTCTTCAATTAGTGGCATGAATGTTAAATAGAAACAGTTTGATCTCACCTGCTCTCCCAGGGCCTTGCAGGTTGCTCTGACCCGGTGTTGGTTATAGCTGTGAGATGAAGGACCGGTGAGAGCCAGGCTGACGCTGCCTTCATCCTCGGCCTTCAAGCTGCGGAAGAACTTAGATGGCTCCAAAACCCAGGGCTTCGGGCCGCCCTCGAAAAACATGTCTTTAGATGAGCCCAGAGTCACCAAGGCCACAGATACAGGGTCAACCGCCTGCCAAATACAGTTCATACATTTAACTTTCAGTAAGAGGGGATTTAACATTAGAAAGGCCAAAAGAAACAGTCAAAAAGCTGTCAACTGAAGGGGGGAAAATGTAGTTATTAATTACCTAGAACTATTTTGTTGAAAATCTAATAACACAGATTGTACAGAAAGTGGGTCTAGAAAAGTCGCAGAGGAACATTTGGAAACCTGCAGAATTTCAATAAAATATATCATTTAAAAATTCAAAGCAGACATCATTTTACGTCAGCTTGGCCATTCTAGTGTTAAGAGGAAATTAACTGGGAAAATGTTCAGCAGAAATACACAGTATTACACAGCAAAGAAATAAAATTGGGTCAATCTATAGCTGCCAGGGAAGAACAAGTGAAGAAACATGATAAAAAAGGCTGCAATATTTAAAAGAACAACACTCAATCCCAGAATAAAACCATAGCCTAAAAAGTGATGCATCAAACAGCATCTTATTCTGCTGCTAACCTAAATGTAGCGAGGAGGAAAACCGCAGCTATCTATGAGGCCGGAGTGACAAAATGATGCATGATAGGAGATTAAGTCACCTCTCACCATAATGCATGCTTTATATAAATGCTATATTCTACCACAGCAGCTGACGTCAATGCCATTCCTGTGCAGTACTAGAGCCAAAGTGTAGAAAACAAATCAGTGTAGCAAGTGCATAATGCATAATTAAAATACACAGAGCAAAGGAAACCCAGGAGGAGAAAATTTTAACACTAGCTGATCACCGCATTTCTGCCATGATTGCAGGGAGAGGCTGTATGTATGTATGTATGTACACGTGTGTGTGTGTACTTGTGTGTGTGAGTGTGTTTCCTTGGAAGACAAAAGTTAATTGCTGCTCTAAGGCGAGTTGAAAGAATAAAAGCAGATCACAACAAAGACTGCAGGTAAAATTCAGGATTATTACACCCTGCAGCTGCTCCAGAGCACTCACAAAGAAAATGTCAAGGTGTCCCATTAATTAAACCATCAACAAATTAGCACACGGACATAAATTCTGAATGCCTTGAGAAATATGCCCAAGTACAAAAGGGTACGATAATATGTCTCAAAGTGCATGGCAAGCAGGCCCTGGAAGGAGAACACATGACTTGGACTCACTTTGAGAGGCAGGTAGGCAGCAATGGTGATTTTGGCACTGAGGTGAACGTTGCCGTGGGTGTAGCTGACTGTAAGGACGGTGTACCCAGGGGCGAGAGCCTTGGCTCTCACCCCACTGCAGTGGTCCTGGCCTGGAGCCAGCCTCCCTGGAGGAGGAGGAGGAGGAGGAGGAGATGGGAGGGGTTGGGGTGAGAAAATAGAGGGAGGGAGAGAGAGAATGCAATATGACAATATACAAATAAACATAACTGTTCACACAGGTTTACTCAGAGTGTCATTTCTCTCCCCATCTAGTACCACATCGGTGCAGAGAGAGGTCATATTATTCATCCCAGCCCAGTCTTCTAATTCATAATGCAAGATACCGAAATGAAAACCTATAGATCTTGCGAAACAAAGGAACTTTCAAGGTGATAAATGTTGTACTGCCAATTGGAAAGCCATATAAATGAAAAACGCTTTAGTATTAGTTGAAATTGTCTCTACACTGTAAGCCAAGCACAATGAACTACTTGTATTATCTTGAGATGAAAACAGGAGGTAAATAGAAGCAGGTGATAAAGAAATTCTAGTTTTCATATAGCAGACCAACTGCTATAAATCAGACTGCAGTGTTATTTTTTTAAGATTTGTCACACTCAGTCGGATCAGCTGGACTCACCCTCCAGCAGTTGGAAGACACCATGGTTCTGCTCCTCAACCTGCAGGTCAAAGTGGGAGCAGTCACTCAACATGACCCGCTCCTTATCCACCTCGCCCAGCAGGCCAAATATCCTGAGGGGCAGCTCCAGCACCAGGTCCACCCTGGCCTCGACCGGACAGGGAGAGAAGTCCATCGCCACAGGCTCCACAACATACACCTGGGGGAAAATGAGGTCAAAGAGGTGTTAAAAGAGTGTGAGATGGAGGTAAAATGGGGAGATACAAGGTATTGCAAGGTAGATGTACATAATTACCACTGGGGCTGCACAATTAATTATAGACAAACGCATTTTGTGATTTTATGTTTGCACAATTATTAATCATGTAATACGGCGATATTGAAGTGTTTGTTCTCCTGAAAGTCCCGGTGTGGTTTATTAAGCGTTTCTATTATTCATGACCAATCACAAAGCTTTGAATGTGCAGCGTGCGCCTATGTGACCAAAATGTTACGATGCAGAAGCAGGAAGAGAAATGTTACACAGACTATCTTTGGAAAAATGTAGCAATGAGCAAAGTGGAAAAGAATGGACTGGCCCAATGTTGGAGAGGAAAATCCTTCTCCCAGGTCTGAACGTGAAAACATTATTTTACCATCTGTCATTTGAGGATAATTTCGACAGTACAGATTCTGTGTTTGACTTAAGGTTGTAGCTGTGCCCCAAAGTAATAAAGTGGTAATCATTCAGTATTTGAATTTTGTAAGGACCACAATAAGAGTAAAACAGTAAGAGCGAAAACAAGACTCTCTAGCTGCTGCTGCTACTTTGAGAAATATTGCAAAGTGAAAATATATGTTAAGGTGCAAAGTGCAGTCAATAACCTGAACCTTTTTTTGACTCAATAATAAATGATTCAAACAAATTAATTTATTCATTCATATTATTTAATATACCATTTAAAGCTGTGGATGCAAAGATCAATACTCCATACAAAACAAAAAAACTCTCTCTCATGTGCCTGTATTTCCATGTTGGCTCACTTTCAATCTTTAAGGTTTACCTTCATCTGGCCGTAGTGCAGCTGGTTGCGCACATCGTGAGCATACACTACGCTGACGCCAATGTCACTGACAGTTGTCATCACTCCTTTCACGGTCACTGTGGCAACAGCTGTATTGGAGGAGGACCAGCTGAAATTGCCACTGCCTCCCGACGCCTGTCGCAAGCACCAGGGGAAATGAGTCATTATGCAAACTGGTACACACAAATCTACAGAGCACCAGCAACAAAATTCTTGATCTCACATTCAAACACGGCAACACCATTACAAAACTTGTTTCCAGTGTTTTGGCAAAGTGTGAATGACATTAACTGCAAAATATTTCAACATCTTTTGTTAAAGAAGTTGTCATACTGCACATGTGTATACACTATAGGCCTATGACAGACTCAAAGCAATGCGAGTACCAAGTTTCTCCCGTATTCTGAGTAGGATTAATTACCTTTATTGTGTACTGGTAAGCTCCAACCTTGGGCTGCCATGGAAATGTGAGAATACTGGGACTAAGGACTATAGGGTTATAGATTTCCACATCCTGTTCATTGTGCACTGGGTTGGTGAGTGCATGGACCCCTCCGTTCTGAAACACAACAGAGGCCTTAGCAGGACAAAGTCAAGCCCTCTATACTGGACTGGAAGAATGGAGTGGAGGATTAACACAACAATGACGCTCCAGCTGAAATATGAATAGCTAAGGTTCAAGGTTAAAACTCACTTGATCCACAACAGATTTCAGGCTAGCATCGATGAGCGTCTGGCCATCCTTGAGCGCTCTGACACGGTGGTACGATCCATTCAGAGAAGACTCCAGGATTTCAAAGTACTCCCCGGGGAACACAGTCTCAATACGGACATTCTGCACAAAATAAGCCGCAAACAAACAATCATGAAAATAAATTAATACATAAATAAGGTGCAAAGGGGTTACGTCTTTGTTAATATTACGTGTCAAGATTTCGGTGAGCTCAGATTTTCTAGTTTGACTGTTTTCGTTAGAATCCCACCACTCGTTTGAAATATTGGCTAATAAAACTCACAGGACAGCGCAGACATTAAAGAAAGGCTCAATGTGCACTAAATCTCTTTTCTCTAATGCCTCTCAGATGTGTTTCGGGCTGCATCTGATTAAAGCTGACCAAAATCTATTCCAGTTTTCCATTATTCAGGAACTAGGAAAATTCTATTCAGATTATTGGAATGTGGACCCATTATTTAAGCAATGCCATCGATATACCATAGAGTAAAAACCATCAAAACAAGTCGCTCATACCCAAAGAGGGTGAATGAGATCAGTCAAAAAGTTGGAGACATCCTTAATGCTTTTAGCAACTTTGTAAGTCATTTGTACAAAGCAAACAAAAAAAAACGGGTTAGCTCTGTAATGCGATCATAACTGAGATTATGTTTTGTGGATCATGTCTTTTATGAATGAGAAAATGTGAAAAATGAGACTTTAACGATTTGACGGTTAGCACAATAGAATGCCATACATTTCTCCAGTGGTCACAGGGTGAATGTGTTTTAGAAGTATGCAAGTCCTGTACTGACTTCCATTATATATTGTCACATTTGCTGGTATACAGGACCCACACAGAACAATTAAATGCTTACTTGCAGGAAAAAATGTAAAAATGAAAAACAAAAAGCACTGTGTTAGTTATTTTACTGAAATGTACTTACATCAGTGAGGTAAATCTTATTGCTGGACTTGTCATATACTTCAATGAGGATATCATATACTCTGCCTGTTTCAAGAACCCAGCTGTCTCCTGGATGAATCTTAAACCCTAAAAGAATTACAGAGAAAATAGAAGTCAGCTGAAACTGTAAACAACTGACACTCACAATATTGTATAGATAAAGAACAAAGAAACACACCTAGGTAGCCTGGTTCAACCACATAAAGCGTGCTGTTGGGCAGGCGAGACACTCCTTGCATGCGAAGGCCTAAGCAGTTGCTATTAAGGAAAATTAAGTTAGGCACCCTGACAGCGTATTATCAGACCGTTTGAGAGATAGAAACACCTCTAAACCCATAGTTCAGGCTTCATGTTTGCCAAGTGCACAATACGTTAAGCGTTTTAATCAGACTCCTTAGCTACACAGGTCTACCCCTGTCTGCCAAGTCTCATTTCATCACTGGCTGACTCCGCTCACAGATAAAGACAAGCACTGCAGAGAAGAGAGCCGATATAATTAACACCTTCAACACTGCGGTTCATTAACACAAATCACCGCACTATACATTATCGGTGGAGGATGGCCTGGCAAATTACAGTACATTATAGCAATAAAAAATAACTGCCGCAGATATTAACATGACTGCGGAACTGCAAGGAGGATACTCTTATGGTCCAGCACCACGTTGATGTGTCCCAGTTGGACGGCTGTGACTGTGGAGCTGCTTTGATCCAGACTGGCCACAGCAAGCTCTGGGTGTCCATCACGCCCGACCACGCTGTTCTGAAGGTGCAGCTCGTACTGATCACAAGGCATGGAGAGCTCTGGACACACATAAGACAAACACCAGTTAGCTCAAGATGAAGCCTGTCTGTACACTACGCTGGGCTTTGAAACTTCGGGAAACGGCACAGCTGCTGTACTCATCTGGCCACACTGACATCAATGACTCTACCATTCATACATTTTAGATGTTTAACTGATGCTCTTCTCTAAAAAGTGACTAACAATTAGGTGTAACAGTGGATTAAGCATTAAAGGGATATTCTCATGGCAGTACAAACTCGGCCCGAGTTTGTACTGGCATGAGAATGAGTAGATAATGACCGAATTTTAATTTTTGGGTGAACTATTCCTTTAATTCCTCCATCATCAACATTATAAGCAAGCAATAGTAAGGAGTATTCAAACATTATGAACTACTTAGCTGGATATAGCTGCAGTTAACACTAACAGCTGTGGTAAAAGTAGAATAATGGGCTTTACACTGCAGAGTCAGACCTGTGATTTTGCCCTGTCTGATCTTCTGGACCTTGTACTGGATGGAGGTGCCTGCCAGCAAGTAGACATCATGTGCAGGACTCAGTAGGATGTTCTCTAAAATCAGCAGTCTCACCTCTGCTGCACCCACATCCTGTGGCATGGATACCATAGTTACAGCACAACAAAACAGCAGTTTCCCGCCTCACCAAACCAGACCAAACTGGTTGTGGTTTTCAAAAATTTGCATGTAAATCAAGCCAAGAAATTGAAATTGCATTTGGCTGTCGGGCATTTTTGAGTATTTTGTACATTACTGAAATACTAATAATAATAATAATATTGAAAAATAATAATTACACTTTGTCATTTGATGACCAAGGGGTTTCACTTGAGCTTAGCAACATCAAGGTCACCACTACTTAAACCAGACAAGCCTAGATAATTAGACTGGCACTACTGCTCTGACATCAGAGATGAGGCAGGAGAGGAGCCATTACTATTGTGCAAGCTTCTGCTATTTATAGACCTCTACATCCCAGGAGATTAGCTATCACACACGGGGAACAATTCCACCAGAGCTTATCCTACTCTTATGATTTTCTTGTGTTTAAAAATAGACCATGAGAACCTATGATTCCTAACAATACAGTGGAACAAAGTGCTGGTGTCCACAGCCAAGAAATAATATTACTAAAGTGCTGCAAAACAACTCACCTTGTAGAGTGACTCTTGTATTTTTGCCTTTAACTTAGCATGTCCCGTTTTCAGTCCTGACACCAAAATAATATCTCCCTGTTTCCCAACACGCTCCATTTCAGATATGTACCCAGGAGGCGTGTATGTGGACTCAGAGAATTTAAGTACCCTTGGGAAGAGAAAAAGATTAGAAAATGCATTAGACACTCAACTTAGTATGACCCTGTTGCAACTGATCTCTAGAATGATTAATCACACAGGTCTCTCTACAGAGGTAGAGGGAACTTGAGGTAAAACAAAAACATCATGCTACTCTGGCAAAAAACTCAGAATCACTATATCATCAGTTTTATTATCATTACATTAGCATATCAGCTCTGGGTTGTATTATACATCTACTTATGGGTTGCTATCAGGTTGTTATGCAAAGTAGAGGGTTGAGTGGAGATTGAGCAGAGGGTTATATGTATTAACACTGGGAAGCCTACCGTAATGAATTGTAGGAGTCAGAGAATCCAATCACATCTGCATCTTTCACTAAGGTCCAGTCAAACACCAGACCTGCAAGGGTGCTGAAGGTGTTCCCTACAACATAAAAAAGGACAAGAGTCAGATTTGCCATTTCCTTTAGCCTCAAACTTTAAATCAACTTCAGAACACATGGGTATGCAAGATTAGGTACAGCACAGAGAATATTTGCGTAGGCCTTTCAACATCTAGTGTTGTAGGGCTTAGGTCACTACACTTGAGTGTACAGCGGATGCTGAGCATACTTGTTTGACAGCCTCTGGCAGTTGAATAAGCTGAAACAAAACCAATCTTTCATTATGGGATACACGCCTTCCCTTCACAATCTACCCCATGTGACAAACTCAAAATGCACTTTTAGGCCAAAACAAACAAAAACAAAATGAAAGCCTTGGAGCCATCATGAAGAAGAATCAGGTTGTGGCTACAGCTCATTAAACTAAGTGTGTCTGCCCTAAATGGAACCAGTGGAACAGAACAAACAGAGCCACTTCACAGCAGCAGCCTGAGGGGAAAGAAAAGCCTGCCTAGGGCCAGCTCAGTCATTACTCCGAGAAGTCTTTAGAGCGGCAAATAAACAATACACTGTGGATCCATTGGAGAAAAAGGTAAAATGGAGTAATATTTCATATATTGATGGGTACTGTAGACTATAAAGACTTCATGAGCTATTCAATTATCAATGACACAAGCAGCCTGGAATGAAAAATATATTATCCTGTGATAAACCAGTATATCATACCTTCAGAGTCCAGTGCATGGATTTTAAGCTCCAGTGGCGAGTCCTCCAGATGCAGCTCTCTGGTGGTAGACACGATCTGGATCTCATTGATGATGTCCACAATGGCATCACAACGCAGTACCTGTCCTGTAACTGCAAATGGAAGCGGGGACAAACCTCATACAGACAGTGCATATAGTATTTCTCACCCAACAAGACGGAGCTCAGAAATAGATGACTCAATGTTTTGAATATATATGACCAATGGCAGTGGAACAATAGTATCGGTTGAGGCACAAAGTATAGAAATCCATCTCTTAACTAATACAGCTACTTTATTATATGACTGTATAGTTATGGCAGCAGAGATGAGTAGATCAACACCATCCTCAGCTCTTGGGAAATGCTTTTCACATTGAGTCAGATGTTTGCTGTCCAGTGCCTTGTCTGACGTGCTGAGTAAGCCGTTTCGAGCCAGGAGGTCTGGTCATCGCAAGCGATAGATTACATTAGATTATGTTTTGTTAAACCCAAAACAGCTGGGAAGAACTAGGCTACATTTAAAGTCACTGACAGCGGTCTGAACAGGCAGTTTTGTCTTGTTTGAGAAAGACATTTGAGAGGCATGTGGAGGGGCCAATGTGTTTGATTTCCTCAATTACTAGGCAACTACTCACAACAGCTGCCAGCCCTCCGTGACAGGCCAACAGAGCCACAGGCAACACATGACATACAGTATTTCATAACACAAAAGGGTAGGGTGTAAAAGAACAATGTGTTGTGCAACAGAATGATAAATGGTGTTATCCTCTTGCTTAGACTTGCTACTCTATATGGGGAATTGAGCACATTTGCACCTTCTAGGACACATTTCTGTATACATTACCTCCATTTGGAAATTTGATAGTGTAAATAGCTTACAATGCACATTTGCATGTCTGGACACATTTCTGTGCATATTTTTTCCATCTGAATACCCAATAATATGAATTGATAGCAGTGCACACTTGCACATTTGCTGCAAACTTTTAATCTGTCAGTCAATATCCTATTCTCTGCTCCTGCAATTATTATTTGTCCCTCTACCTACTATCCCTTTATTTAGGTTGACTGCACTTACCAACATCTTCAGCCAGAATGATGCTGGTCAGTCTGGACGGCTGGGTGGACAGAGCCTGGAGAACGGCTCTCTGGGAGCAGCCTCTGCTGCTCTCTGCATCTACGGCCTGGATGCTCGCTACCTCTGGTCTGGTGGAGGACCTGGAAGACAATGACCACAACAAATCAGCCATGTACAGATTTGGAGTAACCTTATTGTTCTTCACTTGCCTCCATAACAATGTGAATTTGACCTAGTTCATCACTGGGAATTGAAAGGTGGATTGCATGTGGAATATCCTGCAGAATGTGACAGATCTGGGGCACATTTTGATGCTTTGAGGGTGGAGTCACAGCTTTACAGTTCAGTTGGATGAACACAAGAACAGCTAACATGTAAGTAACAGAAGAAACCCATCTTTGCACTTGTTCAAATTCACCAGAGCTATTTCAATTCGGGGGCTTTGGTAATTCTGTGACACCAAAACTGAGCTGCCCTGAACTGACTTTCTAGCCGTGTGACCTCACATGCCCCATGAAATATGACCCACGCTTCACAGAGCATGCAGGGGGGCTGGGGGGGGACCCTCAGTTTCCTGTTGAGTAAAGACAGACTTTAACCTCCTGTGAGTTTCTACTTACCATCTGTAACAACCTTCAGTAGCTTCCAATGTGAAGTTTATTCTGGTACTTCTGGCAAGAGGTAATAACACTTTGGGGATATTTAGTTTCGAGGCACGCGTTATATGAATAACGGGTATTAATAATAGCCCTAGTAACACTGATAATCTCAAAGAAATCATTTCCGCTTCATTTGATTGTAGAGATTTATGAGTGGAGAAACAAAATGCCAAAGTCCCTATTAGCTTTGCAATGCTGAATGCCAAGTTTCTGTGCTCTTAATCGCTTCCGTCCCATTAGCTATTGTTCAGTAGTCTAGGAGCTATGGCTCTGAGGTAGACGTTTACATTACTGAGCTAACATTGCTACTGTAGCCATCTCTCAACTCAAACACACGCTGTATTCCTACTTAGTTTCAGTTATGACAGTAACGGAGAGCAGCCAATGATACAATGTCGCCTGTTCTTCAAAATCAAGTCCTTCGCTCTGGATATCTTCGAGACGGCTCCGAAACACACAGTGTCTGTCAATTTCAATTGTTCAGTGTAATATTAATACATAAAGTTAGCAAACAGTAGCCTGAAATTCGCGTGTAACAAATACCCGCCATTAGCAATAATTGGAGTTCCAGTGTGCATGCTGGGAGTAAGGAAACGTCACTAGAGAGGGTGGGCAAGAGGGGGATGACGCTCTTTCTTAAAGGCACGGTTTGATTTTTCAAAACCCTGTCAGAACAGAACAGAACAGAACAGAACAGAACAGAACAGAACAGAACAGAACAGAACAGAACAGAATAGAATAGAATAGAATAGAATAAACCCATGCTTCGCGCCCCACCCTCAGATATTATAGGTATCGGTCATGTGCGTAAAGATGTTGTCCTCCTGAATTAACACACATGGTGCACTGCACAACTAGTGCGGTAGCTACAGCGCCTCTTCACGCTTTATCCACCTTCACTTACAGCCCTGTAACTTACTAATCATCGACTCTCATAGCTAACGGGAACAAGACAGATCTAGCTGTCCTCGGACTCCGGCCGTTAATGATAAGAGAAATGAATGAGGAAGTAACTGGGAAGCAATTCAAACACAACCCTGCTTTGATAAATAAGACATTTCTGCACTGTCGAACAGGTGACAGGCAGAATATTATGTGCCTAGCATTTTGCAGTTGTCTGACACATGAGTAGACAGTAGATCAGAAAATAGGGATACTGAATAATTCATTGTTCTATATTAGATCATAAAATTGCTTTGAATAGCTACACAAGACAGACCATTGTGAACAATTTGCTGCCAATCATATATTTGGTGTGGCGTCTTTAGAGCTTGGCTGGGTCTACAGCCAAGAACATGCAGTGCACCGGTTTTCACCCCTAGGTGTCACTGACAGCCACCTGTACATCATTCTCTCCCAGACGTGGATGACAGCAGTGTACTGGAAATAGGTTCATTTTATGACAGGTTGTCATCTCCACTCACACTGAGGTTTCAGATGGGAGTTAGATGGTAGGCACTGGGCAAAAAATGGATGTTTCACCAGCACCTTTAAATGCTGTAGTGCTTGTAATACAGAGGTTACAAACAGTATGGCTGCAAATGAGCGACATGGCAACATGTTTGGCTGTGTCTTGACTTGTGAAGTAATGGCACCATCAAGAGCAAACAAGTCATCCCCTACATTTCATTTTGTGTGTGATATCATTTACTGGCATTAAAAGTGGTCATGAGTTAAAATATGGACTGGTAACACAACTTTAATTATACATTCTGAGTTCAATTGGCTGCTTTATTGCTGATGCCATCCTCTCATTCTCTTTGGTGTTATTACAGCAATGCTCATCCTGGATTGTGCATCTGGTTTTCTGGACACAGAGAGATGCACAGCTTGATTAGCAGTTACACTGTGGTTGATGTGTTTTACATAATGCTGCTTTGTGCCAGAGGTGACATATTGTATTAGTCAGAGTGCATTAGCAATGAAATCAAATCATTGACTGCAAGTGGTGCTGTGCTCCAGATAGGCTGGCCTTAATGGCAACCATAGATAAAACTGCATCAATCAACACAAATGAAATATGAAATATAGGATCTTTCACACTAGAACTAACTGCTGTTCCCATTTGGTTTGCTCAAGTTTTTTTGTGTAGTGAGAAAATGCCTCCTGTCTCAGTTCAGTACAGCGATGACACTTGCGGCTGAAACCCGAGAAGACAGTACAACTGTCACTTGTTTTGACATGGCAGCTTTGTGTGGGCTTCACTCCTAACAGTTAGATTCACCCTCGTACCCCATGCATGGGCAGTGTACGTAGAAATGATGTTCGGAATGAATGATGTAATGTCTGAGCAATAGGAAAACAATACCTGAATGTCACGCTCTGTGTCTGTTAGCAGTTCCCATGGGGGCTGACCCTCAAGTCTAGACATCATAAGAGTGCAGTACCAGACTGAACTCATTCAAAAGGCAAAGTGCTCATAACGCAGAGTCGTTTCTGTGCCTTGGATAGATCTTTCTGTGATTTCCTCAGTCCAAGTCTGGCAGTATTCAGAGCTCAGCGGCCATGAACTACATCCAAGAAAGAGGAAGTTCTCAAATGGTTGGAAACTTTTTTTTTTTTCACTTTAAATTGCTTGACTTTGTGCCAATGTTTTTGGCAAGTCAAAACCTTTAAAAATGTTGCAATTTCTGCTTTCAGTAAATTTGTTTAGACTTGTTTCTAAGAGGGCTTCAATCACAGATTGCAATGTGCAGAGCAGATTGTGTAAAAATGGCCTCAATTCACAGGCCACCCACCTTCATGTTGGACAATGATGCAGCATAATGTATCACACCTGAAACTATCAGAACATTTAACCTCAACTAGCATGACTACTGCACAAAATGGCTGCCCATTAGTCTGTGCACCAACACGTGTACAGTGCACATAGAATGTTTTCCAATATCGTAATAGCTGCAGCTGCCCTGCACTTCTGTCTGTTGCCTCCTCATCTGGCATGCATCAGCAGTCACATCCTTCCTGGTGTGAAGAAGGGAACTTTTCTTGGACACCATGCTTGGTTAGGTCTAAACAAGGGGGTGCAGACGGCTTAAATGCTTACCCAATGGCAATGTTCTCAAGTCGTGGCTCAGCATTCACCAGAAATGTAATAGGCTTTGGAAGGGTCACTGCTTCAAATAGTTTGGGGAGTACACAGCTTTAAGGTCCCCTAGGTGTGAGGTGCAGTAAAAACTGCTGTAGGTAAGTGTATAATAAAAGGTGTTACAATCCAGTGAAATCAGTCCTTGCCTCAGGGAGCTATCTTGTGTGTTCCAAGAAATGTAAAATAAGACAAGGAGGCGGGCCTAGCTGAAATGATTACCACGGTGCACAGTGATAAGGCTACAGATGGCTACATGTCTAGAGGGTTTTGAGTCGGCGGTGTGCAGTTTTCAAAGCCATATGATTACTTCTTATTTGTGTCATGTTTTTACAAATTATCATCAATAAATTTAAAAAACAGGGGTGCCCCGGTGGCTCACCGAGTAGAGCGTGTACCATGTAAGGCTCAGTCCTTCCCACAGCGACCCGGGTTTGAATCCAGCCTCCGGTCATTTGCTGCATGTCCTCCCCTCTCTCTCTCCCATATCTTCCTGTTGTTCTCTCACTATCTCTGTCAAATAAAGCATAAAAAATGCCTAAAATAAATCTTTAAAAAAAAAAAAAAACTTTCCTTAAATATAAACTCCTATTAATTATCTTTGTAACTCACAGTTTAGTTTGCCCTACATATAGTCAAACAGGGAGAAAAAGGCAGGTGTACAGAACTGTGTTATGACTGTTAAATCCCCTTACACAATCTTAACTCCATGCTTTAAATTCCCTTGCTATTTCCATGGTGCAGGCATTAGGTGGATAGAGTTGAGTAGGTTTGTATTTGCAGCTCTATGCATTTGTGATCATGGACAATAGAGGCATAATCTCACTAAAATGCTTCCATGTGCCCCATGTTTAATGTATTCTAACTGCTCTCTATGCAAAATCTCAGGAGATTTATTTCTCATTTGAACTGATGAAATTCACATTAAGTGAAATAATCTCAATAATAGCCTCTTTTAGACTAGTTTGTGGCATTAGATGAATTGAATTACTTCTCAACACTTTAACCGTTTTTATTGAAATCATACTGTATTTGAGGTGTTAAATATTTAATATAAAATTAGAGAGGAATTCTACATTTTGTAATTTTGTTGCTGAACCAAATTGAGCTGTGTTACTGTGGGTTCAAAGATTGAACCGCTCAGTAGACATGCCATTAAGTAGAGCCTGGAAACTCTTTACAAGACACAGGTGGGGAGTCACTTTCATTACATTTAGTCTTAATTTCCCCTGGTGTAGCCTCCTGCAGAGCCACGGTGCCCTGTCTTTACTGCTTTGCATTAAAGACTTCCTCTCTTCACTTCATCTTTGACCTGCAGTACTACAGTGATAGAAAACACATTTGGGTCTGCCAGAAACCCATGTTCATGTAGGGAAGGTATACAACTTTTTATTTGCCAATCACGTAAGAAGCCACATGTGTGAAATTAAGAGTAAAGATTCACATTTATCATATTATAGTACATGTTTTTTGCCTGTTTTTTGCTGGGCGTCTTGCTGATACAGTACAAAGGTAAAGTGGTGTAAGGAGATGGTGTGCAAGGATCATCCCACATTCTCTGCACCACACACTTAAACTAGCCCCTTGTGGGATTAGTCATAAAATGAAGAGATAATGGACGGGATTATACGATATGTCGCAATAGTACAGCACCTTACAAACTCCTCCTGTGATTTAAGAGAGCTTACAACAGTGGGAATCTCTATCCACCTGTTTAAACAAAGAGGGGAGATCAGGACAATGTGTCATGCAATGGACAGATAACATTAACACCTGCTGCATCGGGGGGGCCGGGTAGACAATGATGTCACTGTCACTGGCATCAGTTTTAATGAAAACCCTGCAGAATACAGAGGCTACGGAGTGGCCAAACCAACTGAGGCAAGAATGACTTCACTCTTCGCTCAGAGAACAAATAATAAACATATTGTAATCAACTTTTCTTGAAGTTCTCAGTGTGAAAGGTGGGAAGTGCTGGAGAGTTCAAACCAGCCGGGCCCATTAGGTGGATTATTAAGAGGCAGGGCTGCAGTCGGTGGGCTTGGTCAATTAGTATTGGCAGAAGTCACCATTCAAACATGCATGAATGACAAATTACAACAGAGTGGGGGTGCAATTACCTCTCCCAAATCAGACCGTGTCGGATTACATTATCTTGCACGGAGAGCCATTACTGCACTGAGGTTCTTTAGCCCCAGAAGAGCAGGCAGAGGTCAACTACTGTGGAGGAACGGGCCGCTTGGTCCCAGCTTGCAACACGATGACGTCTCTCAGGAGTCAGAGGGCCTCAAAGGTTGTTAACCTGTAAGGCAAAAGGCATCTCTAACTGGAGTTATGTTCAGGCGATTCAGTTTGCAACCACTGATTATTAAGCTTTTTATTTCTTTAGAGATTGACTGAAAGTGTGCACAGTTCCCATTCACAAGTGAAAGCAGCATGCTAAGGACACAAGGGATAACTGGTATTGCTTTTCAAGTGGTACTTCCTTAAATAATCCAGTTTAGTTGTTACAGACGTGGTAGGTGGCCATGGATAATGTGTGTTATGTAATCTGTATCAAGTGTACAACCTGTGTGGAAGAGAGGCTGATGTAAAATTTAATTTCCTTCCACTGTGTTTTTACATGCCTACCATTCTGAGGGTCAGCAGTTTATGGGTGTTGCTTGGCGGTGTTAGCCTCCACAGCAGGCCGGGGCTGCAGAGAGGAGTGACAACAGCCTCCCTGGGGATTAGCCAGCTCCAGGGCCATTTAGCTCATGTGTCCAGGTTATTAACAGACAGCCTGACTGCCAGGTGCAGTGTCAGGCTGAGATCACACTCAACTCCGGACCAGAAAAATCAATGCTGTTGTCATTGGTACAGCCCCTGCTACGGTATGCAAGTCATAATAGTGGATGTGGACACGCTCAGAGGATAACTGGCCTGTCATCAATGACATAGAGGCTTATGTCCATATGGGGCCTCATGTCCTTTTTGGCTCACACTCCGCACCACCAGTTTGTAAAATGGAGAATAATTTCTGAGCTGAAACTTGAATTTCAGAGGTGAGAGACAAGCAGTTCACCCATTTAAGGATAAAAGGAAAGAGAATTTGGGGTCTCCGTAGCTTTTCCCCCTCTGCAGCTGCGTGTGTATTCATATTAATGAACAGAGAAAACTAATAATGGGGCCACTGACTCATCCCTGTCATTGATTAGTCAAGGGGGACAACTGAAACAAAGTGGCTGATGGCCCCACTGCCCCCTCTGCCTGTCTGATCAATCCATTCATCCATTGAGGCAGCTTTTGTCTTCATTTATTCTCACTGGTGGCCCAGTGACCCTAAGGATCATAGGGAATTATTGCAGAGGTAAAGACTATTTATACATATAGGAAACCTCCAACAGATTAAGCTAAAATTAGGTTACACAAATCTGATTGAAGTCCTAAACAGACACTTTGTCTATGGATAGATCATGTGCTTTATAGAATTTCAGTCAGAGCCAAACTGGCACAACTGAAATACAATTAGCCTATCCAGATAGCTGTTTGATGCACAAGGATCACAGGCATCATGTGATACCTAATGACGCTTGTGTGAGTTTGATTTCTGAGCGTGACTTGTGGGCATATAGCCTCAAGGAGGAAACAGATCAAGATCAGTCAATAAGTTGGCAGCCAAGTTGGTAGCTGTGTACTGTAGCTGTAGGTGGAAAGAGATCAACAGTATTTAATGTTAAACTGCTCCGTCTTGGGTAGAAATAAAACTAAAATAAAACAGCCTACGAGAAATTTGTTCAAAAACAGCCTATTGCAAAGTGAATGGGATTCTTGGCAGCACAGTGATTTTGTGAAATGACTGACCATAACAAAAATTCTGCAATATATAATTATAATATACCTATAGTTATACTGTGTCTGTAGCACTTTATGGTATCATCATAATATTCCTTTAGGGACTTTATTTTATCCTTCTAAAATGTATCATATAGAATCACTATAGTTTTTCGTAAGGGGGACACTGGCTGGCCAGACACTTTTTTTTCCAGTGAAGTGAGGCTTAATTCCTTCCTGTATTTGGGATGATCATAATGCAGATAAAATTCAACAGAAATCATTCTTCACTGTCGAAATTACTTGGGAACAATTCCACCGACAAGTTTGTCCCGCCCTCCAAAAGGGGAGCGGGGCGCTCCCAGCCTCCCAGTCGGACTCAGCGCACAAACTTTGCGCTCAAGTTTCCTTCAGGAGAACACCAGCACCGCAAGATCAGGGACACAAGGTAAGTGATTTTTATAATAATACACTAGCTGTTAAAACATTCAAACTATGGCGTCTTTCCCGCTCATCATGTCAATGTATGATTTGACACATTGATATCAACATGGTGGTTTCCCCCCTGATGGTCATATGGGATATCCTATGGCCAATAATGAAAAAACAATTAAGTTACGCTGTTGAGATCAGGGTTCCACTGTCACATGTGATTGATCTTGTATGATATTTCCCTGAGAGGGAATTTACTGTGTTATGCCCGGTTACATTGTGACATTCCTACTCGGTGAACTGATTACATGTTTGGATTTAACCTGGATGGTATTATTGGGACACACTGTCATATAGGCTAATTTTTTTTTATTAATGATACACGACCATGAAGTTCAAAAGTTGAATCGTCATTTCTAAAAGCCTGTTCACTGTTCAGCATCATGAGAAATCGTTTGATCATCTCCAAATGTTTTAAAAATGTATAAATGGTAGTGCTCAAAGTGAAATAAGCGTGCATTTTACAGAAACGACTACTTTCCAATAATGCATCACCTAAATAGGCGAGCCATATTCTCTAAAAATGAAATAACACCGCTCATTGAAGTTTAAATAGGGGTTAACACATTGCAACATATTTGCTTATGTTGTTACTGTTGAGGAATTGGTGCGGGAAATCGTGTTTACGTGTGTGTCTGTGTGTGTGTGTGTGTGTGTGTGCGTGTGTGTGTGTGTGTCAGTGAGCTGAAGGATAAAGGTCAACTCTTGGCTACCGGGATGGCAAAGCACACAATCTCTATTTGAAATGCTTTGCAGGACATTCCCCGAACTGATAGCAAAACAAACAACCCACCACACTAGTTTCTAGTTTTCATTCACAGGCCTATCAAGGTCTTTAAAGGTACAATCAGATGCGTCTCATGCTCAGTCCATCTGATTTCCTTATCGCCTTGCTAGCTTTCTCTTTTAAGTTATCACTTTCAGATACAGTGAATGTTATAGGCAAACACTTACAGAGTTTGGGGTTTTGGTGCTTTAAGGGCTGAGTTCAATGCTGTTAAAGCACCAAACCAGTGGGCCGTGTGCCAGTTAAAGAGTGCAAGATCTGGTAAAATGATTTTGTACCCACAGCACACAAAGACATCATTGATTCCCTAAATGGGGCTGCCGTGCACTTCTTGTCGTCCCACGGCCTTGTCTGTCTGATGAAGTGAGAGAGAGGTAGCTGCAGATGTAAGAAAGGTTGCCTTTTATATTCAGTTTGATGACCAATAGGTTTTTAAATAGATGATGCGTCAATGTGTTTTGCTCTTTACATAGGCAGGAAAGAGATTTCTCAATATGAATGCATGATGTGGTGGGTCCTCTTGAATTCAGGGGGTTTGCGCAATTCTTTATGTTTTGCTAAAAATAAAAAGCTATCTTTATGCAGAGATGAAGAGTTGTGAGTTGTAGCTAAGTACTTGTAGACATGTTGAGTCGTGTGTACCTTGGAGTCTCCGTAGGTATCTATTGAGGAAAATATAACATGTCAACATGGACTATCTTTTGCCCTTTCTAACTGCTGCACTTTATGTGAGAATCTGTGTGTCAGTATGTTCTTAGGACATGCCATTTGGGAAAAAGCAATAACAGGCTCTGGAAAAAAAACACTACTGATATAGTTTAGAAATATTTCATCAGGAAATATCTAAATGTCTATCTAAAGTTTGTCATGCAGAAAGATTCTGGGTTAATCTCTGACTTTGAACCAGACTTTTTAGCATGAAATGTCATTGAGTCCGTAGCGATTGGCGCAAATGCAAGCAGTGAGGAAAAACAGGAAAAGTAAAATAGAAAACACCTGGTTTTCAATATGTTCTCTGATTTGAAGTCACATCACTTTCTCAGTACTCACAGGATCAGGCTTTTCAGATCCTGTCTTTGTGCTGCCACTCTACGTCTTTGTGCAGTATGACACACAAACTGCACACTTCAAAATTATGATTGTAGATCAAAGTGTATGGATATTTCACATTTCACATTATTCACAAGTATTTTTTATGTAAGACCAATGCAAATGTTGAAGAAAAGCTCCAGAAATCTGGTCAAATGCATTCATTGCAATCCTTTATGTTTCTTTTATACATCACACTACGTTATATTTTCTTTTAATAGTCGTTTTGTGTTAGTTTGTATTAGTTCTGTGTTATCCCTGTTAGAGCTGGGTCTGCTGGAATACTTTATGCTCCACCAGCTACTAGGCAGAAATAAATCCTGTTTCTGAGTGGACTCAAATGACTGTACAGTATCTAACCCAACATCCTCTCCATATTCTGGAGAAGCAGAAACTTTTTATGAGACTGCACTAACACATGCCATACACTGATAACTCAGATAAGCAGTTCTCTGCACAACACATTTGTCAAACTGTTTGTATGGGAAACTGTTGCATTGTCATGGAAGGGAGGTTTTGTTATTTCAGCATTGTTTTTCCAACAACCAACCATTTTTATTGGGCTATTGTACATATTCTCTATCCAGTTTACCTTCGGCCAAATTTCCATGTGCAATCAAATGTAAAGCATGGCTTGCATCCCCTGCAGTGCCAAAAGAGTAGGCATGGAAAAATGTACATTAGGCAGGTGATCAAATTAAAGCAGACAAGCGGTTAACTTAAAACATGTGTTTTCAGAATAACTGTGAATATAATCCGAAAATAATTACACATTGATTGTTACCAAGCTGAATGGCAGACAGCACTATAAAGATATCATTAACCTCTTTTCTCATTTCACAGGCTAAAAGACGCCAATTCTTTCTCATCTGGAATAAAATTCTAAATCTAGTATTCTTAAGAGAAGTATTGCTTCAACAATTGACTTGAAATCCTTCATTCTTTTCTTTCTATGCAAAATGAACATTCGAAAGCTGACGTTTCTATGTTGGATGATACTGTGCCTGGACATCTGTCTAAGCCAAAAAGACTGCACAGGCGTGGATTGTCCTGTTCTGCAGAATTGCATCGAAGAGGTTGTGGAGAGGGGCGCCTGCTGTGCCACCTGTGCACAAAGGGGATGCACCTGTGAGGGTTACCAGTACTACGACTGTGTCAACGCCGGCTTCCGGAAGGGGAAAGTCCCAGAGGGAGAATCTTACTTTGTGGATTTCGGAAGCACAGAATGCTCTTGTCCGCAGGGAGGAGGGAAGATCAGCTGCCGTTTTATTCCGTGCCCTGAAATTCCGCCCAACTGCATTGATGTTTTACAACCTGAAGATGGGTGTCCGCAATGTGGGCGAATTGGCTGTATCCATGGCAACAAGAAGTATGAGGCGGGACACTCCTTTCAGATGGATCCGTGCCAGGTTTGTCACTGTCCTAATGATGGTGGAAGCTTGATGTGTTCACCTATCCCTGGCTGTGACAGACGCAGTGTTAATAAGCCCATGTTGGTCACTACTACTGAGAACAACAACCCTTTGAGAGACATCAGCCGCCTGCATGACAGCAGACAGACAAATCCTTTGGAACCCTTCTCCAAGTTGGCACAAGGCAACACTCTACCACTGTATAAGCAGGACCCACCCAGCTTTGGCACAGAGGATTATGACTATACGCTGGCAGAACCTACATCTTCCACTTCCCGGGATCTGGCCCAACCACTGGAATCTACTACAGTACCACCAACTTACCCGGAGTCAAGCTCCGCTTCCTTCAGCCTCCATGATGACAGGAGGCATGAGCTGAGAGAGAAGCAGAAAAAACATCATCAAGACAGGAGAGGCAGGGCTGAGGTCCAGCTTAACACGGATCAGACCGCTGCCAGGGCTCAGAAAGAAACATCAGCATCATCAGCGGATATAACCACACAGACAGTGAGCACAGAGAACCACAGGCCCCAACATGAAGCTGGTGAGAGGACTATCAGACGTCACAGTGACAGGGACAGAGTGGTGCAGGACACATTAAGAGACATAGCGCACACTGCCCGTGCTGATAAGGGGGTTAGACATGCTGGCCATCACAAACACAGTCAGAGTGGCCACACGGGGAGTCGTGGTGGGCCCCACTCCCTGGGCCATAAGGGACAAGAAACGGTCCCAGTGGAGCACAGGCAGCCTCTGGGTAAAGAGGAGCAGAGCTCGTACCCCACAGTCCAGTTCAGTCCCACCAGCAGAGCTCCAGTCAGGCTGAGCGAGGAGGGAGCGCAGCCCAGGAGACAGCCCCAAACCCTCTACAACTACCAGCCCCACCAGGCCGAGGGAGACTCTGAAGGTATGTGGCATGTTTTAAAGTGCTTTTATGATGAAGAGCATCAGCATACTTCAATTGCCTTTCATTCATTTAAATCCAAACAATTCAAATCCACATTCCTATTTCTGCCCACAATGTTATGAAAAATGTTTATGGAGCGATGGAAACCTGCTGAATTGAAAGAAATCAATGCAGTAGCAATCGCATGCTTTGATTTACTCAATGCCTACATCTAAATGCATCACCCTGTGATGGTTTATAGCCAGGTGATGACAGTATCAGGTTGTTACTTTGTCATAAGACAGCTTCCTCTTCCTCCTCTCACATCCTGTCTTTTGACGAGGAATTCATAATCACTCTATACAAGCTGGCAGTGGTCCAGGAAAAACAATTGTTCATGGAAAGTCTGTTTTCCCTAGATAGCATTTATCTATCTTGCTCTGATGATGAATAGGGACTGTACTTGGTATGTATTCAATGCCCCGTTCATGTTGAGAGAGCACTGCATTTATTTGTCCAGTAGTTTGTAAATAGCAAATTGTAGTAAGTCTGGAGCCATATTCCTATTACTCCTCAAATAACTATATGTCCTATAAGAGCAGCTGAAATTACAATTTTTCCTCCCTGCTTTGGGCCGGTGACCATTCCGGGCCTGTGTTCCTACCTGTATCCTTCATGTGACTATCAGCATGTTCTTGGATATATCAGCCCCCTTCAGGGCATAGACCAATCTATTGCAGGCACTGAGATAGAAAACAGATGATGAAGTGATTACAAGGATGTCTGAAAGATGAGTTACAGTGCATTGGAAAGTATGAGAAAAACACCATCTCTCACTCCAAAGCTAGCTACCCCTATATAATAATTTGAACTCTATATCATCCCGTATAGTACAAACTTTTGTTGCATTAGCTCTAATTAAGAATGTAATGCGGCTCCAAATATGCTGATGAATTGTCTTGTGAAAATAGAGCCTCCTGCCAAGCAAAGCCTAATCAGATCATATTTCTACATACTTAATGGCTTTATGGCGCAAGGTAATCACACTGTATTATAGGACTTCCCTAAGAAGTCTGTGAATTAAATTGTGAATGAGTGAAATGTATTAATCTTGTCATTTCATCCACATAGCCACTTCAGTAACTGAATTACTGAAGAAATCGTGTCAGTATTCTGAGACTTTGCTCTTATTAGTGGGTGTTGTGCTACAAACGGTAATCTTGAGATGTTCCCACCCCATGTCTAGTTAACCTGCTTTACTACACTATGACTTTTGTTGAGACCTGTCAGGATTTTTCTTTCCTTTCAGCACCTGGCCTCCATAGGAATGTATAGTATGTATGCATCCATGAGATGTCTCTATAGGAGGGAACACCAGTGGTACCTGTCAGGTTCGTCCCATAGCATAAAGTTAGACAATATAGGTTACGGGCTGACTGTTTGTTGCCGTTTGCCATTCACACATTTTGTTACAGAAAGCTATAGGCCTAGTTCAAGTCTAGGTGAAATGTGAAACTGAATGCCTGTGAGCCCACACACACACACACTGCTATGTATTCAGTGTAAGACAGATGTCCTGAACTTTTTTTCTTCCCTGTGCATAAGTGCATTAGGATAATGTCCAACTATTCAGTTGTAAATTACAGCTTTATGGTGGGCTGACAGAGAGTTTGCGTCGACCCTTACTGTACTTAAGTCTGCCCACCTCAAAGTCACTGTGTATATCTCCTGGGCTGAGGAGCTTGATGTAGCTGTTCTGGCTACTCTCCCAGTCTTTAGGGCCAAATGACATTGCTGGGTTCATTGGTGAAGGTCGCTGGGCTAAGGGAAGATTTCCAGAACAATGACATGTTAAAGCACAGACAGGAAGGCCAGCTGATAAGGTCCTTGAGTAATGCCTGTTATCAATGCCATTAGGAGAGGATGCCAAAGCCATTTGGAGCAGAAAAGAGAAAGCATGCATTACAAAAACACGACTATTTCTCACTAAACATAAATGGGCTTCCTTTGCAGTGGAACACAGCCCAAGGTAAATGTTATTTTCTTTCAGTCAATAACTCCCCCTCATTTGCCTTCTCTCCCTCCACCAGAAGCAGTGTGTACTGAGGGGGGGATGGGATTGTTTAGGCTTTCTGATGCTGGGCTGGACCTGGTATAGGATTTCTTGGGGGTTGTACCTGTGAGCGGCATAATACCCATGTGATGAATGAGACCACTGTTGTGGCTTGATTGCCAGACGCTACTCACTGTTCCCTCATGAGCCCGTGTGATTACCCGTCTCCCATGAGGCTGCTGGGTTCCCAATCCTCCCAGTAATCACCCCATCTGAGGCACACCTTCACACATGCTCAGTCGACTTCAATACTTGCTCCACCAAGAGGGAACCATTATGTTTCCAGTTTAAACTAAACTAACCTAGGAGAATGTTAGGCATGGAGAAAAGTTGATAAAGCACATGGCTCAAGCCTAGAAATCATTTGAAAACATGAGGTGAGGTGGAATTACTGAAGTAGGACTTGTTTTCATCAACAGCACTGTCACAACATGCTGCATATGGGAGTGGGCTGAACAGATGTATAATTTTAGTCAGGATGAAAAGGAGGGTGAATTCCAGAGCTGGCCATGTGAGAGTTCATTCCTACTGTGCCATTACTGTGAAGATCAGTTTGATCCATCTGGTTAATCTAGGGTGCCTTCCAGGTCATTTCCAGGATTTGTGGCATATCTCACTTCTACAACATGTCCTTACTGAAGACCGCCAACTGATCCACATGTCACCCGTGCTTATAAATAAAAAATATATATCAACTCCAGATGCAGGAAACCAGCCATAAACAAGGCCTACAGTATAACTAGAGAGATTGGTAATAAATAACAACAGAATAGTGCAACGGCATGCAGCTGTTTTCAGACATACCAGCAGTCACCCATGTTTTTTACTACAAAATATGAAATATACTCCTTATATGAAATCCTTTATATCTTTTTATGCTTTGTTGATATCATGATTTCTAATGTAGAAAATAGTTACTTCTAATGAAACTTTGGCAACTTGAAAACCACCAATTAGGTGGTATTATTCCTTGGGACTCAGCGTTATTTTCGTCCAAAATCTGGATTTGGACGGATTTCCTGTGCAAAAGAATGAGTGAGTTTCCTGTGTTCTGGCCTGAGAACACACCTTGGAATATATTAGACATAATAAAGCAACGGGAAACGGGTCCACACACAAATTACAGGAGTGTGGAGGGTATTTAGTTCCGGATGTGCAGTGAAATACATTTGACCAATTTACTGTACGCTGCAAAGGGGTCTCTAATGTTGATTCAGCATAGCAGAATATTCACAAAATAACAGTGTACAGTCATGGGTGTGTGTGTGTGTGTGTGTGTGTGTGTGCTCGTGTGTGTCAAGGACAAGTTCGGCACCTGTTGGAAACACAACCTGTAAGTCACAAGCAAATGTCACTCCTTCAGCAATGCACCATTAGTGTGATGTGCTGTCAGTGTGTATTCTGGTGCTTTATACTGGTTATCTAACCACAGGGAGATGTAATTGGATTGGAGTTACTGTGTGAAACCGTCAAAGAGTGAGGCTCCCATCAACTAACTACAACCTCAGTCAAGAGTTTGTGAAGATGGATCACATATGTCCATCTGCTCACACTCAATCTCAGGGAGATTAAGAGAATAGCTGTCAATAATTGAAACACGATTCAGGCGTTGTGAAAATGAAGTCATGGTGATAGGAGGAGAGCCCTCCCTGTTATGTCACGGCCAGCTGCTGTTGGACATGATGATGTGTTTCAGAAGACATGAGATCTCTGCTCTTCACGTTGAAGGTGAGAAGAACATTGTGACACTCCCTCCCATGCTTGACACACACATGCAGATACGCACACACACAGACTTTCTTTCTTTACCCTCTCTCTCTCTCGCTCCCTCTCTCTCGTTCCCTCTCACACGCACACAAAAACACACAAATGCTTTTATGCATTTGACATCAATCATCTGACATGTCCAACCACACTTGTTTTCAGAGTTTGCGGGTTGGGGACCCTCGACATGCTGTTACTCATGTCTCTCTCCCCTCCTCTCTCCAGCCCACCTGTATTGTAAATCACTGCCATGTCCACAGAGGCAAAGACACACGAGCCTTGATTAGTGGCAGCCCACCGCTTTATGACACCACCGAGACATGTTGAGAGTTGCCCTTTTTTGTTGTTGGTCTAGCTTCATATTTTCAGGGAGGGTGATGTCACTAGTTTTGGATTTGGGCTAGAGCAATGCGTCTGGTGTTAATGCTAGTGTGATAGACAGATATAATGACAGGCCTAGAAAGGAGAGATGCTCCTCAACCACCTATCGAATAGCTCTGAATCTCCCCTGTGTGATAAATCACCACAGCTAATTATTACACAGCTGAGTCGAACAAGTTTGCTATTCATTCTTAATTAGAAGGCCTGTCAAAGAGACAGGGAGAGACTGCGGGTCAGGCAGGCTCAGATATGGTTCAGCTAAGACAGTTTATCATTGTTTTCATGTACAGTAGCTATTTTGATGAAACTCAATCTTCTTCTAAAGAGAAGTCGTTATTGTTTCATCGTTTGTAAAAAATTATCTTGGAATGTATTTTAACTCTGTATACATCCTTCTGGATGGACACATGGAGCAGATTTGGGTAATGTTCATGATGAGTGAGCTGATTCCACCTGGAGAAAATGAATAGGAGGCAAAAGAATGAGGATGAATAATTATGTTCTCTGTCTTTTAATATACATTCACTCAGGTTCAAAGAGACTTGTTAGTCTGTGGGGCTGGGACAGATAGTTATGCATCAAAGAGTCATTGTGTCTTTTAAGCTTTAGATTTTCTCATTTCTAAACCTATAAATTATGCACACAGTGCGGCAGTCGCTTGCTCTGTTCTGAGTAATTGCCTCTGTGTTGTTATGTATAGGTAAGTCAAGGAGAGGGATATTTTAACAAAAACAAAGGAGATGTAAATCACACACTGTAGGAAAAGTGGAAATTAAAATGTTATAATGACCTCAGGGAAGTCTGTGCTCAGCTCCATCCATCTGGAATTGCAGAAAGATTTCCGCTTGGCATCGTGTCTTTCCTCTCTGCCACCTCCAGACTCACTTTGTTAAGTCAGGGGCTAAACTTTTATCAAGCAATGCTATGACAGACCAATTAAAGTTTTCAAAGGGTTGCGAATAATATTTTTTTCAGTCTGTTGGTTCAGTACCACAGCTGGAAAGGCTACAAACATTTGTACTTAATAAAACTCTTGTATGTATCTATCTGTATGTTTATTAAGTGTAAGAATAACAATAATAGTGATACTATCACTCCATTTTGACAAAGCAGTGGTTCTCAGCCTTTTCAATACAGTTGCACACCTAGCAAGACACAAATTTGGAAGGCACACCTAATTATTAATTGGTCAGAAAAGCCAAATAATGGCCAGTGTAATCACACAAATCAATGATGAATCAACAATGAATATCAATGAACAAGCTGCTTTAACTTTGAGGGAGTTAAGTATGATCATAGGCCAGTTTCATTAGATTTTGATTAGAATAAAAAATAATGTCATATTTTGTTTGCCGGTAATAATCTTTACATTTAAGTAAAATTTTGAGTCATACAACTCAGCTGTGTGCTTCGACACACGGGAGAAGCACCACAAGAGACACCCATTTGTATATTGTAACATTCCATGGTAAGGAATTTGTGTTAGATCCACCCTAACACAGATTTGTCTTACTGTATGGTGTGACTGACTGGGAAGACATAAAGGTCACGAGTTGTGTCGAGTGCCGGAGCCACAAATCAAAGCTGGAATGCACTGACCTGTTGTTGGAGCAACAAGTATATTTTCCTGTAAACCAGATAATGTGTTTTTGCTCCGTCTGCTCCCTGACCTAGTTAAGAATGAAGTGCTAATGTGTTACTCTTGCCTCTACTCCAGCTCTGATTAGCCAGGATGTAAAAAAAAAAAAAACTGGATGAATTTACGCTGAAGGTAATTTTATAGAGACTTGGGTTTCATAGTTCTCCCTGCCAATGAGACAGAGAGCAGAGTCAGGGAGTCTGAAAAGAAAAAAACTCAATTTGTTCCCTATGCTATTCAATGTGTAGTCACCAAAATACGCTTTGAGCTAAGTCCATTTCTAAGAGACAAGTGCCCCAGTCAAGCTGAGATTCAGTTACACTTTAAATATGCTGTAATTCCTCCTTTGATGTAACTGTCAGACCTTGTATTTCAATGTTCCTGTCTACTCTACAGAAGCCCAGTGATGGGATTCTGTGATGCCGAGTGTTATTCATGCTGTTGCACTTAAATTCGCATTGTAATCATAATTTCATGTGGTTCTGCTGAAACAGTGGCTGCACTGAGCTGGATAAATCTGGATCTGGGTGTTTGTGTTTCACTACAGTGTCTGCCAAGGAGCTGGTGAAGGTCTGCTGTGAGACAGGAGCGAAATGGGCCACAGCTAATGGTCACTGCGACAACATGGAGCCCCCCAGAAAAGATAGGCAATCCATCTGTTGGTAAGGCCATCATTAAGTTCCCATCCCCATCATTTAACTTAATTCTTATAATTAAACCCAACACACTGTACTGTAAGTCATCGTTAATTGTACAAGCGACAAGAATATAAAGGAGGCTTTAGTAGTGACTTTATTAAAGTGTTCAACAGTTTGTCTTGAGACATACTGACAAAAGTGATGTTCATATTGTATTATTATGAGTGTTTTCTAGCAAGATCAGACATGTTTCCGTTCAACATTCATTGGAACCACCGGAACAGCGAATGGTCTTCAGGGCTTTGGCTGGGAAATGATTAAGATTTCAATTTCCAAAACAGAAGTGCTTTCTCTTTCAACGTCTAATTAAATTTCAAAGGAAAGTTGAAAACACAGTTCAGTCAGCTCTATAGCAGCACCAGTGGGAGGAACAGGCAACCTGCTCGCTGCTGCTCTACGGCCACAGTTGCAGTCCAAACTCTTCTGCACTCTATTCTCCTGTGTGCTTTTCTCTGCCAGGACTGCCCAGAAACAGTGCTGTTTGGGTTCCCTGAAAGAAGGTCGGTGTTTGGCCGGTGTTAAAGCAGCCAGAGAAGGAACTGTGTGTGAAGAGGACGCCAGCGATAAATGTGGAACCGACTCCTACAAGGCTAGTATCCGTGACCAGATACCATGACAGGGGCCAAACAGAGTCTACTGGGTGCTCAGCTCCTTTGAAGTCCAAATTAACGGCAGAGTTAATTTCAAATTAAACCTAATACTGTCCTTAAATTAACAGTTCACAATTGCATTAGTCACAGTAGAATTGAACAAAATGTGTGGATGAGACTGGCCTTTAGCCATTATAAAGTCTCCCTGCAGTTTCAGAGCAGCCTTAGTCTAGATCTCTCCAGTGAGGATTGCCGCTGTGGTGCCAATTTCCTCTGTTATTCAATTACCTTATTTAATTTAGACAGAATGCTTTAGGGCCAAGTAAGACTAAAGGTTCCCACAGTTTTATACGTTTTGCCATCTTGAAAAGACACCACAGTACTTGGAGATGTCAGATGTGACTTGTTTGGGCTTCCTGGAATTTTGGAAACATGGATGGATATTTGACGTGACTAGAATAGTAGCAGAGCTAGATTATGGTGTGTTATGGGGGTCAGTGAGGATCAAGTCATGGTGAGAGTGGAATTGGAGCAAATCAGTCCAGATTTCCACAGCCATTCATTTCCCAGCTGACCTGTGCGTTGGAGGACTTCGCCTACTCGCCTCCTCAGAGCCCCTGAGCAGCATGGGGCCATTATCGACTCAAGGCCAGAGTAAAGCCGTTAAATATTGGCTTTCACCACTTCTCTGCAGACCTCCTATAAATTTAGTAATATTACACCACTTCACAACCACGATACATCACAATGGTCATTATTTCAGTTTTATATTTCGCCATGCCCCTATATATTCTCCACAGCATCTTGCTGAGAGCAACAGGGAGACAGAGAGTGAGAGGCTGGAAGCGAGGGAAGAGTTGCTCTAAATTCAGACAAAATTCAGAACTATCATAATTCAAAATAAATAAACCTCCCATATGGACCACAGTGCACAGTGCTTTTCATAAACTGGGTTTTGGAAATGTTTTTCCAAGCACAGCGGCTTCTCTAATGAGCCACATGATCCCTTACATTACAATACATTATGGCCCAGTATGCAGTATGTGTCGAGTTAAGACTGTGATGTCTGACCTGCAGGAGTGCTGTGGCTGCTGCTCTCTGGGGCTGCAGTACCGCAGTGAAGGACAGCGCTGCGAAGCCCACCAGTACCTGGGCCACCACTGCAGACACATCTTCCTCACCTGCTGCGAGGGGGAGGAAGGGGTGGAGGGGGAGCGAGGCGGCTGGCGCACCGTCAAAGAGAGGCCCCTTCTAGACTCCACCGCCCTGCCAAAGAAAGGTATTGTCAACAAACGCACACACAAATACACAAACCTGCAATGCTAATGCACCGAAATGCTTTATGCACTCCGCTGCCGTGCCAGGACGCTACACACACACACACACACACACACACTCTGCTGAACTTCCAAGGGGGGGACAATGTAATACACACCACTGCACTGCCAGAGAAAAGTACTGATTTACACAAAAGAGAATCCGTTTACTTTACCCTCGCTGATAAAGGGAAGCATTGTAGTGAGGCCCCCCAACTCTGCTGAAAAATGGTGCACCTCATTGGCCTGCCAGAGCAAAGTACAATACCCCAGTTCACCCATCTCACTCTAAGAGATCTAGTGCCTGCCTGCCTGGCATTGCATTAAATTTCAAAGGCTTATTTAGATCCTGCTCCAGTAAACCACTCTGTGCTTTTAGTATCTTTGTACTGATTTGGTTTGGCAGCTCAGAACTGAAAAAAAAAAAAAAAGAAGTACTCCATATCAGTGTGGCCCGTTGACACTGTGTGTGACAATAAAATTGCTGTCTATCATCCATGGGATTTTATACTGAGGCATTTAAAAGTTATTTTCCATTAGGAAATTCATAAAATCATTTTACAATTGTTATACAGTTATTTCAAATCCATTTTATGTTTTACTGCCCTTGGTACGATGACCTTTGGCACGTTCTATTCAGTAAAATCCCAAATGAATCCAGAAGCCTTTTGGTTGAATGATGAAGGCAGGTTGCAATTTATGTTCAGAGCTAAGATATATGAGTGTGCTCATTTCTTAATTGAAGCATGGAATAGAAGGAAAAGTGTACTGTATGTTTAAGTGAAGTATCACTTCTTTTTGTTGATCTTAGTTTGGATATTTGCTACATGCTGATCTGTATTACTCTTCTTTTAAGATCTTGTCTGGCTGCTCACCAGAATGGGTGTATGACACTATAACAAAAATCAATCAATCATTTAAAAGATTATACATTGATATTATTTTATATTGGTGACAATGACAACACTCCATGTCCTGTAGTGTCTGACAGCCCGTTCCCTAAAGAGGCCTTCTCCATCGGTGAGGAGCAGGATGCGGAGAATGCAGTGGAGGGTCCTGTTGAGGTGGAGGACATGGATGAGTGCCTGGTGTATCAGGGAAACATCTGCCAGCACAGGTGTATCAACACACCGGGCTCGTTCAGGTGTGAGTGCTTCCCTGGATACATGCTGCAAGAGGACGGCCTCTCTTGTGCCCAAGGTATAGTAAAGACCACCAGTCCTGTAGTCTGTTTGTGTTGTCAATGCACTTTACGATGTACAGTTAATGTACAATACCCGGGAAAGCATCTCTCAGCCGTTTGATCCCTCCAACATGATTTACACTTCACATTCCCTGGCAGGAAGACCCCATTTGTCGTTATTTGTCTACACATTCACAGTGTATTATTTCCCTGCTGTGTATCAGAGTTCCTTCCTGCCTGCAAGCCCTGATACTGTCTAATAATAGTTATCCTAATCACACACTAGCATTCATTTCCTGGACTGACAGAGATGCTCTCCTCATCCCATCAATCTACCGTCGTCAAAAGGCCTTTCAGCTGAAGAAACACACATTTTCACTCTATTTGAAAACCATTCTATACACCACTGAAAACTGAAGGTCTGCTCAGAGGAAGAGGTGTAATGAGAAGTATTTTATTTTATTAGGAAGTGCTGTATAACTTTGCTGCAGTCTACCAGACCTTAATCAACAGTGGCTTTCACCAACACAAGCCTGTCTCAACAGGATACTAATGTCAGAGCTCTTTTTACCAAATTACAGTGAGGGATGAGGCTCACTAATAAAACCAAATGTTTGTCTGCAGGCGATGTTTTTTCCTGTCTCACCTTCACCCCTTTTGCAACTTTCATCTGTGGCTGCCTAGCCTCATATCACTGGATGAAAACGCAGGCATTGCACAAGGTTTAAGCCACTAACTAAGACCGAAGTAGAGGAGGAGGTGAAATCCTTGATTACAGTGTAATTAGTCTCTCCTGTGATGGGTTCATTCATGTTTCCGCAGAGACGGTGGATGAGGAGAACAGGCTGAAGGAGGATGACAGAGTGGCGGTGGAGCCCACCACACCCGCTCCTCCGCCCCCCACCCAGCCCCCTGTCCCACTCAACCCCTGTGAAGGTTCGACACATGTGGCTTTATGAAGGGAGTGGGAAACTCTAGACCTGGCAGACCACAATTAGCACTTTCATTCATCCTTACATCTTAATCAGAGAGTGGAACGAGCATCTCGAGGTAGCCAATTATGCTCCGAAGAGAAGCCAGCGCGGATAGATTGACATGCCGTTATTTCTTTTCAAACCGTGCCATTTTCCTGGAATGTAATTGTGCTGCAAATGTCACACACAAGCGGCCAGATGGTATCAAAGGTTAGCTTGTTTCCAGCATTAACCACTCATTCTCATGAGGTCCTCATATCGTGATGTGTGCAGGGTCACATTCTGTTGTTCTTGTTTGGTTTCCATAACACCAGGGTGGGGTTGCATCACTGTGGGCCAAACTGTAGGAAACACAATCCGATCAGGTCAGGGGATCAACCTGGAAAGAGGAAATGAGCAAAAGGCGATACAGTCAATTGTGTTTATCTCTCACACGCAGGGCTTGAGACCTCTCCCCCCTGTCATATGTCACCCAAAATACTGTTCTGGAGTAGAGGTATATTGTGTTTGACTCAAGTTGACCATCAATCTGTTCAGGAAACAGCCCCTGTAGCCAACAGTGCACCCCGGTGGGCGGAAGGCCACAATGCTCCTGTTTCCCGGGATTCTCTCTGATGGCTGATGGGCAGTCCTGTGAAGGTGAGGAACTGAAACATAGTTATATTGCTGAAAACATTTTTTTTAATACATTACATCAACGCAGGATGTGAAAATCTTGCACAAGCATAGTAGAGAAAAATAGCTTACAGTTTCAGCCCTCATTTGAGTTTTCTGCTGAAGCCAGAAGAGTTTTGTTCTGGTCTAGGAGAGATTCCTGGCGAGAATGTCTGTCACTTGTTCTCTCTCTCTCTCTCTTCGGTGCCTCTAGATCTGCTGAGGAGATACAGCTCTAATCCCCTTTACTCTCAGTAACACAGTCTGATACAGGAAAAAAAAAAACAGGAGTTCAACAGTTCTTTTCACAGAGAACTCCTGAACTGAGCCTCCACCAGAGGATTATGTCAACTATCCTTGCAATCTCACACTGTAGTTTACCAACTGCATACCATATATGCCCATTGGTTCCGTGACATAGCCTACAGAATGGGATTGGACAGTGTTTTTTGTTTATCATGGAACGGATCAGCTCCCCCTCCATGTGTCTGAGCTGTCTCACTGGGGACATAACTCTGAGTTAAGCCGTAACCGCTGCTCTGCTGCCTGCTTGACAGTAGTGAGCTATGGCATTGACACAGAGAGTGGCGCAGTGTGTTGACAAATTTCTCATTGTGTGGGTGTTATACCCAGTGGCCTTGCCCCTAATCCCTCTCCCTGTAGAGGGTGCGACCTGTCTCTTTAATCTGGCTGCCACTGTGTTACACCGGCTATTACACAGAGACCAGGGCTCAGCTGTTGGTATTTTTCTTCCTTTCTTTCTCTCCTTTTTCTGAACCTATTGGTCCTGCTTCTTCACCTTTGATTCTCAGTCTTTTTGCCTGACACTGTCTCTCTTTTATTCTCTTTTTCAACATCCAGACATAAATGAGTGTTTGTCCACACATGCCTGCCAGCTGAATGAGCGCTGTCTGAACACTGCAGGGAGTTACATGTGTCAGAGGCAGATCATCTGTCCCCTGGGATACCAAATCAACAACGACATGTGTGAAGGTACAGTACAAGGCCCTATCTGCACTAGGCAGCACCACAGCATTCACTCCCACCCACAATTACTAAGGTGTAAATACTAGCAACAGAACAGCTGTATTACTGAATGCTCACAATCAGAGGAAAGCACATTGTTCAGATGAACAATCAAATTTGCCACCCTTGAGAGTCAGTATTGCCAATGAGACATTTTTTTTTAATTCTTCACGTCCAGTGATTATGTAATTTCACAAGTGAGCACACACACAAGAGAGCATAATAAGAAATATTACTCCGGAGAGTCATCGCCACAGTATTTGCTTGCTGTTCGCTCTTCAGTATGAGGAGCTGACTGACTTGTCTTTGTGTAGGTGGAGCCCAACTTTCAGACCCAGTAGGAAACCTCCCAATACGTCTCATTATTTCCATGCACCATAGATTGGGCCCGTGAAGAGGTCTCATTCATGAAGCAGCAGCAGTGTTCAGGAAGAAGGACCTCTAAGATGAGTGTTGGATGTGCTTTAAGTGCTGTTTACCGCTGCAGTCAAATGGGTTTCTGTGGGCTCAGGCCGAGGAAATTCAGTTAATCTGCAGCTGCTTGTGAACTTAAAGAATGTTCAATCAGACAAAATGAGCATTTAACGATGAAGTACGTTTAACGATAAGCCTGCAAACAGCTGCCACCTCAGGCATTCAGCACAAGTAGGGAATAAAAAGCATCTTTGTTATGTGTTACCTATTCCCTATTCATGGCTTACTTAGGGACTGAAGCTCCCCTCTTGCATCCTCTCACAAATGAAGCAAATTCCCTGCACAGGGAGAAACCGAATTCCCTTCCCTTCCCTTCATAAACAGAGTGACTCTCTTAAGACCAGGAATGAATTGTCTCTCTATGCATAGCGGCTCACTGTCTTCCTTACCCAATTTCTTAGAGAATCTCTAAACTGAACTCTCTGACCTTTCCGGGCTCCTTGGGCCAGCTCTCCCTCTGATTTGTCAGGAGCCAATTACGTTCCCATTGCTTTGACTAGGAGTGAGGTCGCTGCCAATCTCTCACACATTTATCCTGCTCCCCCTGCTTCTCTCTCTGTCTCCGTCTGTCTCAGGCTGTCAGGGCTCACTCAGCTCTGGCCGACTCTGCCAGGCTTGTGTCAGGAGCAAGATGCTCAATCACTATCTGCTGTTTAGAGACCTACCCCGTATCCGCAGGGCTGCCAGAGCTGCTTTAGGGCGCTATACTGTGATTACAGCGGTGGAATCATGCAAGCCTGCACATAAGCATAACAAACTCATGCATTTATGTACACACACACACACACACACATGCACGACAAGTTGTTTTTATTTGAGATTCTGATTTCCCTGCAGTGTTGGGTCGTGATATGGCAGCAGATGTGGCAGAGTGATTGACAGGAAGTAGATCCCCTAATAGACAGGTGGTGGAGGACTCCAGGGGAATATACCACAATGTTCTGTGACACACACACACACACATACTTCATGGGGGGGATTAATACATTTCACTGCCTTCTGCCGGCTTGACTCATTGGAGGTATTCATCTAGTTGAAATAATAAGCTGTGGGCCATTCTGCTGTAATATGTTATAATGAGAGTGATTGGTGTAGGAAATATTCCTTAGGATAGCCTTGAAGTTGGAATATAAATGTTTTACTGTTGATTAATCTCTGGAGTATTGCCACGGAGAGCTTTATGATAGATGCACAGTGGTTCAGGTGAGTTGTGTAATCAGCCATTTAACCACAGTGCCATCCAGTGGTGAAATGAGGCATTACATGTATTGTGGATAACGCAACTTCCAGAGTATCCACTGGTTATGTGAATCAAGTAGATTAACAGACTGAAACTAATAATACATGATTTATACTTTATTTTGTAATAATTCCTCCAGTCCTCATTCTCTCATCCGTTCATCTTTCTTCCTCCACAGATATTAACGAGTGTGTGCAGGGGAGCCATAACTGTGGGCTCGGCTTTGACTGTGTGAACACCGAGGGCTCGTTCAGGTGCAACCCCAAACCTCGCTGTCCCGCGGGCTTTACCCAGCACACAGAGGGCAAGTGTATAGGTGAGAGAAACTACATGCTCACTGAGATAATTAATGTCAATGTTAATCTCTAGCGCAGCGCTGTGTTAGTGCAGTGGTGTAAAATCATGTGCCGTGGAGGGCCAAGAGTATGCAGGTTTTCATTCCAACCAATCACTACACTGGATAATTTCACGAAACAGCTACTTGCTCTCTGGTTGAAGCTAATTCATTAGAGTTAAATCTTACATAACAAACACAGACTAAAAACCAGCCTTTTTCAATTAGCAGTCAATATCCTTTTCATAAAGATGTATTCTGTTAGACATTCCCAGCCTTGGTCCCATACACAGATGAGTGAAACCTAGCTGGTGACACAGCAGTGAATTTCCCTGCAGGTGAATCACGGTCCGTGGACGCCACACAGGTGAATCAGCAGGGCTGCAGTGACAGAGGGGTTAAATGCCACACAGGCGGGAGATCAGAGAGGCTGCTGTTCAGGGCTGCAGAGGGGCGGATGAAAGCCAATCCTCTGTCCTCCTCCAGTACAAACTGATGCTGTGGAATTAGCCCCCAGGGGCAGGAACTGGGGCATGTCGAGGCAGCCGCCGCCACTGTAAAAGAAGTGTAAAAGACGAGCTCTGGGAAATGGGGAAAATGGAGAAATTCTCACATTCGCACATAAATCGCACAACAAAGTTATCCAGGGGAATGCAAGTGTGTGATGTCTGCATTGCTTTGATTTCACAGTGTGGCTAAAGAGCTGCCCTCGTTTCCCTCTTTCCCTCTCTCTGCCCTGCCTTTGGGTCTTCCTGCGTCTTCTCCCTGTGGGTATCCTTCATCTCTCTCTCTCTCTCTCTCTCTCTCTCTCTCTCTCTCTCTCTCCCTCTCCCTCTCCCTCTCAGACATTGATGAGTGTGGCAGTGTGGCCCAGCCCTGTAGTCCAGGATTTAACTGCATCAACACAGTGGGATCCTACACTTGCCAGCGGAAGATCATAATGTGTAGCCGGGGCTATCATGCCAGTCCTGATGGATCCAGCTGTATTGGTAAGATTTATAGTGTTACATGAAAAACCTGTATCCAGATATGATGTACAGACTTCAAGACATTATCAACAGAAGTAAAAGTGGGTAAACTTTGATCTCCAGTCAGTGACCAAGATATTTTGCTCACATATACATACAAAAAAATGATAATACTTTCAGAATGGTACTACTTTATGTTTTGTTTTTATTAAACAAACCATAATTCCATTGTAATTTCAACCAACTGATATTATTTTCTAGAGTATATACTGTGCGCCTACTTTATTTTATAACTGGTTATAATGAAGCAAGGATTGTAGAAATATTATAGAACCACATACCAAAGCGGAGGTGGTCAATAAGTGAAGAGCTGGACTGTTGTGATACACGACAAGTTGTTATGTTCATAACTGATGCTATTTGAATTTGCAAACAGCAATGTAAAGTGTTTGTAATTGGGTGTGATGATTGTTTCTCCGCCCCTTCTCCACCCCTGTGTGTCCTGCAGATGTGGACGAGTGTCAGAGCAATCTGCATCGATGTGGAGAGGGCCAGCTGTGCCACAACCTGCCCGGCTCCTACCGCTGTGACTGCCAGACCGGCTACCAGTATGACACATTCAAGAGGATGTGTTCAGGTACGTTCGGCATCATGCACAGCACAAGAAGAAGTACGCAATCAAAGTGTTAAAAGGAAAAGGAACCTTTTTTTTTTAAAGTTTGCAACATTTTGTTTCTACCTTCATCTGTCCTCTCAGTTTCCGGCTCATTCTGTTCTCTCCCTCCCTCCCACACTCTCTCTCTCTCTCTCTCTCTCTCTTGCACCACAACCACCCCTCTTCTTCCTCCTGTTTGATATTCTGTGGTGGGAGAGCTGCTGCTGTTTCCCAGGCTTTGCTGCCGCAGCCTTACCTTAGCTCCTGCAGTAGCCACCGAGCTATCGAGCACGTTTCCTGCGGCGGAGGACCGTACTCTGCCCCTGCTGCTGCTCCTTCTGTTTCTGATTCACTCTGTTGTGACTCTTATAATAATGGACTCTTCTCAAGTGTTTAGACTATCAGCAGGCAGCTGGTCCCCTCACGCCACACTCTCGTTGACATGCACACAAACACGCACAGGCATGCACACAGACACAGACGCAGACATGTAGGGAAACAAACTCACACACGCTTGGTTGCACACACGCACTCGCGTACACGCGTGCAAACACACACACCCAATACACACCTAACCGCACACGCTTCCCAGAGGTGTGACACCGCTCCTTCCTCTCCCTCGCAGATGTGAATGAGTGCTGGCGCTACCCAGGCCGCCTGTGTGCCCAGACCTGTGAGAACACCCCGGGCTCCTATGAATGCTCTTGTACCGTTGGCTTCCGCTTATCCAGCGATGGCAAGAACTGTGAAGGTGTGTGTTTATGTCTGCCTGTGTGGGTATGAGAGTGTATGTGCATCCATGTGTGCATTTGTGCATTAGTGCATTTGGGTGTGTGTCTATCTGTGTGTTTGTGGGTCCATGCTCGCGTTTGTGTTTGTGTGTGTGTGTGTGTGTGTGTGTGTGTGTGTAGCCTATGCCCCCAGCAGAACAAAGCACTCTCCTAGACTGTGCTGATACTAAAGCATGTTGGTGGATAGCGAGGTGTATCATGCCATGTCTTCAAGGACAAAACAGTAAAAGCATAATTGGATTATTAACATCATCTTGTTTATATGTGGGGATCAAAACATTGGAAACCCTTTGATCAAGGTGCATTGTGACAGTAATGAGCCCTAACCTCTAATCTCCAGATGTGAATGAGTGTTTGGCCAGCCCATGCAGTCAGGAGTGTGCCAACATCTACGGTTCCTACCAGTGCTACTGCAGACAGGGCTACTACCTCAGGGAGGACGGGCACACCTGTGAAGGTGTGGCACACTCGATTACACATAATCACTATTTATTACATGCTTATGTTGAGACTCATTACATTTTTAATACGTTCATTACATGTTTACGGCCCAATTTCACGTGATTTACCTCCCTTGTCACCCAGACATCGATGAGTGTTCCAAGACCATCGGCCATCTGTGCACCTATAAGTGTGTAAACGTTCCCGGCAGTTACCAGTGTGCCTGTCCTGAGTACGGCTATACCATGTCCCCCAACGGACGCTCCTGTCGAGGTACACACACTCATTTGAGTTTACATGGGATGTTTCATTGTTGAACATCCACAAATTTACTCATAGCTTTTTACAGAACCACACAAGGTCAATTTGTCTGTACGATACCACAGCCCTATATTGTGGAACAGTTTACCAAACCAAGCTCATCTGAAATCACATAGGAATGTGCAATACAATTATTGACTGATTATTGGCTCCAGTATATCCTATTCATCCAATCCTATTCATATTCATCCATCTTTGACTTCAGTGTATTCTATTTAATCTGCTACAATGCACATTGTGTCTCCCCTTCTGTTTAGATGACCAGAGGAACTGTTTTTACAATGTTAATATTTCTCCTAAGGGGGTTTAACACTATAAGAGTTTTTTCATCCTCTCCTGCACTTATGTTTTCTGCTGCTTTTGGAAAATGTATGTCTTTTAATTGTGCTAATAAATAAAATAAAATGTAAAAAATTGTAGAGAGTTCTGCTCATCACCAGATGATCGTGCCTCTGCTCTTATTGCCCCCATTTAACTCAACATACAGTATAATGGCTGTGCTTAAATAATTATAATTGGTCGTTTTACAGTGGCTCAGTAATTACAGCCTGTAAAACTGTATTTGGCTTGAAGTTAATTGAAGCTAATTTGAAATCTTTATTTGAGCAATTTTTTCTGACATGTTTCAGTAATGAGGCTTTTACTCACAACTCAGTTGTCTTGTCTTGTTCTCTCTCCACTCGGTAAACCAGCCTCTGTGTACTGTATGAACTGTGATTTGGGTTTCAGATATTGATGAGTGCGCCACAGGGGCCCACAACTGCTCTCTAGCTGAGACTTGCTACAACATCCAAGGAGGCTACCGCTGCCTTGCTTTCAACTGTCCACAGAACTACCGCAAAGTATCTGACACGTAAGTTATAGCATCAATTTACTGCCCTGATAAAAACTTTCATAACGCTTCATTGTTCAATTATGTTTTTCTGATAGATATGGATATGGGGCTGGCTAAAGCTATTTAACATCAAACTTCTTATCAAGGAAGAGGAAGCAAGAGGATAAATGATACTCTGATGAGAGAGACTTGTAAATTAGAGATGGCAACTGTTATTACAGCAGAATGGTTCAACTGTTGGGGAACCTGCTTGTACTTCTTGAGATATTTGACTCAAACTTCTCACTACAGATGCAGCGTCAACTGTTTTCATAGCATTACAAAGCATATACTGTATATATATATTTTTTATCTTGAATGATTTTCTCTGAACGTCTCGGACCTTGCCCCTCTCTCCCCCCCTGTAGGCGCTGTGAGAGGATCACCTGTCCCAACTACCTGGACTGTCAAAACTCTCCTCTGAGAATCACCTACTACTACCTCAGCTTCCAGTCCAACATCGTCATCCCTGCCCAGATCTTCCGCATCGGACCCTCGCCTGCCTACTCCGGAGACAACGTCATCGTCAGCATCACCCAGGGCAATGAGGAAAACTACTTCAGTACGCGGAAGCTGAACGCCTACACAGGCGCCGTGTACCTGCACCGGCAGGTTGCTGATCCCAGGGACTTCTTAATTGACGTGGAGATGAAGCTGTGGAGACAGGGGACGTTTACCACTTTCCAGGCCAGGATCTATGTCTTCATCACAGCCAACTCACTCTAACAGAGAGGAGCCACTCTGTGGACACTATGGACCTTAATATAACTCACGAGGACTGATGAAATCACTATTTAACAGTGTCATAAAATTTAACATAACACACTGCTGTAAGAGTAGTGAAATATTCAGAAAGAAATTGTGCCAGTTGCATGTCAATTTCCACGTTTATGCTGGCGTCGCATTAAAACCTTGTAATTCCAAATTTTTCCATTTTCTCACTCACATTCAAAACAGATTCTATATTTTCCAAAATGCATTGATGTAATTCTGAAAATGAGAACTCTTAAATCCTGAAAAGCTTACATGTTGGAGATACAAGGTTTGCGATATGTTACTTCAGTCCAGCAGAAAATGAAAATGTTGCCATTGTTTTGACTATTCTAAGTGGATCAATATGTGATAACAGTGATAACAGGCAACCTCTAGCTTCTGTCCAGCCCTCTCTATTTTTATACTGATATTCTGGTATCCTAGTATTCTGCTCATATCATCCTGTTATCCTATTACGATGTCTAACTTGACAACACAGTGGTGAGAGCAGAAGAAATTGTAAGAGTTTCCATTACAGTGCCTGAACAACTATTTCTCTTTTCTATTACCCTGAGCTGCTGTTCTTGAAGTATTTTTTACCACTAATTTAATATCCCCCTATATGACGTATATTTGTATCTCTGTAATCAGACACAGTATGAAAGGATGTATCATATTTTTTTCGGCTGCATTCATAAGCGGCAACATATTTTTAGTAAAATATAAAAAAAAAAAAAAACACACCAATCTGGATTTGTGTGTATTGGCTTACTGTATTATCTTACTGTATTACAGATAAATTGTATTTATTAAGAGGAAAATGATGGTATGGAGGAGAAGAGAGTAAATGACTGTGCTGTGTTGGTGTTTTATAATCATTCTTCAGTCATTTTGGGTTGGCAAACGTGTTTTATCATACACAGAACATATTCTTGAATTCTTCTTTATACACTGTATATAGAGAGCGTACTCTTCAGTGAGGCGGTTGAAGTATATGAACCCTTCATGTCAGGGCATGTCACACAGTAAATATACATGCCTATTTACATACCTGTTCACACCTTGCTAGTGAGCTCACCGTGAGCATGAGCGTCATCTATCAACACACACCAATTTGACGCACGCACGTTTTATGATAGCTAATGAGAGCAATGATCGTGTAATGTTTGATATCTGAAATAAAAGATTACAGCCTTCTTTTTTTGTGCAGCTCCATGTAGGCTCTACATACAGTAAAACCCCATGTAGGTTGTAGCACTGAAAGAGTTACACTCCCACCTACAGGATGCACACAGTCCTGCACCTCTGATATTTGACTTTATAGTCCAAAGCGACAGAAGCCTCTTATACAACAGGACAACAGTCTTAAAAGTACATCACACAGTACATCATGCATCCTGCAATCCTTATCCTTCCATATAAGGGAATGACTGCAGAATTCACATTGATTCTATAGAATTCTGAATTAATTTAATCAAAAAGTGAAAACTTTACAAAAGGGAGGAGATAAGATACCTTCCTTTTTTTTTAATAAGCCGTAGTTTAAGCTGAGGTCATCTTCTGCCCCAGCCCAGAGTTCTGAGAACCTCCTGGACCCGCTGTAATCTTCGGAAAGGGTGTGAGTGTCTCTCTGACAGCTGTATTAATGCATATTGCACATCCAAACAGAGCCGCTCGCCAGTTTTCTGTTCTCTGAGATGAGTTATACTGTCAAAGGTCATTTCAACAAAAGAGACTCAACTGCTTTCTGTCATTGTCTAATTTTAGTCCCCGACTCTTTGCTTGGCACACAGAGTGAATATAATAATAAACCTGTGCTACACACACTGAGAAGATAACAGCTGATTAGTGCAAGTCCCAGGAGTACCAGAGAAAGCAATCAATACGGTTCTCTCATTTTTCAAGTCCAGGACGTTCCTCCTGACATACCACATAATAATAGCTATATGTATGTATTAAAAGGCCCCCACCCAACTAAAGCCCCATAACACACCCAATCCTTGAGGTTCCACTCTTGTTATGTAAAATATATACAGAGCTGTGATTGATGTCTCTTTCCCCTAATTAGCTTTATCTGCTCCTCTAGATTAGCTGGTGCTGTGTTTCAGGGACAGTGAATCACGCGTTCCAGAGAAGGGAAGCTACTCACATCTATTATGGTTTTAAGGACACTGACAGGAAGTTCTGAAATGTCCCGGACAAAGGGAGAGGGACTATCAGAGAGTTATAGGACTGGACAGTTATGGGACTGTTAGGTAAGTCATTGTAGTGTAGGTTAGAAGACCTGTGGTGTTTTAGCCTCAGTCCCAAATGTGGTTTGTTCTCTGATCTGAGCATTTAAAATGTCTGTCTCCTGATAATGACACATATTGAATTCATCTTAAGGCATATAATGATATAATGCTGCTGAATGTTTGGTATTAAAAGTTCTTGTCAGGTTACAGGGATTGGGACCAGAGGTTTGACTGTTCAAATTCTGGACTGGCTGAGAAAATCTGGATGGGGAAAGTGAATGTGGAATGCTCTCCCCTCCGTCAATAAGCAATGTTGACATGCCCTTGAGCAAGGCACCTGACCCCGACTGCTCCGGTGGAGATGCTTAGTGGCCGAGAGGTGAAGACTACACTTGTACCGAGCAGTTCCCAGGTGTGAATCTGTGTGGAGCTGTGTGAGTCTGAAGCATGGCACTGCAAAAACAGAGTCTATGTGTTCAGTCAACCTGCTCTGGGTAAAGAAACGTTTAAAATGATGATGATAATACGCAGTACTTTAGAAATGCCTCTTTTGGGGAACACAGACAAGAACCTGTGATCAGATTCATGTTAGCGCCCTGTAGGATTGTGGGTTCACTCGTTGGTGTGTTCTACCGCGAAACCTACTGTACGGCCTACGAATGTGTGTAGGTCGGAGCGAGGCGGGGTGGGGTGGGGATGGAGGGCGATGAGAGGAGGAGAGGAGGAGGGGGAGGGAGGTGTTGCAGACACGGTTGTCTTTGATAGCTCAGGTGGTCATCACCCGAGGGGGAAAGAGCGTTAATGGGCATTCTCAGCAGCAGACAAGCACAGGCTAGCGCTCCCTCTTCCCCGGCTGCCATAAACAGGGGGAAGTATGCATCATTAGATGAGGCTGAGGCTAACTATCTGTACTCAAGCCCACTTCATACAGTAGCTAGCACAGACTCAAGTCGCCTCCCACCACTCATTATGATTGGCTGGGTCCAATTTGGTCCCGAAGTGTTGCAGTGTGATAGGTCCATTTGTGAAGCGGACCGTTTGCGCTGCAGAAAGAGTTATTATCATAGATTGTGCTGTATGTCAACATTTGTAATATCGGGAATCATATTGACAGCAGGACGTGATGATTATCATTGACACAACGCCTTAATCGCACCAGGAGACATGGAGGAAATGGCCAAGAGAGCTCAGTCTGCAGCGCTCCACTGTGCTGTCTACACCAGAACAAACTATATAATTGGCTTTGTCAAAAGGTCAGACAAAACCGCAGCACCCTGTGGGACATAATTATCCTCAGGACTGGGTGACGAAAAGATGCGGGGCAGCCACAGAGGAAATATCAGAATATGTGAAATAAAGCCTCAACAGGTTACAAAATAGTTGGGGATGCGATGAGATAGACTCGAAGGATAGAAGATACAGAGCAAGAGGTGGTGTCTGCCTTGAAGCAGATGAAAAAGGAGAGAGAGAGAGAGTGAGAGAGCGAAAAGGAAGAAGAGAGAGTCTGAGAGAGAGAGAGAGAGAGAGAGAGAGAGATAGAGAGAGAGAGAGAGATAGAGAGAGAGAGAGAGAGAGAGAGAGAGGAATTTGCCTGAGAGGAGAATGAAGGAAGGTATGTGAGGCTGCCTGTCACTTTGAGGCGCCTGATAGCTTGACTTTGGTGTCATCTCATCAAACTTCTACAGATAGTGCACTGTATCCTTAATATCCTACCGGTCAGAAAGGAACTGATCAAATCATATGTGCAGAAATATCTAATTAAGCCCTTCCAGCATGCTTCTTGCCTCGAGTCTGACCTGCGAGAAGGCCAGAGGGAAATGGGACCAGTTAGAGTATGGGATTCGGCCCCGGGGCGGAAACAGAGGAAGGCCAGGCTCATCCCCACAGGAGTGGATTGACCTGGGGGAAGCTCCTCTCCAAAGCTCCCTGGGTGGGAAGATTTACTGGAGTCCTAATCACAGGTCGACACCTTGGCAACAGGCCCCCTGACCAATGGGAGGTGAGCTGCAGATGATGCGTTGCCTCGTTAACTGCCACTTTGACAGAGTGCAATGCCAGACATCTGTGGCATGCGTGACTTTTGACACCACAAACCATGTTTTCTGCCTTCTGGATGTACTGTATTGACACCCTCAAAATTTAGCATTGTATCTGTAGGACTAATACAATATGTTGTATAGCGTTTTAAAACACTACCCTTCCATAAGCATCATTGATTTGCAGATATGGAATCAGGGTCAAATCTTTTGTCTGCTGTTGCATTTCAAAGAACATTCAGTAATTCAACCCAATTCATGAATCAGAAAATGTGACTTAAATGGAAAGAGAAATTAAGTATAGCAAAGTTCACAGTATGTACAGTATACACTTAGCTCACATCCACAGCTCATAAGTTAAAGAACATAGCTGTAGTATGTTGGTGTAATTTTATAGCTCTCTATCTGAATATACGTCAGAATTAAATTTATGTGTCGCCTCTTTGATGATGATGACAATGATAATGATGATGAAGAAGATCACGATGATGATAACGCACTGGCTTGTGTACACTTGCATACCAGTAGACCATCGGTGATCACAATCATTTGTGATTATTTGACTGTAGCTTAACATTGATCCTTTAACTTGTGCTAAAAAAAGGGCCTCCCCCATTTAAGTGGTTAAATTTCACAATATTCAGCAAATGAATTTGCAAGATGCAACAGGTACTGCAGTGCTTTCATGACTGTCTGCATACCAATGTGACCGCAGTCTAACTATTACTCTCTTTATCTCTGCCCCCTCCGGCACCAGTAGAAAACCCTGTGTTCTCTTTCCAAAAAACTCTTCTTTTAAACTTCTGTGGGATGTGTACATTTGTTTGTGTTTACCCCTACAGCAAAGTCTTTTTATGACAGGTCCTCCATTTATAGAAAGTTAGTAAGTGAATATTGGGTGTTAAGACAATTCTGCCTATTCTGAAATGATTAGGCATTAAACTAGTCCGCTGTTTGAATTCAAGTCCTGAAGAGACAGGTTCATTAGCAGGCATTAGAGACGTGAGACAACATTCTCACTAGTTTGTGTTCTCCTGCCCACCACCTGAGCGCTGGCAGTTGTGTTTTATTAGAAAGATTGATGCCTCTGTGTTTATCTGGTGTAAATCCTGTTGTATGTGGCAGTGAGCAGTTTCTTTCTGACTGACAGCTGCTCAATATTCTTATTCATAAACACAAGCAGCAATCAGCATAAATCATGTCACTCCTGGCACTTTATACAATACGCTTCAAGAAATATTTTTCTAACGACAGGTTGATTTGTTGTTATTTCTGTCTAATTGTCTAACTTGTCACTGATGCACACTCTTATGACTCATAAGCAACACGCCCAGATAATGGTCTTGTTGGAGGGGGAAATTTCCCTAACTCTTCACATTAACTTATGGATAGCCTAGGGAACTGTATGGATGCCCGCTTGCACTCAAGACGCTTAAGATATTTCCAGATCCATTTTGGAAAACAACCTGACCTGACATACAACCATTTTTCTGGCTGACAGACAAAGCCACAGAGCACCGGTGGAAATTCTCATCATGTTGAAACAGTGTCACAGGGAGGCTATGACAGAGAATGAGCTCTGAGTCCTGTCAAAACCCTGTACCTGTCTGACACAGAGTGGACGACAACACCAGACGCCGTGTCTGTGGCTTTAAAATGAGGTCATGGCTGGTGGTGAGTCAACCTACAACCGGCATAAAAGCTACAAGAGCATTGACATCCATTGAAAAAGTATATTGAAAAATAGTTAATGCCGTGGATTCATAGGAAAACAACACCTCCCAAAGAAAAGCAATTTGAAAAAAAAATCTGTAACTTAAAATGACCTGAACTCCACCACCTGCATTCAAAACTGTGGGTCACTGTGGTCTGGGAATAAAGAGAGTAAATGACATAAGTTACATGTCCAAGTGCCAAACTACTCTCTCTATCTTTCTCTATCTCTCTTTCTACTAGTTTACAGGTGTGTTTTTTCGCAGCCCTCGCTAAAATTCCCATTTCTGGCCTTCATGTTCACAGTATTATCAGCATCCGCCTGACACATCTGACCTTGAAGTGAACCATAAATAACTGATCCGGCAGAGAGAGTTGACCATTTCCAAACGAACATGAAGACGCCCTTAGGTCTACTGGTGCTGATGATCTGCTGTCTGGCGCAGACACAAAGCCGTGACCCTGCCTTCTTGCTTCACGCTCCTAATGTAGAGAGTAGGGATGAGAGCGCTCAGACAGGGCGGCCCAGGACTGAGGCTAAGGTAGGTGAACCTGAACGGTTAGACGTCTGGGATGAGCTGAGGGATCTGAGAGACATGGTGGTGCAGCAGACGGTAGAGCTGAGGCACGTGACAGACAGACTCACCGCCGCTGAGAGCCTGGTGCAGGCCCTGCAGAGGGAGAATGAAGGTAGATCGTAACGAAGGACTCACTTTACAGCAGAATGGATGGCAGTTCAGCTTACATGAGTGCTCTTGTTACAGCCATGGAGGCCAGGATGACTGCTGCTGAGCGTCTGGCAGAGGAACTGCAGATGGAGAATGAAGGTAAATACTGTGTCATGCTTTGACATTGTACATACATAATTGAAGCACTTTGGTGACGAATCTCTAAACCTTTCCAATTTGATTCCATTTTTCATTTTTATGCCACTTCAGCTCAAGCTGCAGAACTTGGAGGCACCCAGCAAACGCTCAGCGCTGTGCAAGGCAGGTTGACTGCCAGTGAAAGCCGCACGGAGCAGCTGGAGAAGCAGCAGGAAGGTAAATGTGCAAAGACCAGGGTTGTGAAATGTGTACACTATAAGGTTTGTGTTCATATGGCATGTAAGCTAAGAATTTGTGTTTCATGATTTTAGGACAACAGGCAGCAGTGCAAGAGCTTCAAAATGCCAACATTGGTAAATTATTGTTGTTTCTCTGTCTTTGTATGCTGCTGTATCACTATGTGTGTGTGTGTGTGCGTGTGTGTGTGTGTGTGTGTGTGTGTGTGTGTGTGTGTGTGTGTGTGTGTCTGTGTGCAAGTAAGCAATAACAAATTATTGTATGCTCTTCTTTCATTAACTTTGTCACAGTGAGCAAAGTGGCTTTTTCTGCCTCTCTCTTGGCGTCTGGTCAAGGCAACGTAGGCAACAAAGATGCTGATGTTCACCTAATCTACAGAAACGTCTTTACCAACATTGGAAACCATTACAACGTAAATACAGGTAAAGTGAATTGGCAAAAAGTTTCCAATTTGGCAAACTGACTTTTTGGCTTCAATGATTTCACTAGTATTGTGATCAAAACAGTTTACTTCACATGTCATTAACATGTTATGAGCTATGAGTAAACAAGACTTTTCTCTCTGTGTCTTATAGGTTACTTCACTGTACCAGTAAAAGGAGTCTACTTCTTCAGATTTACTGGCCATCTAGCACACTCTGATCGAAGCATGAGGATAGGATTGGTTAAGAATGGACATCCCATAGTCATCACAGGTGACCGTGCCACCACATCCTCCGCAGATGCTGAGGACAATGCATCCAATGGTGTAGTGCTGCATTTGGAAGAGGGAGATGTTGTTTCCCTAAACCTTATTGGATATGTTTGGGATGACCAGTATCACAGAACAACCTTTAGTGGCTTTCTGCTCTTTCCTTTGTAAGATATTAAGGTGAGGAATCTGTGCCAAGTTCAGCAGTGACAAGATATTTATCAAGGGGTGCCGATGACAACAAAGAGCACATCCATACATTCAAATGTCGACGTTTTTTTCCTTTGTGTATAAAACAAGGTTCACTGAAAATAAATCCAACAAAATAAAAGTAAGAATGATCATTTCAATGTGAATTTGTGTCAATACAAACTGATCCCAATCATGGAGCTGATCAAAATCATTAGCCCCCACCTGTAGCACTGACCCTAACTCCAACTCTCCTTCCCCAGATTTCTTTCTCCATCTCTCCTCCTGCTCTCTCTCCCCTCTGGGTGTTTTTACATGAAATGACTTGAAGCTCTCCATGTGCAATGTGACCCCACATGTCTCAACCACAAATGGGAAGCTCATGGATTTCCTGCTTGTATTGAAGGGGCAGCGGCTGAGATTGTTAAATCTGGCAGCTTCATTGCTTGGCCTTAAGCAGACTTTATTCCATGCCCATTTCATCTAATTCCATGATGTTGAGGAAGACTCTGGGACAACATCCTTTGGCAGGATAATCCATGTCTCCCTCCTTACATGATCTATATGAGTGAATGAATGAATGAATGAATAAATGAATTGATGGATAGAAGGATGAATGTTTTATTCTGATTGTCACATTATTTAGAAATGGTCTTTTGATGTAGAGCCCATCCCTCCACCGAACGGATGCACATTATCACACCCCTTTCCCTGAAATGTGGGGTTGCATGACACATGGAGAGCTTTTTCATGTAAAAATGTCCAGGAGGGAGAGATAGGGAGGGGGAGTTTTAGTAGTCCAGACAGCAGTAATGGTCACTGGTCACCTTACCTCACCTCACCGCACCTCACCAAATTCATCGCATTTTGTTACTGGACACAATGCAAAACCCCAGGACCTTCTTGCTGTGAAGCGACAGTGTTAACCACTGTGCCACCATATTCATTTTCCATGATAATTGTACCGTGGCACAGCAAAATATTAATGGGGCACGTGTCGAGTCTAATGACGTCCCTGGCCAAAGAAATGCAACAGAAAATGTAAAGAATGCAAAGAAAAATGCTTTCTTTGCGTCAAAACTGTGATGAAAATATATCTCAAATGTCAAATGTCAAACTCAATGTACTCACATGAATGTGAGTGTGATGGTGAGGATGCTTCCTGCATCGCATGAGCTTCTCCATACAAATATTATGTTGCGAGCCTCTGAAACTCAAAACCATTCAGATGTAATAGGTACAGAACTAGTGGTGTCTATATGATGATGCTGGTGCTAACAGGCCCTGCCCCTTTATAGTGAGAATGAGGTCAAGCTCTCAAACATTGCCTTTTAACAAAGGCCCACTTCGGGCAAGGTGGACACATTACGTTATGAAAAAAGGGAAAAAAAAACCCAACAAATTCCTCAGATAAAAGTGGGAGAAAATGACATCTCATGAATGTGATCATTGTTTCCTTTCCTTTGGTGTTTCACATCATAAACCTCCCGGAATGCAGCTGCATCAGCGTTTGAGCTTTGACTAAATCCATTCAGACTCTTTGTTGTGCAGTCATTCAGATCGCACAGACGTGTGCACGCGCGCACACACACACACACACACACACACACAGTTGACTGTGCTGTACACCACACCTCAGTTATCAGTCATCTACTACGGCTCTGATAACCATGATCAACACACAACACCATGTTGTAGCAGAGCCATGCAAGCTATACTGTACCTCCTTTCACTGTCACTGTCTGTGGTGAGTAGTCTCTCTCTCTCTCTCTCTCTCTCTCTCTTTCTAGTTTGTATGTTATCGCAGAGAAGCACGACTCTATCTCTCTCAGTGATGATGGATCTACAAGCTAAGATCTCCACTCCATCAATTGGCCTCACTGTATGTGTAACATGTCACACCCTCATTGGAAGATATGACTGTAGCATTGAGAAACAGAGGCCTACTTACATTGCTTTACAGCTGTAGGGAACATAATTACATTATCTATTATCGATGTTTGTTGTGATGTTTGTTACTTCAAACCTTACTTCAGCTGTTACTGTGAGACGCATGCCTTCAAATATGTTACAGTAAAAAATTAAAATGGAGGCCAGTAGCCTATCAAGTGAGGGCGCTCAGAGGAATAATTCAGCTGTGTTTATGGAAAGTGCCCGGAGTGCATTGGAGACGCGGTGTCTCCTTTGAATCTGATGAGGAGTTTAGATGATACCTGCAGCTACAGTACAGAGGAGCGCTCTGAGATGGATCAAACAGCTGCCAATATGAAAAGGACTGCCATATCCTCTCAGCACCCCAGGCTGTGTGAAATGAATACAGCTTCTCTGGCTTCCCACCCCCCCTCTCTCACATACACCTCTCTGGTTGGAAACATTTTTTCATAATTGCCTTTAATTCTA